>NW_022196904.1:79197188-79230279 GCF_008632895.1 Mastomys coucha
CACCACCACTACCACCACCACCACCAACAACAACAACAACAAAATCAGTAGACCAGAGAATCTATGACTTTAGACAAGATTTCCCCTCACATATCTGTTAACTTACTTATTCCTTTGAGCTAGATGGTCATAAAGCTTTTCCTTCCTCTTGGTAGCTTTGGCTCCCTAATTGGAGAATCAGGCAGGAGGAATCTGGGGCATTCCTTGGTTCAGCAGCCCTGAACACTCAGCTTTATTTTCATACCATTGTATTGCACCATCTCCACTATAAAACTTTGCAAACTGCAGTCTCAACTTCTGAGCTCACCAAGCACTTTTGCTGGGGAAATGGTTGTTTCCTCCTCAGAGATGCTCTCTGGACAAAGGTGAGAATTCTCCTTGGGTTGATGAAGGGAATTTCCAACTTGGAATGGTGCTGTGCCCTTATAACCCCAGCACTGTGAGTTAGAGGCAGGAGCATTTCGAATTTGGATTTAGCCTTGGCTACACAGTAACACTGTCTCAAAAAAGCAAAACAAAATAAAACAAACAAACAAACAAACAAACAAAAACATTCTGTTACCTCCTGAAGGAATCTGCTGTGCAGCACATAGGTTTTTGTGGTAAAGAGTATCCGTCTTGCTGTCGGGGGAAGGCTCCTAGGGACTCCATTCCTTGAGATTTTTGAGAATTTCAGTCAAACTTAGGAAAATACTCTGAGCTAGACAATAAAAAATGAGCCATGGTAGGGAGCCCATAAAGATCATCGATGAAAGCTGAAGAAGAGCCAAGGACTAACTAGGGTGCAACCCTAGAAGCCCACTGTGGTGCTTCCACTGAAAAGGCAAATGTGGCTTGGAGGTCAGGAGTGTGTACACTGCAGCTGGACCACCTGCTCTTTCTAACATGCTTACTGTATCACTTTGTGAGGGATCAGTGTGGCAATAGACACGAAGCACTAAGAATGACGACTGGCATATTGCAAGTGCTACACAAGCCTTTGATAGTCTTATTGTTATTAATTAATATTAACTACTTATGCCTAGTTTTCTATTTATCATCAAGAAACATGTTGTAAGGATATGGAAAAAAAGCAATGTAGTTTCCTACTCTCTTCTCACCACAACACAAAACACTTTGTGACTCTGACCCTAGATTACGTGTTTCCCACATAGAAGCTGAGCAATCAATTCTTGCAGACATTGAGATCCTTTCATTCAATGATTTGTCTATAGGCTTGAGGAGCTCAGTTCCACAAGACTGCCTTCATCTCAGATGACATTTGCAAATAATAGGTTGTCACTTATACTTCTGACTATAAAATGGGTTCCTACTGGTTCCTACTTGGTCTTAACTGAAATGTTAGAGGACCTCATAAAACTCCAACAGGCCCATCTCTTAAGAAAACAGCAATCTGGTAGGGTCATTGAGTTTAGTTAAAATCATCCTACTTTTGGAAGATTTTAAGCTCTATCAAAAGAATGACCTTGTGGAGTAACTGGGACCAGCGGGACCAGGCACACAGGAACTCCATCAACCCAGTGGCTCAGGTTGCTTCCGGTCTGGGCTGGCCGGTGCCCTGAGCAGAGAGCTTGGGCACAAGCTCTGCAGCCAGTTCCACAACACCCAGAGGAAGCTCCACTCCCAGGAGCTCTAACAAGCCCAGGGTCACAGGATCCCAGAATCATAGGATCACAGAGACAGCTTGACACTGAGGAGTTTTGACACAACCAGGATCACAAGAAGGACAGGCTCCAGTCAGATTTAGCAGGGGCACGTAGCACTACAGATAACCAGATGATGCAGGGCAAGTGTAAGAATATAAGCAACACAAACCAAGGTCACTTGGCATCATCAGAACCCATTACTCCCACCATAGCAAGTCCTGGACACACCATCACACCGGAAAAGCAAGATTCAGATATAAAATCACTTCTCGTGGTGATGATACAGGACTTTAAGAAAGACATAAATAACACCCTCAAAGAAATAAAGGAGAACACAGGTAAACAGCTAGAAGCCCTTTAAGATGAAACACAAAAATCCCTTAAAGAACTACAGGAAAACACAATCAAACAGGTGAAGGAAATGAGCAAAACCATCCAGAATCTAAAAATGGAAATAGAAACAATAAAGAAATCAGAAAGAGAGACAACCCTGGAGATACAAAACCTAGGAAAGAAATTAAGAGTTGTAGATGCAAGCATCACCAACAGAATGCAAGAGATAGAAGAGAGAATCTCAGGGGCAGAAGACACTATAGAAAACATTGACACAACAGTCAAAGAAAATTCAAAAAGCAAAAAGATCCTAACCCAGAAGATCCAGAAAATCCAGGACACAATGAAAAGACCAAACCTAAGGACAATAGGTATAGAAGATAGTGAAGACTCCCAAAGTAATGGGCCAGTAAATATCTTCAACAAAATTATAGAAGAAAACTTCCCTAACCTAAAGAAAGAGATAACCCATGAACATACAAGAAGCCTACAGAACTCCAAATTGACTGGACCAGAAAAGAAATTCCTCCCATCACATAATAATCAAAACACCAAATGCACTAAACAAAGAAAGAATTTTAAAAGCAGTAAGGGAAAAAAGGCAAGTAACATATAAAGGCAGGCCTATCAGAATTACGGCAGACTTCTCACTGTTAAATTGATTGTTGTTTTATTCAAACAACTTTTATAATACTCATTTTTACTGTTATAATGTTTTATAAATTTTAAAGAATATGACAAAAAAGATATTGTAGGTATTGAAGAGGGGGTCTCTGGAAGGAGTTGGGGTACAAAAGGAAAACAAGAATGTGATTTAATTCTATTTACTTAAAATATGTTTTTAAATGTTAACAAATTCAGATAAATTGAAATCATATACATTCTATATACACATTCACTATGTACTCACATTCACACTTATATGTATATACATATGTATATATGTATAGAGATATACATATGTACATATATACTATATACATACATATATAGTATACTATACTGTAATAGTATATTTATACATATACATATATATATTCATACAATATTGGAATTACCATAAGCATCATCCTCTCCAGTAAAATGAACATGGTAATAACATTCATATGGTGTTGACCATAGCCTGATAATCTGTACAAGTATGGTATATTGTCATCAAAATAACAATGACCTCACATATAATCTTGCTACCATCCTTCCAATATTCCTCTACATCTGAACCCTTGTTAGAACATTCTTCTGTAGGAGAGGGTGCTTGATTTTTACTCCTGGGGTACCCATTTGATGGTTTTATAGTCACTTAGTAACTACCCTAACCAGTTTTCTTTGTATTACAGGATGATGTTTATAAAAATGTATGCAAATGACTGAGAACTAAACAGAGAGAGACCAGGGGTGAGGGATGGGATGGGGACAGGAACAGGATAGGGACTGGGAGGGAGAAAAAGAAGAGGAGAAGGAAAGAATTATCCCACTCTTTAGAGAAGCCTAAGCACTAATGAAGGAACATACATACATACATGCATGCATACATACATGCATATATACATGCATACATACTATATGCACACTAAATACACATGTAAATACAGTACATACACACACATCCTACATAGACATACTACACATACACACACACACACACACACACACACACATATACCACATACACATACACACATACTACACACATACACAGCACACACATACTACACACCCACAGCATATACACATCACAGAGTATAGTTAATATAGTATAGTACCATGTGTACATCTTGCTTCTTCCTACTGTGTGGTAGTTTGAATGAACATGGTCCCCATAAATTCATAGGGAGTGGCATTTTTGGAGGCATGGCCTTGTTGTTGGCATAGGTATGGTCATACTGAAGAAAGTGCATCATTGAGAGTGAGTGTTGAGGTTTCTGAAGCTGAACTCAGACCCAGTGTAACCCTCTGTTCCTGCTGCCTGCACATCCAAAGGCAGAACTCTCAGTTCCTTCTCCAGCACGATGTCTGCCTATGTGCTGCCATTCTCACCACGCTGATAATGGTCTAAACCTCTGAACCTGTAGAGCAGCCCCAATTAAATGTTTTCCTTTAGTGGCAATCACTAAGTAACATTATTAGGTTTGCTGAGACAACTCTCCATGTGTCCATTGCTAAGTGTCTACACAAAGTTTGATACCTTCACATGAGCTCAAGATGCCCCAAACCCTGAAAATTATGCTACAAGTAGCACTGCTTCCTAGCTCAAGAGCTCTGATTCTTTTGATCATTGCATTTGCTTCACTGTTGGCTTTAAAGCTGTTATGGTAGAGGGGAGATTTCCTTTGTTAGAGTTGTTTCCAAGATTAATTTTTGGGTAATGCGATCACATAGAGCCTGTCCCCATGCTGGCTGCACTGCCTGCTAGTTGCTTAGGAATGGGAATAAAAGAGGACTTTTTTATTTTTTTGTAATTTCATCATACCCTCTCTATGTAGTATGAGTTACACCTGTGAATTTCACCTACTGACCCATGATGAAGAAGATATTACTTGAGGGTTCCCATAAGAAATAAAATTGTCAGAATTCTATAGGGTTGACTCAACACTCACTAGAAGGAAGTAAGGCCTGTGATTCTGCTAAGAGTAAATACTAGGATTGCTATCTAGGTCCCCTTCCAAACACAGGTCTGATTTTTCCTTAGGCCTTGCTCTCCTTTGTGTATGAGGCCTTTCCCCTAAGCATCTCTGATTATCCTACAGCCTCCCTCCTGGCATCTTAGCTGATATGAGAACATTGGCTGTTATCCGGAGCCAGGCCTGCTTGATTAAGACTCCTCATGCTTCTGAAGTCGTATCATCACCTTGAAATCTTTCAAGCCATTCTCCTCCCTTCCAGTCTCAGGAACAGGTCCAGATTCTTCATTAATTACATTCTTGAAGCTTGGTAACAGTAATAATGGTCTGGAAAGGCAGGTCTGCTGTACAGGCTTGTGACTAGTCACAGCTCCAGATGAGAGCCTCGCTGTGACAGATAGTGTCAGCTACCTCACAGTCACCAATGCCAAGGTCAGATGACTTCATCCTCTCTCATCGGTATAGATGCCATTCCCTTAGCCCCACATGGTCCTCCCATAATATCCACTGTGAGTACCAAGGGAAAACCAAGGCCCAGGGACATCCACTTCTACTTCTGGGAAAGATACACATGCGGATTACTTATGCTAAAAAAAGGAAGACTGTGTTTTTCTGTCTGTAGACACATAGATACCTTTTCTTCTGTACTCCACCATCTCCAAAGTAGTTCCAATGCAGTAGTTGTCTTCTGCATTGAATTTCATGAGTTGACTCGTGCTTTGCCTGAAGTGCATCCCTGCTCAAAGCTCAGGTCAACCCTCACGGCTTTCTAGTTTTTGTCCTCACCCCTCATCTTCCTCCAATCACACCACTGACAAATATACCCTGATGGCTTTAGTCATTCCCCGCCTTTCCAAATGTATTGTCTTCTCAATCCTGCCACCTACCACCTGCATAACCCTTGACGGGGAGCCATTTGACCTGCAATAACCCCAGGTGTCACACAATGACAAGTATTCTTCCATACTCTCTGCCCATCATGCCTGTTCTCAGTGTAGTGTAGGCCCACAACATTGTACCAGTGGGAGTGCTGAGTACTGCTTTGAGTCAAAGTCTTCTTGATGGTAGGAGCCCTGTCTTCCTATTTAGTACTTATATCAGATGTTCTTTGTCTAATCCCAAAGAGAGGACGTTCTCAGTAAGAAAGGGAGGAGGCATAGAAAAAAAGAAAAGAGAATCTGGGGATGTAGTTCAGTGTGAAACACTTGTGCAATATGCTTAGGTCCTGGCTTCAAACTCTAACAACACCCACACCCCTGACATACACACACCTCTGACACACACACACACACACCCTACCCTCCACACTCACACTTGTCTCTTCCACTATCGTCACGATGTCATATGAAAAGTGCTTAGGTTTTTGCATGCCACCGCAGGACACCTTTTTCCCTTGACTACTTTAAATAGATTGCCTCTGAATTTCTTTTTCTCTCAGCTAGGTTGGTGGGGGTGTTGGCATTTACTTTGCAATTTGATTTTATGCTTATGAGGAAAAATGGTTTCAGAAGGTGCACCTCATTCTACAAGAGTGGTCAGTCAGCCATGAGAATGAAAGCAGGGTCGTTAGTAGCTGAACAAGGATAAGAACCCAGCTCTTTTTTCCTCTCATCAGGGCACAGCTGGGCCTGCAGATACTGCACAATGATTACTTATTTGTATCTGCCTTTGGGGGGTGTTTCGAGGTTTGACTAATACCCTCAAGTTCTTTCATTACATCCTTGCAAAATGATTTGTTTTTTGTTTTTTGTTTTTTGATTTGTTTTTTTGATTTTTTTCAATATATAGGAAAAATAGATTTGTTGACAGGGCAACATTGAACCTCCTACCCAGACCCTAGACTTGGACTTTCTTTATAGACATTGCTGAATTGGAGCTACATACAGAATAAAACTGTTTTATCATGTGGCAAGTTTAACAAATGGGTGTTTTAGGAACTCAGAAGAGCTTGGTGTCAAAGTCCAGCCCACTTTGCATCCTGTAGAGTTCCATGCATGATAGTTTCTCTCTTTCCTTTTTTTTTTTTTTTGAGACAGGGTTTCTCTGTCTAGCCCCAGCTGTCCTGGAACTCACTCTGTAGACCAGGCTGGCCTTGAACTCAGAAATCTGCCTGCCTCTGCCTCCCAAGTGCTGGGATTAAAGGCGTGTGCCACCACTGTCTGGCTTCCATGGTAGTTTCTGTATAGTGCAATACACACCTGGCCCTTTCTTTTGCCTTTACTTCTTCTCTCCCTGATTTGTCAGACAGAACATTGGAGTTGTAGTCATCTAGAGCTAGTTCTGACTCTATTGTTTAGAAATGTATAGCTGCAAGTTAAGTCCTTAATCTTCACCAACTTCAGTGACTTCTCTGAAATATGGATGATAGCAACTCTGCTGGTTTCTTTCTTAGAGCCTGTGATGTGTGCCACAGTAGGGAAAGGGATTGGAAGAAGATAAAATGTCTGTTTCTTTTCTAAGTCTTCCACCAAATCATATCCAACTAGTGTGCTGCATGAACGGCTTATTTTACCTTCTAAAGTACACACACATACTTTAGTGTTATTAGTGGTTAATAGGCACTTTGATTTTCCTGTAGAAGATTGTATTCTTCCTGCTGCTTGCCATTTAAGTTTCCAGCATTTGGTTGCGAATCTTTAGAAAAAGAAATGTATAATTATTCCTTTTGGCTCAGCAAAAGAAAAAGAATCCCACCAAGCTGGACATCATTTTTAGCACTGAGTTGCCTTTTTAAGGACTGTGGTTCAGTTGGTTTCAAACCAATGGAAGTTTCTGGGAGATAAATGTAATGTATATTTTCAACTCCAGTAAAGATTATGTCACAGTTCTGAGCAGCTATATATGTTTTTTTTCCTAATATGGCAAAAGCTTAGAGAAAAGTTACTTTTTTGCTTTTTGAGTAGAGAAAACATTTCTTGGAAAAAAATTCTGATCTTTTGGAATAGCATGACATCCACATGGTCCTTCAGTGGAATTTGGTACAAGGTCACAAAACAGGTAGTGGCAGACACTGAGGAATTCTGAAGAGTCAACCATGAATCCCTTGCTTTCAGGAGAGCAAGATGTGCTGGAGACAGTAAGTAAACAGACAGCTGTTCTATCACACAAAGCCCCAGAGACACCATCGGAGAGATGCTAATGTGATTTGTGAGATGGGTTAACCTCATCTTTCCAAAGAAGGCAGATATGTAGTAAGATGAGTAGGACTTTAAAACATCCCAGGTGGACCTTGCAGTAGAGCAAGCTGGATATCTCAAAGGTGATAGGCACTTGAAGGAAATAAGGAAAGTGGAGAGGAAGGCTCAGTGCAGACATGGGGACCCATTGTAACACTGGAGGCTTGACTGCTGTTTTCAGGTGGCAAGGAGCCATTAATATACATTCCAGGGAGGAGCCTTAAACTGAGAGGACCTTAGGTTGGAGCCCACCACTTTATTAGATCAATGTGGAAACTCTGCCAATGGAGGAAAGGTTTTTCATGGCCACATGGGTCGTGAGGGGTTGATGGCATCCACATGTCTTTATGTAGGGGAGTGTCAGGGCTGGATGGGGGAGGGTGGCCATCACAATGAAATGCAGCCTTGACCTTTTGAAGGCAGATTCTCATAGGAACGTTTGGCTGAAGATTTATCACGGGGATTGTACTGTTTGGGCTAATGACCTCAGCATGCCTTTTTGCTTAGTATTGCCTTTAAAGGAAAGGCCATCTCTCCCTAGAAATGCTCTTTGGTTATTTTTAAACTGTGTGGTAGGGGGAAATTAGTGGAATTCCTAAGGTCATCTACAGCTGTTTTTCTCCAAAGACCAGCTGAATGTTTCATGAGATTTGCTCATTAGGACTTTTACCCTTCTGTGAAGCAGTGTCCTGGGTCTGGGAAAGAAGCAAAGGGAGAGTGTGAGGAAAAGGGAGCCAGTGCTGAGATACCTGCTCCTTTTGCTATTTAATAGTAACCTCAAGTGCAGTTCTGCATAAAGGTAGTCATTTCTCCTACCTTCTCATATATATAAGTGTGTGGGGGCTGTCTTTCTGGCAAATGACTACTCCCTTGAAGGATGGTTGGAGTTGAAGGTTCAGAGTGTTCAGTATGACACCCAAGCAGAATAATTCCTGACCAAATCACCTGTTAATTCACATCATGAAACAGTTATCATTATGAGATAGCACTTCTTACTCCAGGATGCTACTCAAAGAACTTTATAGTGATCAAGCCAGGTATTCCTTAAGGCTTGAAGGAGGGCTTCAAGTGGTATTTGACATCTGTAACTATAACACCACTACTCTTGTGTCTTAGGGACTAGGGAGAGGAAGGCTCAGGGTCAGACAAGGGGATATGCCTGTGAAGTGAAGGCAGATGAAGATGTTCCTCATTGTTTCCACAGGCAACTAGGAACCTTCTATTAGCCTAAGTCAAGGATATTTGCTTGAAGCTCATGCTGTGTTAGAAAGTGAATAGGCAGGTATGCATCCTCATGCAGCATTTTATTTACAAACTGTCTTCGGATAGGTGGTATTATTGGCTCCCTGCATCGTTTCGCACCAAGGGAGGATGGCAATGGTTTGTTTCAAGTTCAGAGTGGAACACACAGGAGCCTTCAGTAAGAGCTTTATCCCTAATCAGCAAGCTAATAAGTGGGTGACCACATTTCAAACAATTCTCTGTGGATTTTAATCTCATGATTTTCCCTTGTAACAATGCCAAACAGACTGAGAAAAGGGGGCCAGTTTTCTCTCTCACCACAGTAGCCGTTCAAGAGATGCCTTTAGAGAAAGGAAATGGCTGCACATACACCTGAGCATTGAAGGAGAATCTATATCATGGCTTTTTAAACATGACAGGTCAAAACACCTTTGTCTCATTAGCTCTGGAACAATGGTTGTTGTTTGAGTTAGTGTTCAATGATGTCACAATAACAATGTGCAATTATGCTAATGAAAACAATACCTGTACCTGACTGGAATAAATAGTGGGTTAGTAACATCAGCCAAGGGTTAATTTGAATATCTTCAAATTTCTATTGGAGATGGGGAAATGGCTCAGTGGGTAATGTGCTTAGCACCCAAACATTAGATCTGAGTTTGAATCCTCAACACTACATTTAAAAAACAAAACAAAACAAAACAAACGAGCAGTGCTTGTTTGCAGTGGCCCACACCTGTAATTTGAGTGCTGGGCAAGGGAAGACAGGCAGATAGCTGGAGCTCACTGATCAGCCAGTCTAGCTGAAACAGTAAAGTCAGGATCAGTGCTTGACCGTGTCTTGAAACAGTAAGGAGGAAAGCAAATGAGGAAGATATTTGGCACTGGTGTCTGGCTTTCATATATACCACTACACATCATATACATATGCACATGTGTGCACATCTGGGCACCAGCTACATGAATGCAAAAGAATTATAACAGTGATGTTGAAAATAGATCCAGTTTTCTTTTCCTTTCCTTTGTTCTGAAACATTTGGAGGTGATGTCACCCTTGTCTAGGTGGGCAGGAAATTTAGAGGAATACTCTCAACCTTTTAGTACCTTATTTAGTACTTAAGATTAAAACAAAGCAAGAAAAGATTAAAACAAAGCAGAGGGAAGTCTTTCTTGAAGAGTGTAATATACAAGTCAGAATTTCATTTAGAAGTTACCATAATGCTAATACATCCAATAATGAATAGCTAATCTTTTAGACATTGTCTATTTGCTTTATTCTTCTTAGTAAAATAGAAAGATCAATATGATGCTCATTTTCAGACAAGCCTGAAACTTATGGATGCTCAGTAGCTTGTACTGTGGGATGCATACAGTCTGCATTGGTCAATTCAGCTCCAAAGACGGTGTCCTCTGCTATTCCCTGGGAGAGATGTAGAAACATTCCAAGGGCTCAGTGAAAGAGTTAATGTTGGCAGATTGCAGTAGGGATTTTTGTGTAAGGACATGGGTTATAGGAGCAGTTTCATGGGGGAGGTCATTCAAGCTGGGACTTGAGAGAGAAGGTTTGACTGTAAAACACACAGAAAAGGTGTTCCAGATGGAGAATGCAGCGTGAACACCAGGCGATGATGTGGAAAGAATGAATGAGGAGTGGGTTGGCTGGAATTCAAGGGGTAGAAAGAGGCCTATGGATAAGAAAGATGACTATAGGGCTCAGGATTAGAATAGCATTAATACTAGGATGAAGAGTTTGGATTCTGTATCAGGGAAATTCTAGGGGAAATGTTTGAGTGATGGTATAGCTTGATCAGAGTGATGGCTTCTGGGTCTGGGTCTATTGGATTATTTAATAAGCCAAGACTGATGGAGAAGGAGGCTGGAAGTAGAAGTGGAAAGAGACTGTAGAGGGTCTGTCAGCTGCACCAGGGATGGTTGGACAAGGAAAGAAAAGTGTCCAGGTTGCCATCCACAGTTGCTTTGGAGGATGTATTTGTTCAGTAGGAGTGCTGGAGAGGTGAAATACTTACCCAGAATGTGTGAGGTGCTCGGTTTTATCACCACTCCTGCAAAACAAAACAATAACAACAAAACATTAAGCAGAAAAAAAAAAGTGTAGGGGCCTGTCTAGCAAACTGGGGATTCAGAGATGCCAAAGGGTCAATGGAGTTGAGTTCCTCCTGGGAGTTTCTCCTGGGAGTTCTGTGGAAAATGTTTCCTAGCTTTTGCAGCTTCTAGAAGATAATGCCCTGCCTTCTTCCTCCAATTTCAAAATGCACCATTCCAACTGAGTTCTTCAGCGTATCTCCCCCCTCCTTTCCTGCCCCTTCTCATAAAGACCCCCATGATTATGTTGGCTCTACCTAGATAATTTGGCATAGACAATCTCCCTATGGCAAGATCCTCCATCTCATTTCCAAAGTTGTTTTTGCTACACAAGGCAATGTATTTATAGTTTCTAAGAAATAGCATGTGGTGATATTTGGAAGATCATCATTCTGCCTAATACAGAGTCAACAACTACATATATGGAATACAAGTTATAAAAAATTTTATATGCCTCTTGTAATCAAGCTTGACTTTTGTGTGTGTGTGTGTGTGTGTGTGTGTGTGTGTGTGTGTATCTTTGAATCAACTTGATTTTCCTCTCTGCCCTCTTTTCCCAGTCAATTATGCAATAAATGAAGTGCCAGCTATGTGTCAAGCACCATGCTAGGTGCTGGTACACATAGCACAGTAGTAATGCCAAGGCTTCTGCATGGTACTGAAAAAAAAAAGGTAGAAGCAGAGTGGAGAAGTTAGCGTAGAACCAGAAACCAAGACACTACACTCTTGACTTATGGCGTGCTATAACTGGTGTCAAAGCCTAGCTGGGAAAACTGAGAAATGTTGAAATTTTAAGAACGGAACCCTCTCACCAACCTCTCTCTTACCCACACCTCAAATTTAGAAGACTTTAAAAAATCTCTTCAAAGACCTCAGTGGTGGGGTCTGCCTGAGTATCCCCATAGGAGCCTGTAATTTACTCGCTAAAATGGGGTGGGAGTGTAGGAGAAGGAAGAGTGTCACCTGAGGTAAGAGGAAAAACAGGGGCAGTCACACTTCAGTCTCAAGGCAACATGGAAAGGTGGAGAACTGGTGGGATGTCAAGGCTCCGTGCGAAGGGGTATTTACAGGGTACTCACTACACCCATCCATGTCATCCTCATGATAACTCTGTCTGGTATGTTCTGCTACCCACACAATACAGACAAGGGGACTAACCCAAAGTCCTTAGGGAAGTCTCCAAAGACTCATAGAAGATCAGTCTTCTTCCGAGCAGCAGCCCTCTATGTCAAGGGCATGGGGAATGATCATGGCAAACAGCGGATTTCAAAAGCATCTGTTTAGAAGATAAAGAGGATGGAGGAGGAGAAGACATTGTCCATTGTAGGAACTGATATCTTTGACAGCATGGTTCATGGGCTGAGCAGAGATACGATTGGGCGAGGAGGCTCAGGTGTCCTAGGGTACCATAGCTTTTGAGACAAAGATGCTAAGTGTTGCTGCTGTGCTGGCAAAGTCTTTAATATCTCCTTGAAACTTGTGCCTCAGGTATATATCACTCTTATGGAGACATTCTTGGGATGCTGGTGTATGGTGCTGAACTCAGTAGTATGGCTTCATGGTTTGTGGCCTGGGTTGCTTGCTTGCTTTGTCCCTTACGTGCTAGATTGGAGCAGAGTTTAGATAGGGGAAAAGATCAATCAGTGGTCTCATCTCTCACTCTACATTGTTGTCACCTGGAACCTGCAATGAAAAACTCCCAGATAGGGGTCCTACCACTGACCTGTTACATGAGAATCACTTGGGGTAGGTAGCAGGGAAAGAGAATTTTAAAATTCTCTTTTAAATGTACAGAGTGATGGGTCTGACTGTTGGAATTTTATATATGTCTTATTGTACTTTGTTCTGATTTATATCCCTTTCCATTGCCCACTTCCATTTCTTTTGAGCATTCCTGATAGTTTCCTGCCTTCCCCCAGATAGGAGAACTGGGAATTTTAAGTTTTTCAGGTGATGCAGTAGTAACTTTGGAAACTCCCAAGTTAATACATCTGGAGAGAGTCCCTCACCTCCAGTCTGGCTGGGAATGTGCATAACTCTACACAAATGAGGCTTTTAAAGTCTAAGCTAGTGACAGCTCCAGTTGAGTTAACTTTATGTTTCTGGGTTTAATTCCAATCTAGTTAATGAATCAACTGCTCCCTCCACTCTTTTTCTTTATTTTTTTTTTTTTTTTTTTTTTTTTTTTTTTTTTTTTTTGGTTTTTTTCGAGACAGGGTTTCTCTGTATAGCCCTGGCTGTCCTGGAACTCACTCTGGAGACCAGGCTGGCCTCGAACTCAGAAATCCGCCTGCCTCTGCCTCCCAAGTGCTGGGATTAAAGGCGTGCGCCACCACCGCCCGGCCACTCTTTTTCTTTAACTATGAAACCTGGAAAATAATTACATCTAGGATTGGTCTGTAATTCCTGCTTGCTACCAGTGTGCAGGTTCCAGGCATGCTCTTGAAATCTCATCTAGTAATCTATATTTCCACTGAAATAGGATCTGTCCCATAAAAAGACATTTTCTTTGAGTGTTCTGGCTACAATGTCAAGCAGCTGTGCCACCTGAAGCACTTGTCTAACTTTTCCTCTTTGTCTCCGCTTTCTTGTCTGAACAAAGAACCAGTGAGGATTCTCTGATGCAGCTGTTACTGTGGGTGTGGGATATGAGCTCACTCTCACCACAGCTGAAAAACAACTGATATATAAAGGAAACTGTTCAACTTTTGATAATTGCTGAACTCCTTTAGCCAGTCATCAGTCATTTCTGACCTACTGGGAATCTTTTATAGTGATCCCAGACATGGTCAGGCAGAACAGCACTGTGGGCAAGGATGGCTTAGAAAATGCACGTTTCTGCACGTCGATACCTGCTGTTGAGCTGGATACTCTGAGTTTGATCCCTAGGACCCAAGTGGTGGAAGGAGAGAACTGACTCCCACAGGTTGTCTTCTGATCTCCACGTGTATGCCTTGGAGTGCTCATATTCATCCACATGCATGCGCATCACACTGTTTAAAAATATAAACTCTATCATCTGCAAACTGAAGTGGAAGTGCTGGGAGGGACAGCAGGAGCCTAATCCATAAGCCACGTTGAGGGTCAAGCATCAGAGCACCAACAGTGTAAACTGCTCACTGAAAAGATCTCCAAATAAAACCCAAACAAGTACCCAACCCAAACGGTCCACAAACGTCAACATAGAAACAAGTTCTGCAGCTCCTCTAAAAGATCATTGCTCCTGCACAATAAATTTAAAAATACAAAGGTAGGTAAAACCCCAGATAAGGGACCTAGAAGTTCACATATGAAAACAGCCCAGAGGTCACAAACAGGCAGGCGAGTCAGTTAATGAACTCAATCCAGAACCTGCAGAAGAAAGCCAGAGAGCGAAGAGAAAGGCAGCAACATGGATGCAAACTGGAGAGTGGGGTATACATGGCTGTGGAGGGCAGGGAAAAAGGAAGCCAACAGGTAAAACTCGCAAGCTTGTTCCACCCCGGTGTAAGTGCCAGTCTTCACTTGTGCACATGAGTGTGGTGTAGGGTATTAAAGGGAGACCTTTCTGCTGGGAGGGAGACAGGAAAATTCTGATTCTGTTCACCCCACCCTCATCTTTTCCTGCAATACCTGTGGGTTATTCCATTCCTCCTTCAATGCCACTGTGACTTAGGAAGGGTATGAGGTATTTAGCTTGATGCACCATGGTGCGTGTAAGTGTTACTACCAGGGATGATGAGATCATTGACCAGAGCTTTTCTTATTTTTATTTTTATTATACTTTTGGTTAAGCACCCTTCTCTCTAACTAAGACATGTTTGTATTTCTCCTTCTTCTATTGCCCAGGGGACTTTTCCCTCCTTTTGAGTTTTCCTCCTTAATGTCATGGGACTGTCAGAACAATTTGCTTTTGTTCTGAAAAAAAAAAAAAAATGCATCATGTGAGAGCCACTGCTGACCTGAGTTTCCCTCCTCTTTCTTGGGGCTCAAAGCCTTGTCTGATACAAGCTTTGCAGGAAAGCAGAGGATGGCTTCTGATTACCTTCTGGCAGAGCATCCTGGGAAGGAGATTCTTTAATTACCCAGGTTTTAACCTGAGGTTTGGTCAGTAAGATGATTGAGGTTGCGTCTTCCTCTTTGCTATTAGCAAAAGCAGGTGGTGCTTACAGTCTTGGTTTCACTCTTCAATTTATTATCTGGACAACTGGCAGGAGGAGCACTCACTTTTATAGATGAGCCATGGCAGTGATGACACCCAGGAAGTATCAACCAAACAGTCCACATTCAAATCTCTCCAGTTTCCCATCTGGGTTGTTGTTCCTAGGGCTTCACAGGTACCTCAGTTTACTTTCTGCTACTGAGAACAAAAGCAACTTAGGGAAGAAAAGTTTTATTTGGTTAACACATCCTGATCACAGTTCATCATTGAGGGATGTCAGAGTAGGAACTAGAATAGGGTAGGAACCCGGAGGCAGGAGCTGATGCAGAGGCCATGGAGGAGTACTGCATACTGGCTTGCTCCGCCTTGGGTTGCTTGGCCTGCTTTCTTATGGATAACATGAACTTGAGTTCTCACTCTGGAACCCACACTATATGTGTGTATGTCGGGGGGCGGGCAGGGGTTATGTGATATGGCCCATAGTGGTTGGGCTCAGCATTCCCACATAAGGAACATGCCTGGAGACATGCCCACAGGCCAGTCTAATGAAGGCAAGTTCTCCATTGAGGTTCCTGCCACCTAGGTGACTCTAGTTTGTGTCAAGTTTACAAAACTAACCATCACGTTGTGTGTCATCTGCAGTGTCCTACACAGAGCTTTCCAATATCTCCCTGAAGAAAAGGACACACTCACTCATCCTACACATGATTCTTAGATTCTTCCATAAAACAAGAGTCCTAGAGAAGTCATGTGATATTCAAACCACAGTACAAACCTGGAGACAGAACCCTGTGGATAACATGAACTTGAGTTCTCACTCTGGAACCTAAAGCTCAGTTCTCATGAAGTAGACGCTCCACCCCGCTACCCACTATCAACCTGGATTTCTTTATTTTCTACAGATACTTGATAACTTTTCATTCCAATGTGAGTGGCAGGTGCTGTGGGCACAAAGCTCTCAGAATCCAAATCTTACCTAGAAGTAGGTGGGTGGCAAATGAGTAGAGCTGAGATTGAGATGGACTCATGTCTATTGTGATAGCTGGAGTCAGGTGCTAATAGAACACAGCAGAGGGACTCTAATCTGACCTAGAGCAGTTAGAGAAGGCATGTATAGTACAGTAAGCAGTTAAGTCAGGACCCAGAAGGAAAGAATAGCTTATGCAAAGACCCAATGACAAGAGGAACTAGAATTGTTCAGCCTGGGGTTATGAAGGAAAAGAGCTTGGGGAAGAAGTAGGTATGAGTTCCCAGACCATCATAAGGATTTTTAGCTTCAGCTATTGGATAATGGAAAGATGGCAAAGCATTTTCAGCTTGTCATATAGCTTGGTGGGAGCTGAGTTGTGGGATAATCACCTGGCAGTGTGTAGAACATGAGTGGGAGGTTAGACACAAGGATGCTTCCACTTGTCACTGGGATACTTCTATGAATCAGTGATTTCCTATGAACACAGGAATATTCTTCATAACTTCCCTTCACACAGAGATTATTATCTCCCTCCTTATGGTGCCATGTACTTCAGAGGATGTCACATCTTACAGCCACAGCCAGTGATTTCTTTATGCTTAAGAGGAGAATGATGGTCCACAGACAGCAAACTTTATTTTGGCACCTCCTTTTGAGGAGTCCCTGTGGAAATGGGCACCGAAGAAGATGCCAGTGACAGGGTGATCTATTCTGTCAAAACAATTGGCAAATGTCAGTCTCGCTTGATGGCAAAGGCCTTCTTTGAGCTCAGTCCCTTTGTTTGTAAGAACACAGGACCTACCTCAGCATCGTTCTGTGGGGAACAGAAGGCATAGCAGGCACAGTAGAGGTACCCAGGAGACACTGACTCCCTTCTGTTACCTGCCCCTCCTTACTGCTGCTTCATTTCAGACCCTTACAGTCCTTACAATAACCAATGCAGTCTGGACCACTTCCTCTCTGACCCACTCTTCCTGTTATCCTAGCTCACTTTGTGGTGACCAGCCCTAGCCAATTTGTGGGTTTCACTCCCATCGCAGGGTGCTTTGATATCTGCATAGCATATCTCTTCATCTTTTTTGAGTTCCTGTTCAAATGTCATGTCAGTGAGGCCTACCTCAACCAACTTCTCTTATCTCACAGGACTATTCAACTTTTTTGTCCAGCTTTTTCTTCCATAGCTCTGTTACCTTGAGACATGATAGCCTAATTATTTAGACTTCAGAAATTTTAAAGAATTATTTGTATGATTTAATCCAACCCAACTCTTGCTGGTCATATGTAACTACACCATCAGGAAGCTTCCCTTCCTTCCTCTTTGCTGACTTTCTAGTGTGCAGAAGTGTGCTGGGCTCTGCAGTGGCTGACTGAAGGCATGAGTCAAGCAGTCACTTAGCTGGGAGCAAGCATGTGGTACTGAGGAGTCTCACCTGCCTTCTGGTCAACCTCATACAGTCAGACTGGATAGAGATTCCTGACTATTCATCTTGAAGGAGAGGGTTCCAGCCCTGCACTGCATTGGGAAATGAGAAAATTCCCCTCTGCCTTGTTAACAGCCTTCCATAAGAGGTGCCTTTGTTTGTTTGAATCCTTAGACATCAGGACATGCAAGCACTGGTTAGCTTGCATTTTTTTTTCCCTTGGATGTGTGGAAACCAACTTTTCCACCTGTGGCAGCTCTTCCCATTTCTACTGTGAGACCATTGAAATTATTTTTCTTATCCCGTCCCAACTCCTAGAACATAGAAGTAACCTCTTTCTGAACCAAATGGCAATACAAGGAAGGACTCACTGAGACAGTAGACAGACAGTATGTGACCTAAGTCCGTGTCCTTGCCAACCTTTGGGATCAAACGAGGTTGCTGTGTGTGAAGAACCGAGAAGACTTTATCTTGGTGACAGTGTGTGTTGAAACTGATTGACTGACTGATTCATTCACTACATGCCTAATCAGAGACACACAGTAAAATAGGGGCCTGAGAGCAATTATAGTAGTTGATATCTCTCTCTCCTCTCTCCCTCTCTTCTCTCTCAACAACATTTAACATTCACTATTATAATTATATGTGGATAAAATGAATAGATTTCCATATTTATTGATAAAATATATATTCACATACTCGTTTGGATGAAGGAGAAGGCTTTTGCATAAGCTAGGCTTCTGCTGCAAATGTGAAATTTTAGTGTCTTGTGACAATACACGTACGTTTGCTTCTTTCTGCCACAGCTATGGCTAAGCCAAAGTGACCCTGCTTCAGGTGGGTCAGGTTCAAGGATGTCACAAGAAGGACATGAAACATTAGGAACAATAACTTGATGTATTCTAGGTCTTACCTCTGGCTGTGAAAGTTAGCTTCATGGAAGTGGCACCTCTGATCTGCTTTGAAGGATGAACAGTTTCTAAGGCAGAAAGGCAGGCTATACAGCATATGCAAGTACATGAATTTTTTTTTTTTTTTTTTTTTTGGTTTTGGAGACAGGGTTTCTCTGTGTTGCCCTGGCTGTCCTGGAACTCACTCTGTAGACCAGGCTGGCCTCGAACTCAGAAATCCGCCTGCCTCTGCCTCCCAAGTGCTAGGATTAAAGGTGTGTACCACCACCGTCTGTCAAAAAATTTAAAAGAGGACATTTGACATAATGTATTCAAATATATGTGTTTGTATATACATGTGTGTGTATGTATATATATGTGTGTATATGTATGTGTATATGTGTGTGTGTATATGTGTGTGTATGTATGTATATATATGTGTGTGTGTATGTATATATATGTGTGTATATATATATGTGTGTATATGTATGTGTGTATGTGTGTGTATGTGTGTGTATGTGTATTTAGGTTCTATCTCTGTCTCTCTTCCACAAAGCAAGAAACAAGAAAAATAATAAAAAACAAAAAATTAAAATCAAAACAAACTAATAAAAGAAAATCAGTAAGAAAAAAATACAAAACAAGAACAAAAAGTGCACAAAAAAGGTTGGAATCCTTTTTGAGCAAGTGATCTTTTTGTTGTTGTTTTGTTTTGTATTGTATTTTGAGACAGGGTTTCTCTGTGTAAACCTGGCTGACCTGGATCTCACTCTGTAGACCTGGGGGGGGGGGGACCTTTGAATTTTGAGATCCACCTGCCTCTATCTCTGCCTTCCAAGCACTGGGATTAAAGGCATGTGCCACCACCACTGCCACTGCCACCATCACCAGCACAATCTTACTTAGTAACAAAGGTACGGACTCAAAGGGAGCAGGAATGTATTTTCAATGCCTAGTCTTGGTACAGGATACAAGAAGTATTCTTTTTATACTCGATACTTTATTTGATTATTAGAGTCTGCAAAGGACACCTTAACATTGAGTACAAGGGAGCAGATAAGACCTCTGGTGGAGTAACCCAGGTAATGGCTTATAGCTAGCAAGCCAGCGGTAGCTATGCAGTAGTTCTGTTTTGCAAGATATCTATGCATAAGTTTCACTCACTTGTGTACACACTGTCATTTCTTCTTAAATGGGACTGCTTTAAGAATTACTTAAGCCTGTGGCTTTGAGCATCTAGACTTGTCAAAAGACCCATACCTGAGAGAGTAAATCATCTCTAAAGTCTTGCCTCGTGGCATTCTTCAAATTTCACCCATCTTTAGGATTCCTCAAGGCAAGTAGGACTCTTACCTATCTTGTGACTCCAAAGGACTGACTTGGGATGACGGGATGTTTTGAAACTCTCTTTCTTTCTTTCCCCCAGTTTATATGTACATATAAGTAAGTGTTCAGAAATGAAGAAAGACAAGCTTGGCAGGTTCCTCCAGGCTCAGTGAAGGTTAGAGATGCAGCCGAACAAACAGTAACTACAGTCCCATTCTGGTTCTTCCCTTGGTGAGTTCTGCTGCATTGCAGAATACAGTCTCACCAGTGGAACGCTCCTACCTTCGAAGTGGCTAGCACTTCGAATCTTTATTTCCCATTTCTTTCCCACAATTCTTTGATACCCTCAGTCGCATCATCCTGGTGCTGCTGAATTCCAGCATCACTTTTTAAGACAGGAATTTCTAGAGCAAGGACCTCCGCTGCTTAGGTGGGTTGTGAAACATTGACAGGCATCTTTGTGTGTTCCTTTTCTGTGGTCTAGAATTGGAGAAAAGCATGTTTCTAACACACTGACCTTGAGCTCAGGAGGCTGGCAGAACTGGTTTTCTCAGTTCAGAAACCATCGCCTATGGTCACTGAAAAAATGTACCGTCGCTTACAGGAGTTTCTTAGCGTTGATTGGAGTTTGTCATCTCATGATCCTCCAGGTTAAAGATGCAACAAGGAGGCTGCTGCTCAAGATGGTGATAAGCATGAAGATACTGCGTCTAAGACTGATCCAGAGGGTCCACTGAAGGAATTCTGCTGAAGGCCCACACAAGGCATGCGGCATCCTCCTGAGAGCTGCTCATCCCACAGACCACTGCTACATCGAGGGACCTTGCTCTCATGGTTTTGATGTCATCTGCCTAAAATTTTTGTGGAGCTCAGATAAGACTTTTACCACCAAATAAGATACCATTTAATTTTGCATCCTGTAATTACCCTGGCTGTAGTCTCAGCTGGTTTTTTTTTTTTTTTTTTGCACAGAATCCCAAGCTACATTTGTTGCAATTGTTCCTTTTGTGTACACTGTGCTCCAAAATGATTGACTTAAGTTTCCTCACAGAGGAGGAACAAGACACCATCTTAAAGGTTCTGCAGAGGGATGCTGCCCTGAAGAGGGCTGAAGAGGAAAGAGTCAGGTAAGAGGCCGGAAGAGTGCTCTGGTGTGAGGGAAAGAAAGGCAGCCCACAGAAAACAGGACTGTTTTCCTCTCAGACGTAACTGGTAGTTTGTCTTGCAGCCTAAACTTACACGTTCCAATTTTAGATTAACTTCCTGGACAGAAAGTTTCCCTCCTGATGTTTCTTAATTTCCCTCCTGTGCTCCCAGCAGAAACAGGGTCTCGATGAAAAACTTTAGCAAGGCATGTTACACATATGTATAGTTCAAGCTGCTCAGGCAGGTGAGGAGGGAGCACTCCAACTCATAGTTTGAGATCAGTGTGGGCAATGCAGTGAGATCCTATTCCTCAAAAGAGAAACACGACCCTATATGCCATTGACGCTGTTTAAAAATGTGTCATGGAACTAGGTATGATGACCCATGTTTGTCTGTAATCCCAGAATTTAGGAGGTTGAGTTAGGGGGACTGCCTGGAGTTCAAGATTAGCCTGGATTATCATATAAGTCCTACCTTTTAAAAAACAAACAAAGAAAAACCCAAACAAACAGAAAAGATGCTGGAGAGATAGTTCAGTCAAGTTAAGTGTTTGCCACTTAAGCATAAATGACCTGCTAGGCATGGCCACATGTATCTATAATCCCGTTGCTGGGGAGACAGATATTGATGATGTCTGAGGCTTACTGGCTAGCTAGTCCATCTGAATGGGTGGGTTCCAGGTGTAGTGAGAGACCCTGTTTGAATAAACATAAGATGGAGAAGAAATGAGGATGAGTACCTTTTGTCAACCTCTGGTCTCCATATGTTCCTGCATGCGCACACACACACACACACACACACACACACACACACATACATGTGCACACGCGTACACACACACACACCAATACCACATATAAGAAATAAAGAAAAAAATAAATACAGAAAAGAAGAAATGTAGTTTAGTGCTTTGTTTGGTGTGTGTGTGTGTGTGTGTGTGTGTGTGTGTGTGTGTATGTGTCAGAGAGAGTGATCGAGGGAGAGTGAGAGGGAGGATGGGATGGAGTAGGGGAAAGGAGAATGATTGAAACAGTGTTGTTATATAATCTAGTCTGTCCTGGATTTTAAAAAATAAGTAGTTCATATTTCCGAATACTTCCAAAATTGCTAGGATTGGCTTTAAGAGCAAAATTAAAAGTGCTCTCCAAACAGGTCAAGTTTGCATTTGACTTGGATCCTTCAAAGAAAGTACCAATGTGACCTATTACCCTTTTTGATTTGAACCCAAATATTCCCTGTCAACATTTCTACCATGTTCATTCATCTCCATCGTAAAAAGAACATTAGAGCATGCTGCTGAATGACTAGACTTAATTCTTCACTACTCCTTCTAGGTTCTGAGTCCTGCAACCTGCTATCTCTGCAGTCATGGGCTTTGAGAGCAGTGAAGGGGTTCCTGAATTTTAGTTAGCAGTATTAGCTTACTGGTTCCCATTCCAGTTCTCCAGAATGAATAATTAGCCATGTGCTTATTTCTGGAACATCAGGACTACAAATGATGGACTTATTTGATTAAACATGAATGCTTTACAAAATGACTCAATTCAAGCATGATAACATACCTAATTATTGCTACTAAGGATAGTAAAAAAAATAACAGTTCTATCAAGTTATAAGTGGCTTAATATGCTCTGCACCTCTCATGATTTTGTACTCTTTTGTGGAATCAAGCAATGGAGAGGGCTATGATAACTCCAGCTGACTGCATGCGGAAATTTACTATGTGGGTGGGTGACTTGCCTAACTAGTAGGTGTCATGAAGTGAAAATCAAATCCTCATCTCTACTGTTTCTTCTCCTGAGACGTGCCAGTGGAGAAGGGGGTTTCAGTCATGATACGAAGCTGACATGGAGCTGTGACCATGAGAATGGGACCATGCTTTCTCCTATGTCACTTACAACACTTTGTGGGGTCTCCCCATAAAGAGTGTTAATGAGCCATCCACAGTTCACACACCCTTTGCTGAACTTCATGCTCCTGTTTCCTGTAACAACCTTAAGCTTTGGCAAAGCAAGGACTGGACCATACACTTAGGAACAAAGCTCGGTTAAGCCACAGCCTCCAAGTTCGTGCCATGTGTTCTTTGGCAGACTTTCCTTGGGTCTGCTGTTCTAGAGGGGCCAGGCAGGTTTTTGAGGGTTTCTGGCACTGATGTTTTATTGCTGTTGTAAGTAGGAAGGAGCTTAGAGGTGGCAAAAATTCTTGTGCCAGCCCTAGCTACTAACACTTCCTGGGTATCTTTCTAAGTAGGCACCAAGAGTTTCTTGACCATGGGCAGGGGCAAGGGCAGGACCTTAGGGATAGAGATAGTATGCACCGGAAAAGGCGGATGGTCACAGGAGTATGCATATTTCTGAAAGGGCTTATTTGATGTATTTCACACAAGAAGATTCTTGCTCTGCAACCAATTTGCTTTTGGGCCAAAGGGACTTGTAAAGATGGTTCTGAATCCCTCCCATTCCTGGGCCACGACCTGGTCTCTGAATTCTGAAAATGATCCACCTTGGACTTTGGCTTAACAGCTCCTTTTAATCCTTCAGAATTTATCTTTCCTCTTTGGTCAGTTATAGCTAGATAGCTCTGGCAAGACTTGTTATTGATCTTCTTCAGCCATTGTACAGACAGGCAGGATGGTCAAAGCAGGGAGAAGGGAAATGAGTTACCAGGATCACACAACTGCTCAGTGGCAAAGCCATGATCTTGATCCAGCACATTATGTCTTATGCTGCCCACTGAAAATTTTCCTCCAGAACTGAACAATGAGAGTTCAACAATGACACAGGGATCTTGGAGTCAAATCTCACCACCTGTGGTTCGTTAGAGCAAGTCACTTTACCTCCCTTCCGAGCCTCAACTCAGACTGAGAATGACCAGGTCCTGACTTTTAAAAAATGCTTCTTCCTCTTCCTGGCATGCAAAGATGACAGGGACATTTGATTCCTCTTTCACACAGCTTGAACCTCTCAAAAAATCACAGAGGCTGCTGGGTAATAGTTTGATTCCTTACCAGGGAATTACTTCCCAAAGTCTCAACTATTTTTAATACAGTAAAATTTAATTACATATCTTATAAATGAAGACCCTTCCTTTGAGAGTGATGTGAATGGTATTTCAATGTGGTTGAAGATGTGACCTTTAAGGAATTTACCATCCCATAGACTTTATTTAAATCCTCCATTTAGAGGATTATTGATTGGAAACTTAAAAATTTAAAGTTTTTTCTCCTAATATGATTTTACAGCTTCAGTTCTCCTTGCTGTCTAAGAAAAAGCAGTAATATGTTAATTATAGTTAGTATCATTAGAAAAGTAAGCCTGCCATTAATATGTCTTCTGGAAGTGTGTAGGGTATGTGTACACGTGTGTGTGTGTGTGTGTGTGTGTGTGTGTGTGTGTGTGTGAGAGAGAGAGAGAGAGAGAGAGAGAGAGAGAGAGAGAGAGAGAGAGAGAGAGATGATATACATGTATAGGCCAGAGAAAACCCTTGGGTAATGGCCCACCACTTGCATATATGTTAAGATACAGTCTCTTGTTGTTCATCACTAAAGCCATCAGGATGGTGTCCTATGAGTGACTCTCCTGTCTTTATCTCCCATCTTACTATAGAAATATAGGACTTACAGATGTGTGCTTCTGTAATCAGCTTTATGTTGGTTTTGAGGATTTAGGCCAGTTACCCATATTTGTGTGGAAAGTGATTTTCTCACTGAGCCACCTCTTTTGTCCCTTCCCATTCCTCATTGTGTAGTCCGATAGTGGTGTAGTCAAATTGGGGTGCTCCTTCCATCTCAGCTCCTCCTTATGTGCTGAGATTCCAGTTGTGAATGGCTTTCATATGCTAATTCTTTATGGCATCTGTAATACAGCCATCCCATAGGCGTGAGGATGTCAGTGGAGGGCTCTTGCATTGTCGTCTACAAGGCTAGGCACTGATTCAGAATCCTTGTCAGTAGGGCTAGAGACAAGGTTTATATTCTTATTGAAGCTGGTTTGCCACATTTCATACATCTACTGCTTTGAAGTGTTCATAGCCAAATCCATGCAAGACACTGTGGGGGATGACATAGGCCATGTGTTGCCTTCCATGCTGATTTAATGGATGCTAAAGATGAATATCATGCAGGAGACACACCCAGTTCCTAAACCACCTCAGCTGTTAGTGGTACAATATGAACCCGGTCCCAGGAGAATATCCTCGCAAGGTCTCTGGGTTGCACATGGGAAGGCAACAGCTCCAGGTTACTCTTGATGCACATCTGCCTTCTGTGCTATTTCTACTTCAGTCACAAGCATTGGGCTCAAGTTACTGTCATTTTGTGTTCCCAACTTCTGAGTGTTTGATAGGCTAACAGAGAAGCAGATATCAAGATAGACGCTTTTCTCTTCCGCTCTGCCTCCCTGTCTGACTCTTCTGCGCTTGAGGGGAACATTACTACACACACACATGTGTAATTTTAGACTTTTATGGTTTGAAAATGACACACTGCCGAGGTGGCGTTTCCTGTGCTTTGCGTCACCCTGCCAGCAGGAAATTGCTGCATGTATCTGTCTGAACACCACGCCAGCAGCACGTCCTGACCCCCACATGCATACAACCACATCTACAGATATAGGTTTTGTTTTGTTTTTTTTTTTTTCAGTAGATTCCATCTTAACCGCCACCACATCTTATGATTCTCAGCTGCTTCTTTAGGACATTGCTTCTTTTTAAGTAAAAAGAGTTCTCTTTACATGTAAATAAAGAAAATTAAAAAAAAAAAAAGAGTTCTCATTGAAGAATTAGCTTCCAGGACTTCTGTTTTCCATGAAAGAAAATCCTGGGGGCTGTGGCGTTCAGGGAATTTCGCAGGCATTTCTTTTTTGTTCTCAGAATGGTGTAATCCAACCCCCTTCCACAAATGGGAAAACAGAGTGGAAGAGACAGCCTGTAAGATGACAGCCTTGTTGATCCACCAGTAAAGCCCGTGAGCTTTCCCACTCTGTGCTGAACCTCAGCAGATGGTGGGGATCTGTGGTGTGTCCACATCCCACCCCTCCAGAATGTATTACTTATCATTTTAAGGGATGTTTCAATTCACTTTCTTTCTAGGTCTGTTGATTTCCAGACTCTCTGTCAGTGCATGAATCCCTCGGTAGAAAGAATAAAGTATGACAACTGCCCTAGAATCCAAAATCTTGCTAGGCTTGCCCAGGCAATGCAGGAGAGGCGAGAGTCTAGCTAACTTCTCATCTGACCCTGTGCTACCTCGGCAAGACTTTTAACTTCTCTGAACTTGAATCATCTCATTTAGAAAACGGGGTCATTTTAAAGTCACAGAATCTTATCATCTTTCCCAGAATATATTGGGGGTGGGTGGGTTGGGAGACAGAAAGAGTGAGATGAGATGACATGCTTGTACAAGCAGACTGTGTGGAAGTTAATGGAAGCATGGGGGCCTGTGCACTGGAGTGATTCACATAGCCTGTGCTGTTTGTGTGTACACCATGGCCTTGCAGCTGGTTACTAAGATGAGAGGAGACCAAGGTTGCAAAGACCTCCAAAGACTCTATTGCAAAGTACTTTTCAGCTGACAAAATCAACTGGATGCTTGCTCTGCAAGGCTGACAGGACAGTGGCCTTTCTGGGCTGAGTGATGTTCTTCCACCCAGCTACCCACCAGTGGGCATCTTCTTTATGCTAATGTGCATGTATAGAGAGGGTTGTAAGCAGAAGCAGTGTTAGTTCCAAGAAATCTACCCTTTCCTTCCTCAGCTAGATTGTACAGCAATCAGAAAGTCCTGGGCTAATGTGGCTCATTCAATTACATTTCAGAAGAAAGGAAAAATACCAGAGCTATTAGAAGAGAAGATGTTGGTACAACCCAATGGGGTTATTCAAATGACTGAAATCTTTATGAACTTAGTTCTGATATTACACATAGGGAGTCATCTTCAGAATATTACACGTGACCAAGATAGAAGGAAAAAAAAACCCAGAGACTATTAAAACCTGCAGCAATGATCATCTTAGAAAATGCAAAAGCAGCCCTCACTAAATTTGAAAGAATTCTCATTGTTTTACCACTTTCCAACAAAAGAGCCAGAAACCCTGTCCTTACCACAATGCTGACTAACTGCTTCTGGGGCCATGTGTCTCTGAGGGCATGACTCACAGAGTCTCTGTGCCATTTGTGCATAGACTAGGGCCTTGCAGCCAGTTATTAAGATGAGAGGAGACCAAGGCTGCAAAGACCTCCAAAGGTTCTATTGCAAAGTACTTTTTGGTTAGCAAAAACAATCTCATGAAGAGAAACTGGGAGTTGCTGCTGTGAGGGTTTGTGGTCTACCAACAGGTTACCATGTGTCGTGGTGTGTTTCTTCCTGTTCTGAGGAGCGATGAGTAGTCCTACCTAATCAGAAACTCTGCCACTATGGTGGCCTCTGGTCCCCTGAAACTTGGCAGTGATGGGATCTTCATTTATATCTTTTCTTATTCAGACCATTGTGGCTGTTGAGTACTTAATTGTTCAATGACTTACTCAGCAAACAGTTACTGGCTAGTGCCAGTCTCTGTGCTTCATGGTAGGACTATCAATGATGATAAGGATGCAAGCCTTGTCTTTAAGGAGCTTGTAGCCTCCACAGCTGACTAGGTGAAAAAGATGTCTAAGCAGAGCCTAGGAATACTGTGTTAATGAAGAAGGGAGGTATTGTGGGAACAAAGAAAAGGGCAGTGTGTCTTTTTGGTGCTCAGGCTGGGTTTGCAGAAGCACCAGCAGGAGTGTGCTGGACAAAGAAGCCACGAAAAGACATCCAGAGGTCATCATCCTCTTTACAAGAGCTGGGCACTGCTAAGTACGTCCAAGCAAGCATGCCAATAAATTATCTCAAAAGTCTTCAAGAGCAGGTCTTATCCTCCCCATCTTTACAAGCAAGGAGACTGAAAAGTAGGATGGTTCTCTACTCTGTCCATTGTCATGTTTAGGTGGAATTCAAACTAGGCTTTGGTCCTGTTTGAGAGAGCCTTCAGAGCCTATAGTCTCAGTCAGACGTTTCTACCACTAATTCCTACAGATAACGGAAGAGTAGGATCAGGAACAAGAAGTTGAGTGTGCTGGCAACTGGGACTTGGGAGTATCTTCTGGGAAATAAATCCAAAAAGTCAGTCTGAAGCCAGGAGGTCAATGGCCTCATATGACATCCTTACCCCTCTGCCAACACATGGTGTTTAAGACATTAAGCAAATATATATGGAATGAAGGCCCTCCTTCCAAGAGCCCAGTCTGACCATGGAGAGATGGATTTTTTTTTCCTTCTTTAATTAGACAGAACTGTGGTCCTGCTGGAAGGAGAAACATTAAGAACTACCTCCAGCAGCCCAGCAGGGGCTATCTGCTTGGCCAAGAGCTTTGGGCAATGAGCAACTATCAGAAGCACTTGATCTTTTGGTGGCTCAGGCCTGGGAACTAATGATGCTGTCCCCGGCAGGATTTGTAGAAAGGCTGTTGTGACAGTGTGTGACTAAGGAATGTGATGAGCATGCTTGGAGAAGAATCACTTCTTCCCGGGTGATCAAAAGAGGCAATTCCAGAGGAAAGTTTATATTTGGTAGACAAAGAACCACTTCCTTGAAGCATACTTAAAAAAGAGGAGGTATCCTTGCCAGACCAGGGTAACCACCCCTCCAGCTCCTTCCCCATTTCCACCTGTGCCTGTATGTAGTCCTCATCCCCAGCCCAGCCATTATAATCCCCATTCACATTACCCAGCTAGGACAGACTTGCACATAGACAAGGAACATCTAAGCTTGAATGAACCCACTTGGATTTTTGCAACACATTGTTTTTCGGGAGTTCTAAGTTTCTCAGGGGACTTTTATTGGATTTTACTGAGTGTATATCTAAGAGGACAAAGAGATAGATTTGGAAATCTCATTTTATTGACCAGAAGGATGTGAAGGTTAAAAGACTCTTTGATAAGAACAGTCATTTCCCACAAATTAGAGATGCTTTAGGATGGCACTAGTTAGTTTGCTATTTAGATTTTAGTTGTTTGGTGAGCATGAATGATTATGGAACCTTTAAAAGCAGTCTCTGTACTGATGGGACTTGCCTATACCTCCTCAGTGTAGCCTGCCTCAGCATACAGAACATCATGCCTCTCCCCTTCCAGGCTTCCAGGCTAGTCTCTGAGAAACACATTTCACTGAGAGGGGAAGAGCCAGGGAGCTGGTCATCACACACTAGTTGTCCAATGAATGCTTAATAGGCCCTTAGCATGTGCAGAGATAGGTTATGTATTTAAACACAATTCTCAGGGAAACCCTATGAGATGGAATATTTTCCCCATTAGACAGGTGAGGAAAATGGCCAGGGATGCTCCATCATTCCTCTCCATTTCTCCATCATTCCTCTCAAGTGTGCCCATTTGAATAGAGAAGACTACAACTAAGAAGTGATTGTGCTCTTGAGAAATGTCAGGCAGAACAGTTCAGAGCGCCTGCTGCTCTTGCGGAGTACTTGGTTTCAAATCCCAGCACCTACAACTCACAACTCTCTGTGGCTCTAGTTCTAGGGGGACCTGATATCCTCTTCCAGCATCTTTGGGCAATACATGTCCATTGTGCATTTATTTACACACAAAACATTCATACACATAACAATAAAATCCTTTTTAAAAAGTGCTTGACATTCCTGATGAGTTTTTTATTCAAAGCAGAACATTTATTTGTAAGTCATCTTGGAAGTTTGTGGCACATAAATTAGGAAGATCTTCATTTTGCCTGCATATTTACAAATTTCTTCACACAGTATCACAGTGAACTTGCTTATTCACTGTATGTTCTCAGACAAGTAAAGTTCTTTTCCCTTTGCAGACATTTGCCTGAAAAAATTAAGGATGACCAACAACTAAAGAATATGAGCGGCCAGTGGTTTTATGAAGCTAAGGCAAAAAGACACAGGGACAAAATCCATGGTGCTGACATCATCAGAGCATCCATGAGAAGGAAGAGGCTCCCAGCAGTAGGTAAGGTCACAGCTGACATTTGTTTAGGAAGGAGGGTGGGGAAGGGTGTGAGACTCTTCACTGAAATCTGCTGAAGGAACTCAATCATGGCTATGCTTTGCATAGGGTATGGCCTTCTCAGTCAAGATCCTCTTGCCTTGAAATTGGATGGATGATGGCAGGGCTAAGTAATTGGCTGTAGAGGAAGACAACTGTTTGGGTACCACCAACCAAAGAGTACACATGGTGGGACTAATGGCTCCAGCAGCATATGTATAGAAAAGGATGGTCTAGTTGGTGCTTGGGAATTATGAGGAATGTGCATGTCTTTCTTTGGTTGTGTGTGTGTGTTTGTATGTGCATGTGTGTGTGCATATGCATGTGTGTATATATATCGCTGTATGTGTGCATGTACATGTGCGAACAATATCAGGCTTCATACTTGATGATATGAATATGATTCTTCTTTAATCAGTCCAAATATATCAAATTTCTATCTAAGTAGTTTTTATTTAACTCCAGATCAATCATTGTAAACCTCTAGGTCTAGCTTATCAACAAAGAAAAATAACATCTTTAAGGAATTTAATATATAATGAATGTTAATTATCCATTTTTAACTGTAGGAACAATTTTGTAAGGTATGTATACTTTTTCTTTTTTCTTTTTTTAAACTTATTTAATGACTAAATGCATTTATAAGCAAAACATAGCACATTTATTTTTAAATACATTATTCTATTGAAAACCATTTTTTCTAGTTTCTGGATATTATGCATAGAACAGCAACAAATATGGTAGAGAAACTGTCCTTATGGTAGGATGAAGCATCCTTGAACTATATGACCAAAAGTGGTATAGCTGAATCTTGAGGTAGATTGATTTCCAACTTTTTGAGGAACTGGAATATTAATTTCCATAGTACCTGTACAAGTTTGTACTTCTAACAGTACAGGAGGAATATTCCAGTTGCTCTACAATCTTACCAGTATGAGCTTTCACATGAAATATTGGTTTCAACCATTTTAATAAGTATACAATGGAATCCCAAAGTCATTTTGATTTGCTTTTTACTGATGTCTAAGGTTGTTGAACATTTCTTTTGGTGTTTCTTGTCCTTCTCAGTTATCTGATTTAAAAATCTCTATTTAGATATGCACCATACTTTTAAGTGGATTGTTCATTTTTTGATATCTAGCTCTTTGAGTTCTTTTTACATATTGGATAGTAGTCATCTGTCAGATGTGAAGTTATGAAAAATCATTTGCTTTTCAGTAGGCTGTTTGAAAAAGGTTGTATTTTACATTATAGAAGGTTTAGAGTTTTATGAAGTCCTTTTTATTTTATTTTTTAATGTTATATATTTTTATTAGATATTTTCTTTATTTACATGTCATATGATAGCTCCTTTCCCAGTTTCCCCTCCAAAAAAAAAATAAAAATAAAAATAAAATAAAATAAAATAAAATAAAAACCTGTTTCCTCCCGTCTCCCCCTGCTCACAACCCACCCTCTCCCACTTCCTGGCCCTGGCATTCCACTAAACTGGGGCATAGAACCTTCACAGGGCCAAGGGCCTCTGCTGCCCTGGATGGCCAACTAGGCCATCCTTTTCTATACATATGCTGCTGGAGCCATTAGTCCCACCATGTGTACTCTTTGGTTGGTGGTTTAGTCCCTGAGAGCTCTGAGGGTACTAGTTAGTTCATATTGTTGTTCATCCTAAGGGGCTGCAAGCCCTTCAGCTCCTTGGGTCCTTTCTCTAGCTCCTTCATTGAGGACCCTGTGCTCAGTTCAATGGATGGCTGTGAGTGTCTACTTCTGTATTAGTCAGATACTGTCAGAGCCTCTCCAGAGACAGCTGTATCAGGCTCCTATATTGGCCAGCACTTGCTGGCATCCACAATAGTGTCTGGATTTGATGATTTGAATATGGGAAGGATTCCCAGGTGAAGCAGTCTCTGGATTGTCTTTCCTTCAGTCTCTGCTCCATAGTTTGTCTCTGAAAATCCTTCCATAGGTATTTTGTTCCCCCTTTTAAGAAGGAATGAAATATCCATACTTTGGTCTTCCTTCTTCTTGAGTTTCTTGTGGTTTGTGGATTGTACTTTGTGTATTTCGTTCTTCTGGGCTAATATCTACTTATCAGAGAGTGCATACCATGTGTGTTCTTTTGTGATTGGGTTACCTCACTCAGGATGATATTCTCCAGATCCATCCATTTCCCTAAGAATTTCATAAATTCATTGTTTTTAATCACTGAGTAGTATTCCATTGTGTAGATGTACCACATTTTCTGTATCCATTCCTCTGTTGAGGGACATCTGGGTTGTTTCCAGTTTCAGGTTATTATAAATAAGGCTGCTATAACATAGTGAAGCATGTGTCCTTATTACATGTTGGAGCATCTTCTGGGTATATGCCCAGGAGTGGTATAGCTGGGTCCTCTGGTAGTACTATGTCCAATTTCCAGAGGAACTGCCAAACCGATTTCCAGAGTGGTTGTACCAGCTTTCAATCCCATCAGCAATGAAGGAGTATTCCTCTTTCTCCACAACCTCGCCAACATCTGCTTTCACCTGAGATTTTTATCCTAGCCATTCTAACTGGTGTGCGGTGGAATTTCAGGGTTGTTTCGATTTGCATTTCCCTGATGACTAAGGATGTTAAGCATTTCTTTAGGTGCTTCTCAGCCATTTGGTATTCGTCAGTTGAGCATTCTTTGTTTAGCTCTGTACCCCATTTTTTAATAGAGTTATTTGGTTCTCTGGAGTCTAACTTCTTGAGTTCTTTGTATATATTGGATATTAGCCCTCTATCAGATATAGGATTGGTAAAGATCTTTTCCCAGTTTGTTAGTTGCCATTTTGTCCTATTAACAGTGTCTTTTGCCTTACAGAAACTTTGTAATTTTATGAGGTCCCATTTGTCAATTCTTGATCTTAGAGTATAAGCAATTGGTGTTCTGTTCAGGAAAACTTCCCCTGTGCCTATGTGCTCAAGGCTCTTCCTCACTTTATTTTATATTAGTTTCAGTGTATCTGGTTTTATGTGGAGGTCCTTGATCAACTTGGACTTGAGCTTTGTACAAG
>NW_022196904.1:79230556-79239018 GCF_008632895.1 Mastomys coucha
TCTAAGTCTGTGAAGAATTGAGTTGGAATTTTGATGGGAATTGCATTGAATCTGTAGATTGCTTTCGGGAAGATGGCCATTTCTACTATATTACTCCTGCTGATCCATGAGCATGGGAGATCTTTCCATCTTCTGAGATCTTCTTCAATTTCCTTCTTCAGAGACTTGAAGTTCTTGTCATATAGATCTTTTACTTTGTATACGTTTTTCTATAAACATTACTGGGCAACTAGGGTTAACTTGCCAACGGTCACCTACTGCTAAATGGCAGAGCTGGGATTGAAAATCTTTGGACTGTGTCATACTTATTTCAGATAAGTTTTGACCTCTACACATATAAAGTATGCTGCCTTCAGCTCTCTTGGTTTTCAAGCATACTCAGCTCATAAGAAATCTTGAGTAGTATTGGATAGTACTATGATTCCATTTGCAATCAAAGATGCTAGACTGATCTATGGCAAGTTCAATAGGGGATAGATTCCACCTTGGAATTCATTTAGAAATTGGAAGCCCCAATATTGTCCCATCTTAACACTGATAAACGTATCCTTGGCATGTACAATGTGACCCTAGGTGATTTTATTAAGCTTTTTAATTTCCAATTTCCAAATTTACAAACTTAGACAACACCTCTCACCATATAGGATAATGTCCACAAAGAATTCAGCAGTTCTTGGTCATTAGTCACCACTTAGTTGATGCTAATTACAGAGATTCAGGTAGAGAATGCTGAGTATTGAGAGACAGGAAACCTTCCTGAAGACATGACACAGAGGTTTTCTGGGGTGATGACACTCAAGCAGTGTATAGTAGAGAACGTAGATTTAGATTTGTGGACAGACCTATGAGGCAGAAGAGGCACTGGAAAGGGACATCCTAAATTAGAATCATTTGTTTACCTTTGTACCACATTGTATTTAGCATTGTATTTAGCTGGTTTTGGGGACTGAGTAAATGTTTAATAATGATCCTACTCTGAGAATCTCTTGCCTGTGGATATCCAATCCTGTTTCCAGTTCAGGTCAGATTAACCTAAAGGCAGTTAGAACTTTGCTTCAGTGGTCTCTATGGTGTCTGTACCTTTAAAGGCACATCTGTCCTTTCAGGAGACTGGGAAGCAGGGCTCTGAAATCAGGGGAATCTACTAACTTCTCTCACAGCTATAATTTTGGTCCTAAGACCCAGTGGTCATCTTGGCAGTTGGAAATCAGGGGAATCTACTAACTTCTCTCATAGCTATAATCTTGGTCCTGAGACCCAGTGGTCATCTTGGCAGTTGGAAGGCCCAAGGTTCAGATTTAAGCCCTTATTGATAGGAGCCAATGTGAAGGGTATAGATTCTAGTAATGAGAGATAACCTTTTATATTTACTGTTCCCTGTTTCAGCTGATCAGAACAAGGACACAGCAATGAGGGCAAAGGAGAGCTGGGTGAATAATGTCAACAAAGATGCTGTCCTTCCCCCAGAGCTAGCTGTTGTGGAAGAGCCAGAAGACGACACAGGTCCCGCAGGCCCAAGGTACGATACAACTTGAGGGTTTCATGGGTCCATGTGTTATGCAGGCAAATGTAGACTTGGGGTACAAAGTCAGGATAGGAGTTATAGGTGTGAGGATGGGTGATGTTTGGGGAGTTCTGGGCTCTGATGGGAATGGAACCTAGACAAGCTTCTTTCTTAGCTTTCAGAATTACCAATAAATCTCAACCTTAGAATCAAAGTGTTGAATGGTTGTTTTTTCCAATACCAGCAGTTGTGGGGTTTCATGTGTACTAAAGATTTTCTTAGGGTAGGGAAAAGGAGTCTGTGAGTGCTACAGGTCATTTCAGGGCACAGATGAATCCTGATCACACTGTTACATCTGGTGCAATGAAAGATGCTGAAAGACTGAAACCAGGCAGGACAGACAGGACTGATAATGACTGATCAGAACTGTTTCGCATGGTTGCAGATCAGTGGGCATGTAGTACCTAGCAAATACTCCTTTAGAATGCACTCTCCTCTGCATTCCAGTATTGACTTTGGATGCTTTCATTCAAAAGTTTTGGATGACATTTGTTGACCTTTGCAAGAGGTAACAAGCTGTGGGGCTATGTTGCTCCAAAACTTTGGAGACTTACTCAGTTGCTTTTAGGTACTTTTTTTTTTTTTTGATTTTTTGAGACATGGTTTCTCTGTTTAGCTCTGGCTGTCCTGGAAGACCTGTAGACCAGGCTGGCCTTGAACCCAGAAATCCACCTGCCTCTGCCTCCCAAGTGCTGGGACTAAAGGTGTGTGTGGCCTTTAGCCACCACTGCCCAGTTGCTTTTAGGTACTTAAAGGTATTCTCCTTAACATCTTTCTCTTGAGGTCACAGCTAATACATTTTGGTGGGAAGAACAATTGTATTTTACCTCTATTGTCTCAATGGAGACAGCTCACCTCAGAACCTCATACTGGCATGAAGACAATGTCTTTGATGGTGGGACACATTGACTTTAGGCCTGAGACCAAGGAACTGTGGAAACAGAGATATTTCTAACAGTCTAAAGGCAAAGAAGGCTTGAGTGTCTAAGACAACTACCAATGGGCATTTCAGAGTCAACTATGAGTAACTCATGCCAAGTAAGAAATGGAATACTGACTCTAAAAAGAAGTCTGCTAATTACCCACTTCCCACAAGTGATGGGCTTCACCATTTTCTTCCAGGATTATTTTTAATTCTCTGTGTCATATATGTTGGTCTGCCGTGATAGCTAGAAGTTAAGGGAGCTTGATAATAGCTTCTGGTTGATATGTGACCTTAAAGTAGTATCTTTAATTTCTTAAGCCTTTACTTCCACTGCTATATAACAAGACTAATAATCTCCTAACAGGGTTATTAGGAAACCAAATAGCTAGTAAGTGTAGAATTCTTTTTTAAAATTAATTAATTACCCTTTTTACATGCTGACCACAGTTTCGACTCCTTCCTCTCTTCCCAGTGTTGTCCTCCCCCGACTCATCCAGTCTGCCTTCATTTCTCTCCAGAAAAGGGCAGACCTCCCAAGGATATAAACCAAACATAACGTATCATATTGCAGTAAGACTAGGTGTATCCTCTCCTATTAAGGCTGGATGAGGCAACCCAGTAGGAGGGAAGGGACCCAAAGGCAGGCAACAGTCAGAGACAGCTCCTGCTCCTACTTGGAGTCCCACAAGAAGACCAAGATACATAACTGTAACATATGTGTGGAAGGTCTACATAGGTTCCACGCAGGCACCCTGGTTGGTGATTCAGTCACTGGGAACCCCAATGGGCCCAGGATAGTTGGTTCTGTGGGGTTTCTTGTGGTGTCCTTGATGCCTCTGGCTCCTACAGTTCTTCTTTTCCCTCTTCCTCAGGATTCCTCAAGCCCAACCTAATGTTTGGCTGAGGGTCTCTGCATCTGTTCCCATCAGTTGCTGGGTAGAACCTCCCTGGTGACAGTAAATGGTAGAAGAACTCTTACCATAGCTCATAGCATGCAGTAAGCACGGCTAAGTAGGGATGGTACTCAATATAGCATTTCAAGAACCTCAGGAACTGGAGGCACTCTATTCACTCCCCTTGGTGTCCCGCCCCCAACCCAGTTGCCTGCTTATGCCTCTGATGGATTGAGTCCTTACTTTCTCTCCTTTTAAAATTTATTCTTCTCTCATGTATTTCACCCTCACTATTGTTTCCACTTTCTCTTCTCTTCCCAGTCACTCCCCTGCCTCCCCTTTATCCCCAGATCCATTCTTCCTTTGCTTCCCTTCAGACAAAAAGCAGGCCTCTAAGGGATAACAGCCAAGCGTGGCATATCAAGTTACAGTAAGATTTTTTCGTAAAACAACAACAAATGAAGCCAAAATATTAGAAACCCTGGTAGAAAAGACACGGTCACTTAGACACAAGAGCAAGGGGCTGGAAGCAGATCTTAGAATCTGGGTATGATAGAGGCTGAGGAGCATGGAACACTAACCAGCAGAGGGAGTGGACACCACTACAGAAGAGGCAAGAAGACAGTTGGGGCATCAGAGGCCAACACCTCATCTCACTGTTTGATCAAGCCCAGACTTCCCATCCTGCCCCTAGGTCGTCATTCCATCTCTAAGGACTTGAAAGGCAAAGATGCTCAACTCAATTTTGTCATGCCCCCTCAGGATGGTGGGCATTCCCCCCATCTTCCTTACTTCCAGGCTAATATCTGTGATTTGAATGTGCATTGTCTTCCGCATGGCCTCAGACAGACCTCTTGGCTCTTACCTGTGAACTGGAACCAGGTTGCCTTAACTAGGATGTTGTGAGAGTAACTGAAATGAAATATGGGAAGTGGTCAGCATTTCTTAGGAAGAAGAAAACTTGGCAACTTCCAGGTGGCATTGCAATTATACTATTATATTACACAGATTAAGTGTGGTTGAGAAGGCCAGCACACAGCTGCTAGGCGTGTCAAGTGTGCTTTGCTCAGTTAAAGGCCAGCTCTGTGTGACGTGGCATGGGTGGTAATCAGTCAGCTGTACTTCCTCCTCTCCGTATCAGAGGCCACCATTTTTCTTGGTGTCAATCTCCTGCAATGCTACCCACTTACGCTGTTTAACCTTTGTGAGCTGGGTGTGTTAAGTGTGTTTTGGGGCTTGTGCTTATAGGCTAGGTGGCTTTCAATAGAATGACTCAGCACCTGTCAATATTTTCTTAGCCAGGAGAGAAAAGTTAGGGGATGTGAGGCTGGGCCATGCAGTTTCTTACCTAGGCATGGTGACAAGAGCCTTTATTGTATTGGAGCCATGAGACTGTGGGAGCCCACCCATAAAATGCTATGGGTGATCAGCAAGCAATAAGACATGGGCAGCCACCTGCGTTCTTCATGAACTCACCTTTGTTTACAGCTGTGGCACTAGGAAGCTCAGAAAGGTTTATAAGCAGAGAACATTGTTCCCTGAAGGGCAGCTGGAAATCTGGTCACCTGCATCTGGAGTCTGGTGACTAACTTAGCTGCATGGTGTTTGCTGAGCTTGATAAACTATAGTGGAAGGCCTATTTCCTTTTGGTTTTAAACTTGCTAAATATCACAGGCTGATGCTTTCTGTAAAATACAGAAATTAAATACAGAAGGAAAAAAAAACACACAGTAGATCACTGTCAACTGGGCATTTTGAAAAACTGCTATAAATGATCCTGAGCACATACTCTCAGTCCTTGTACTTACATCACCATGAATTAGTGATGAGCAATATGGATTGCCATTGGCCCATGAACCCCACATCAATAGCATGTCATATCCCCTCCTAAAATCATCACTGAGCATGTGTACACATCAAGGCATAGGACATAGCTTAGTCAAAGTGAGGCATACAGAATAAAGACCAAAGAAGCTCTTCCCTCTGTCAGAGGCCTGTCCATAAGTGAGGTGCAGCATTTCCTGTCTGTCATGGGAACCCAGTCTTTGTTGTCTGAGATAATAATGTGTTCCCTGAAACAAGTATGGTGTCTACCTACCAGATCCTTTGATGTTTCTGCTACAGGCACTTTTTAGATTGAGTGAACCTAGAAAAGGGTGGACATTTTTCTTTCTCTGTCTGTCTGCCCTCCCCCTCCCTCTTGCTGTCTGTGTGTGTCTTTCTCTTTTCCTTGATGCCACTTTTGACAACTTACCTTCTGATGGTTTATAACTGTTTTATCTCTAGAGTTACAGAGAGGCCAGCTGAGACATCTAAAATAACAAATATTGCTCAGATACATTCCAAGCTACCAATTCTTTCTCTCTTCTAGCCCCTTGTCCTCTTCCCTGTCACACACCCTTTAGATCCCTGTCAGTGTCATCCTTCTCTTAGAAGGATGAATTATATAAAATAAATTATGAAGAATACTTGACTTTTCACCAGTACTGAGCCTATGTACTTGGAAGGTTCAGTCTCTTTTCTTTTTTCTCAACAGTCACCTTCCTGAAATGCAAATTCAAACATATTTGTGCCATCCTAGCAGGTAGGCCTCCAGCTCCTGTGTAGCAAAAAGGTCTAGCCAGGCAAGAGTTAGATATATGAGATGTCCTTGCCCTTGTACCATGGAAGCTTTATTAGAAAAATTATTAGGACTGATTTAAGAGTTATTTTGTTATAAAAATCTTCATAAAGCTCAGAGTCTTCAACCAAACAAGGCAGTTCGTAGGAGGGCCATTGAAGGTAGTGGTCACCTCAGTGTCTTGATATCTTATAAGAAAGGGGCCCCAAAACTAAATATCACCAATAGAAGTCAGTGATTACTTTCATTATAGTCACGTTGACAAATGTAAGCCACAGGTAAGAGTTAGAATGTATGGGATGCAAAGAAAAATAGAACAAAGACAATATAAATAGTTATGCATGGTGAAGATACAATCATTAATCTACTTTTCACATTTATTAATTCTACGCTGTATATTGAACCCAGGGCATCATACACATTAAACAAGCCCCATTATCACAGAACTGTAGTTTCAATGCAGTTTTATTCCATTTCATATTTTTTAGATTCTTGCTAAGTTGTCCAAGTTAGCCTTCAACACACTCTGTGAGAAGGCTGAGAACATGGCCAACAGAGCTGATTCTGTCCACTGTGGCATTAGGATGGAGGGATTGCAGGGTCATTCTGGACATAGTCACATTTAGGATGACTCTTGAAGGATGATAGGACTGTTTTCAATGGGACAGTGGTTTAGACAGGGCGCTCTACTATGCCCTGGTTTGCTGGGGAGTGGGTGTGGTCTGATGTGGCAGGTCAGCTTTGTCTTTCCAAGTACCACAGTGCCTGTGTAAGCATCTAGTGATACGAAGTGTTCAGGTTGCTTGCATGTGTGGGTTCCCAGGCACTGGCAAGCAGAGAAAGATGAAGGAGGTTTGGAATGCATACCGTCTCAAATCTGCAAAACCCTGAGACTGGAGCATCGAGGATGGAAAGCTGGAAGGCATGGAGTCAGGAGAGAGGTCGGCTGCTGTCGGGATGTGTATTGTTCATAAGCTACAGTCTCTCTGGAGAACGTTTCCAAAATGAGTTGAGGGGGGCTAGGCTTCGCTATGGTACTTCATACTGTAATAAGTAATCAAAAAGGTTAACTTCCTAGCATCCTATTCACCTTTGGCTTGGGAAGAATTAGATGCTGTTTTATCAACATAGTGAACCTAAGTGGCAGGTTCAGTGCCAGTGTTTCGCTAATGCCCACTCTGCCACCATACTCCTTCCTACCCTCTGTGGAAAAAGAGTCAATAAACCCCAACTTTATTTGCAGCTCTGAAATACTATTGCTTTACCCTAATGATCTCCCTCCTGAATGGCTTTTCTTTGTGTATATCCATCTTGCTCTACCACAAGAATTAGCTGTTTGCTAGAACCCCCAGTAATAGGCTCAGTATAAGGTATAAGCTTGCTCTTGAAAATAGAGATGAGTCAATCCATTGCCCATCTCCCAGGCCCCTGAAGGTTTGATAGAAAAAATCCAGTAATAAGAAAACTTCATTTCTAAGATGTCTGGCCCACAAAATCATTTATATTGAGCTCTCAAGAGAATCTTTAATCTTATCAGATTTTAGATTTATTCCAGTCTGTTGTGGTAGTCAAAGCTCTATAGGCACATCAAACTGCCTTATACTTGGATGGAAATGTGCTCAGCAATTCTGTAGTGTACACTGTTATGGTGTTGAAAGAAGTGTGCGTGTGCTCATAAAAATACTGCCGACTTGAAGGGCTTAGGGTAGATATTCTAACTCATGTCCTTTGTTTGTCTCTGGATTATTTCTTTATATGTTTTCATTTCTGAAGCATCATGGAGCACCACCGCATGCCAAACACAGAACCAGACCATGAGGGAGACACACAACAGCAGCCTCCTTGGAACTTAACAGCCCCAAAGGAGATCAGAATAACTTTTAAAATCAAACTAATCACTTACAGAATTTCTTTTTGGTTCTAGAACTAGGATTGATATCTAGTGTTTTTTTTTTTAAACTTTTATTGCATTATGATGGGAAAAGTTACATGATTTCAATTTATCTGAATTTGTTAACATTTAAAAACATATTTTAATTAAATAGAATTGAATCACATTCTTGTTTCTCTTTTGTACCATTGCTCCTCCCATAGACCCCCCCTTCAATACCTACAATATCTTTTTTGTCATATTCCTTAAAATTTATAAAATATTAAAACAATAAAAATAAGTATTATAAAAGTTGTTTGATATAAAACAACAATCAATTTAACAGTCTTATGTAGATGCTCAACTACAGCCATAGTGAAAATACATTTCTCTCAATATAAATTTAAAATAACTCCAAACATATTAGCTGTATACTTAAAAATAATACATCACTACTAGTATTTTCTTAAATTAACATGAATATATAAAGTCTCTTTGTTTGTTTTGTATTTAGTAGAGTTTAGCCCAAAATAAGAACGATTTTTAGACATTGGGTTTCATTGTAATAAGGCTGTATTTCAATGACCCTC
>NW_022196904.1:79239966-79290483 GCF_008632895.1 Mastomys coucha
CCAGTCTATTTGGAGTTCTGTAGGCTTCTTGTATGTTCATGGGCATCTCTTTCTTTAGGTTAAGGAAGCTTTCTTCTATAATTGTGTTGAAGATATTTACTGGCCCATTACATTGAGAGTCTTCACACTCTTCTATACCCATTATCCTTAGGTTTGATCTTCTCATTGCGTCCTGGATTTCCTGGATGTTTTGGGTTAGGAGCTTTTTGCTTTTTGCATTTTCTTTGACTGTTGTGTCAATGTTTTCTAAGGTGTCTTCTGCTCCTGAGATTATCTCTTCTATCTCTTGCATTCTGTTGGTGATGCTTGCATCCACGGCTCCTGATTTCTTTCCTATGTTTTGTATCTCCAGGGTTGTCTCTCTTTCTGATTTCTTTATTGTTTCTATTTCCATTTTTAGGTTCTGGATGGTTTTGCTCATTTCCTTCACCTGTTTGATTGTGTTTTCCTGTAGCTCTTTAAGGGATTTTTGGGTTTCCTCTTTAAGAGCTTCTAGCTTTTTACCTGTGTACTCCTGTATTTCATTGAGGGTGCTATTTATGTCCTTCTTAAGGTCCTGTATCATCATCATGATAAGTGATTTTAGATCTGAATCTTGCTTTTCTGGTGTGATGGTGTGTCCAGGACTTGCTATGGTGGGAGAATTGGGTTCTGATGATGGCAAGTGACCTTGGTTTGTGTTGTTTATTTTCTTATGCTTGCCCCCCGCCCCCGGCCATCTGGTTAACTCTAGTGCTACCTGCCCTTGCTAAATCTGACTGGAGCCTGTCCTTCCTGTGATCCTGGTTGTGTCAGAACTCCTCAGAATCAAGCTAACTCTGTAATCCTGTGATTCTGGGATCCTGGGATCCTGGGCTTGTTAAATCACCTGGGAGTGTGGCTTTCTCTGTGAGTTGTGGGACTGGCTGCAGAGCTTGTGCCCAAGGTCTGCTCAGAACACTAACCTAGACAGACCGGAAGGAACCAGAGTCAGTGGGCTGGTGGAGTTCCTGTGTGCCTGGTCCCGCTGGACCCAGTTACTCCCAGTGTTGGAACAGATGTTGGTTCCTGCTTACCTCTGATCCTGGGTGTGTCAGAGCACCTGGGAGTGGAGCTTCCTCTGGGTGTTGTGGGACTGATATCTAGTGTTTTAATCATCTTAATATGCCATTTTTTTCCAAGTGTGACTTTTGGTATCACAGATCCCTTTTGAAGAGTATATGGAAGGAGAAAGTTAAAAACCATGGTCTGTGGAACTTGGCTTTCTTCCCAGTTTAAAAATCTCATCATACATTTGGGCGTGGTGGCTCAGACTTTTAAGCCTAGTACTTGAGATGCAGATAAAGTTGTATCTCTGTGAGTACAAGGCCAACCTGGTCTACCATAGAGAGTTCCAGGACAGCCAGGGCTATGTAGTAAGACCCTGTCTCAAAAAACCAAATCTCTTTATATGGAATATACTGAACATCTATTATGGTCATGACAGAATCTACCTCTCTTTAGGAGGAGTGGGATTCTAAGGAACAGAATATACAGTATCTGGCCATTAAAAGATTATAATTTGAAGCAATATAGATCTTCTATGTAAAGATCTGATTTCATGATGCCAAGCAGGGAGCAAATTCTTAACCCAAAGTGCCAATAAAATATATAATAATGAGACAAATGATGCTATAGGAGGGGAGATTTATATTTTGCTTGAAAATGTCAGGACCAGGCTGGCGAGATGGCTCAGTGGGTAAGAGCATTGACTGCTCTTCCCAAGGTCCTGAGTTCGGATCCCAGCAACCACATGGTGGCTCACAACCACCCGTAATGAGATCTGACACCCTCTTCTGGTGCATCTGAAGACAGCTGCAATAAATTATGCTGGAGTGAGCAGGCCGGAGCGAGAGGGCTGGATTGAGAGGGCCAGCAGAGGTCCTGAGATCAACAGCAGCCACACACATGATAGCTCAGTGTACTCATGCACATAAAATAAATAAAAATAAATCTTAAAAAAAAAAAAAGAAAAAGTCAGGACTGACTGTGGCAGACAATGTAGTGTGAAGTTGAGTCCACCAAGAGTGGTTTAGGCCAATGTGAATAGGCCAAGTGCTATGTTTAAAAAGGGAATGCTAGGACAGACTTCAGCATGGGAGAAACTGGATTCATCAGTAGAGTCATAAGTAAGTCATAAGAAGATGTAAGTAGAGTCATAATCAGGATGTCCAGCTGAGACTTCTGGAGCCTGGATGCAGAGGGAAAGTAGTATAGCAGTCCTGCTTATCCTTTGGGGTTGGGGAGTTGAAGGAGCAAGATGACAAAAAAAAAAAAAAATGCCATGTGGAGACACTCAACCTCTGTGTTTGGGTTAGATCCTCTGATTATCCATCTGTTTTACTTAAAAAAGAGATCATTTACACTGTGTCAGGCATCTGGTATAGACTGTTCATCAGATTTTACATTGGCTCATTTTATAAGTAATTTATTACATTTATTTCCCCTTTCTTTCCTCAAACCTCTCCAATATACTCCCCTTTGCTCTCTTTCAAATTCATGACATCCTTTTCAATTGTTGTTACCTTTGTGAATAAATACAACCTGTTCAGGCTGTTTAATGCCACTTGCATGTATATGGCTTTAGGGCTGACCATTATTGGATAACTAATTGGTGTACTCTTCTCTGGGGAAGGCTATCTCTCTTGCTCTCAGCATTCCGTATCTGGTAGGCTTTGCATGGATGGGCTTTCCCCAGCCGTGTTAGCATGTCTATTGGAGCTGTTCTTGTTCAGCTCATGCTTTGGCAGCCACACTGGTAAGACTTCATGGGTGAAGCCTCTGGCATTTCTAGGAGACACAATCTTATAGCAAACCCCCTCTCTGTCTCTTATCATCTTTCTGTCCTGTCTTCCACAGTGATCCCTGAGTATAAGGTACAGAAGTTGTGTTATAGATATCTCAGTTGGTACTGGGCTGCACAATTCTGCATTTTGACCTGTTCTGTTTTTCTGTAATGGTCACCGTCTGTTGCACAGAACTTTCTTTGGTGATGGATGAAGAATAAAGTTATCTATAAGTATAAGGACAAATAATTAGAATGTAGTTGTTAGGAATTGTGCTAGTTTAATAGAGTGTCACTTGTAGGTTCTTCTCCAAGACCCATGACTTCACTAGCACTGGGTAGTTGGCTTAGTTTCCCCTGTTGGCCTCTTAAAGTGACACTGCAGAGAAATGGCCTCTCAGTTCTGAGGTGTTACCGTTTCACTGTGTGGACACCAAATTCTATCAGTGGCCACACTTCTTTTTGACAACTTAATTTGGCTTTGTGTCCATCTAGTACAGGAATAGATTTCCAATAAACCAGGTCTAAATTTCGGTTTCATTACAAGTTCTTCTTCCTGTGTTTTCCATTTCATACGCCCTACCTCCCCTTCCTTTGCCTTTGTGTGACTGGGCTATAAATGACACCTCCTCTGCTGTACTTTCCTTTTGGATCAATAAGGAAGGTGATGGCTTTCTTAAGAGCTTAATGTGAAAAAAAATAGCAGTTCAAGTACAGAAATGAAACCACAAAATAGTTAGCCTTGGGGTTTAGTGGCAGCAATCTTGGGCAAGGTTCCATGACCCTAGGGTGAATTGTTTCCTTGCCTGGGCTTTCTGTTCCTCTGCCGTGAGGGGAAAAGCCATCTCCTTCAGAGGATTTTTCCAAGCTCCTGATGCTGATGTCACTAAGAACTGGTGGAGATTGACAGGGAGCAGCAGTTCCAGCCAATAGTGACTTCATCTTTTATGTCTATGGCAAAGCTCCTGGCGAGAGCCTTCTCAGCAAGCTGACTTCCCTCCTGTCCTGGAATTCTGTGACCCACTTTTCTTCTTACTCATGGTCAAGGGAGTGACCTGCTCAACTCACCACACTCTGTGGACTCCTTGTTTACTTTCACCCTGGGGCTGCACTGCCTCTGGAAAGAGCATCATGGTTTAAAGAATCCTGTGGAGCTGGGCAGTGGTGGTGCATGCCTTTAATCCCAGCACTTGGGAGGCAGAGGCAGGTGCATTTCTGAGTTCAAGGCCAGCCTGGTCTACAGAGTAAGTTCCAGGACAGCCAGAGCTACACAGAGAAACCCTGTCTCGAAAAACCAACCAAACAAACAAAGAATCCTGTGGACTTCTTTCAACCAGCTGCAGCCATCTCCCCACCCACCACTTTCTCCATGGCCTTCTGGTACTTTTCTCTTTGTACCTGAATAAGAATTCATCTATTAACTTGCTGGGATGAAGGTCATAAGAAATTGCCCTAACCCACTAGCCGTTGCATATAGCTATCTGACTTGGTCATTCTATCTCCTTGGCAGGTCACTTGCCTCACCTAGTCTCTGCTTCAGTTAAGTTTTATATGTATTAGGGGAAACACTGCCATGGAATCAAGATTTTGTGACTTTATTTCACCCATAAAACCCATTGCTCACTTTTTCACTTTCTCACTTGTATCTTATCTTAGATTTAAGTTTGAAATGAGTTCATTTCTGCAAGTTTAAGCTGTGAGTGAACCTCTTGTGTGCGTGTACCCTGAACATCTCCAAGGACCCTAACAGGTGTTTCTGTTTTCTCTCATGCTGCCCTTACATCTTTATCCTACTGTTCCCTTTGTTTTGGTCCCTAATCATGGCTGGAACCCAGTTTCTTCTCCCTTCTTGCAGTTTGATCTTGTAATCCCCTACCCCTTCTCCTGTCTTAAAAGCTATTGGCTGTGGAGCCATGATTGATGCCTCCCACAGGGTGAAGTTTTATTTTCTGAGTAATGGTTTCTTTTGCAGTTCCAGTGTGGTGGATCCAGTTTCCAGTGCGATTGATATATCCCAGGAAAATACGAGGACTCCAGCTGTGTCTCTGCCCAAGGTAGATTGAACCCAGACAGTTAAAATCTCGTTCTTGGCAGGAGTGCCACTTTTCCCATCATGTTAAAACAAAACAAAATACAGAGATACCTGTAATTCATTGTGTGTACCAGGTGTACATAATCTGGGTGTTTAGTTTAAGAAGTCACTCCTGTGGTGGATAAAGTAGATAATTATTATGTTTGTGTTGCTAAAGGCCCAGCTTTCTTTCTATCCCCCAAAGTTAAACAGTTTAAGAGCAGAAGGGATGGATGGCCTCAGTGCAGAAGAGAGTTCATTGGTCATGCAAAGGACATGAGATTCTTAGCTACCTCTGACTCCAGCTCCAAAGATCCAATGCTTCTGGCCTCTGTGGGCGCCTGCATGCTCACATACCCACCCCCCCATCATATATACATAATTAAACCTTAAAATTGTTTTAAAAAGAGCCAGGTAGTGACAACCCATCATTTAATCCCAGGCCTTGGGATGAGTAGAGAACAGACACAGTAGAACCTCTGTGAGTTCTAGGCCAGCTCAGTCTAGATAGATAGTTCCAGGCCAGTCAAGGAAACATAGTGAGGCTCAGGTGAGAAAGTAAAATGTAAAAATCTTATATTGTATTGCTATTCTTGGGCTATGAAATGTGGCTTGCCAGTTCTACTACGGTTCTTATTTTTAGGCATAGTTTCTCAAATGTCTACTGTAGGTCTGTATCCAGATGGAATTGACTATTTGTAAAACAACAAACAGTAATCATTTATAGTCAGTTGTATTAATATGAAAAATCCGAGGCAGGAATATTGTGAAGCCTAAGCCACTGTGTAGCCTGTGTAGAAAGGCCCTGGCTAAAAACAGCAACAGACCCAGTCTGTATGGTCTTAAGCCTTTGCTGTCAGAGTTGTCCATAACAATGACTGTGAAGCACTTCAAGACCACTAAAGTCATCGTGCAAGTAAATGTCAAAGAACTGTTATCTAATATAGTAAGTCATGTGGTAGGAAGGGCCCTGATAAGAATCTGACCTAATTGGAAACCTAGAATTTCCTTACCCTTGACCAGGTCTTTGCTATCAGTCAGGGTCATTCTTACCAATAAGATGGGCTTCTGATCTAACTCAAAGGCCTTTGGCAATGCATATACTTTATATAATTGTACCTATGTTTTTGGATTATGTATAGTAATTTTATGCTAACTAAACTAAACAGTTGCCCTAAGGCCCAAACATGCCTAGATTGGACTGGTTAAAGCTATCAAGTAGGTGTGCTCATAAGCATTTGCTAATACTGGGTTACTGTTATGACATTTAGACCAAGTTTAATAAACACAATTTTCCCCCAGCAAAGGAAGAATCCATTTGACAGCCCCAGACAGCTGCCAGAGGATCACTCATCACAGCAAACCAAAACCGAGCAGTCGAAAACTGGAAAAGCTGGTTTATTTCAGATTTCAAAAGAGGGTAAATATTATTTTTCTGGCCTAGCTATTTTTATCTCTGTTATCTGTAGACAGGGGGAAATGCTCAGAGTTCCTTTCACTAAAATAACTCCCCGGAGAAAGTGAGAAGTCTTGATGGTCTGCTGCTGCTCTGTCCATTGTCTAGATAGTAGGAACTGCATGTCCGCGCATTCCAGTCCTGGCCTTCCCACTTGTCCTGTGACCTCCGAGCTTCCAGTTCCCTCAGCAGGGACATGGAAAAGTTTTGGCCCAGAGGCATGCAGTCTTTCACATAGTAGTATTTCTTGCATGCCTACCATGGGCCGACACGGTTGTCTATTTAAAAGAAGTTGACAAAAAATTTAAATTTGTTCCAAGAAGAAATGATAAGGCTTTCTGCTCAGGAGCATTTGATCAAGTGTGTGGTTAGACTGAGCGAAGTTTGTCACTTATGGAAGTTTACATACTAGGAAGAGGAAATTCTGTCCCTTCAAAAGCAACTGTAAGATGATATTACTCACTAAAAATTAGTCAAAGATGGGAGACAGTTGGACAGTGATCTAGAGCCTTCAGTTAGCCTGTCTTAATATGTTTCCCATTGGGTACACTTTATAATACACAAATATCATGTAGGAAAAAAAGCCATTGGAGCATGTTAGCTGTTTTTAAACTTTTTTGATAAAACATTAGTTTTAGGTGTTGGGATTTTTATCTTAAATGTTGAATTACTTTTTATGATTTTAATATATGATTTTAAAAGATGGTGTTTATATTTTTCTTTCAGCCTTCTTTGAGAAATTAAAAAAAAACTTTTTTAAAAATTGCTGTATGCATGCTTGGTGCCCTCAGAGTTCAGAAGAGGGCATCAGATTTTCTGGGAACTGGAGTTACAGATGGTTGTGAGCTACCATGTGGATGCTGGGAATTAAACCAAGATCCTCTGTAAAAACTACAAGTGCTTTTAACCACTGAAACATATTTCTAGCCCCTAAAAACTCTATTTTTAAATTTTTATAGTTAGTATAAAGTATCACAAAGCAAATAAATGACAGTAACATTTTCAATCATTTTTATATACAAAAATAATACAAAAAATCTTGTTGTGACATTTTATACATATATTTCATTGTATCTTGCCTGCATTAATTCCTACTGCCTTCCCCCATCCCTCCCACTCCTCCTTAGTTCTCCAACTTGCTGGAAATAACTCCTCTTTAGTCTTCATGTCACATATACACACACATACAAATGCATGTGCACACACATGCACACACATATGTACACATACATGCACATATACCTCTTGATTTCACATAAGAAAAATTATGTGATTTTTTGCTTCTCTCTATATTTTCATTTTGTTTCTCCTTTCTCTTTAATCATCTCTTTACACGTTCATAGTACCTCTTGTACTTTCACATCCCATGTATGCTCACATATAGAGGTCAGAGATCAACTTTGTAGACTTGGTTCTCTCTGTCTATGTGTTGTGGATTTCACATGATTGAACTCAGTTTGCCAGACTTGAGTGGAAAATACCTTTACCCTCTGAACCACCTTACCAGCTTTTGTACATCAATTTTAAGAGAAGACTTTGTTTACAATAATACTTAACAGAATGTACATACAATACTTAAATATGCCTTATTCCCGCACGTGCAGATCCTCCTTCATGGTTAGTATCTGCTACCAGAGTGGTATGTTTTTTTATAACTATGATAGTTATGAAACTTTCATACTTTTCTGTTGCTGTGAAGAGATGCCATGATTTGGAGGCTTGCTTACAGTGACAGAGGGTAAGTTCATGACATCATGGTGGGAGAATGGCAGCAGCCATGATGTTGGCACAGTAGCTGGGAGCTATGCCTTTTTGGAAAGTAGAGGGCAGAAGGAGAGAGGAAGCTAACTGAGAATGAATGGGCTTTTGAAATTTCAAAGTCTATTCCCAGGTACACATCTCCTCCAGCAAGGGCACACCTCCTAATCCTTCCCAAACAGTTTCACCAAGTAGACAGAAAACATTCAAATATATGGGCCCATGCAGGCCACTATCATTCAAACTACTATATCACACAGCACACAGACAAGCTACCTTGAAACATCTCTGTCATCCAGAGTCAATAGTTTACATCAAGGATTCACCCTTGGTATTCTACATTCCATGGTTTTGGACAAATGTTTAATGCCATGTATTGCCACTGTAGTATCATAGAGTAATATTTTTACTGTAAAAGTCATCTGTGTACTAATATACAGGTCTGTAAGTACTTTCCTCATTAGGCTTCCATTATACAACTTCCCTTACTATATTTAATATTTCCATAGTACTTACTGAATGCAGACTAAATTTAGGTCTCCTTTAAATTGTACAGTTGCTCTCCACTTAATATATTATCTAATATGTTTTAATTTTCAGGTGACTTATCAGAATCAAAAGAAAAGCCATCTATTCCAGATTTGCCATGTCAAAAGTTAGAGAAACCAAAGCAACCTGTATCCATGGAACCTGAATATACATGTCATACCAAAGCTCCAATCCCCAAAGCCAGAAAACTGATCTACAAATCAAATGACTTAAAGAAAGATGATAACCAATCTTTTCCTGGACAAAGGAGGGACTCCCTGAATGCAAGAGGAGCTCCAAGAGGGATCCTAAAGCGCAACTCCAGCTCCAGTAGCACGGACTCAGAGACTCTCCGTTTAAATTACAACTTTGATCCGAAAAGCAAAATCATATCACCTGGCCTAACCATCCACGAGAGAATTTCTGAGAAGGAGCATTCTTTAGAAGACGACTCTTCCACAAACTCACTAGAGCCATTAAAGCATGTGAGATTCTCTGCAGTGAAGGATGAACTTCCACAGAGTCCTAGACCTGTCCTCAGCCAGGAAGTGGGAGAATTTACTGTTTTAGAATCTGACAAGTTGCAAAATGGAACTGAAGATGCAGGGGACATAGATGAGTTTCAGGATCACCCAGAGCTCTCCCACAAAAAACCTTTGTCTCTTTGTCAGTCAGTGTCAAGCCCAAGCGTTTCAGAAAGGGAAACAGAGAAGCCGATGTCGTCTGGGTCTGCTCCGAGTGACGAAATCCCTTGTCATTCAGACATTCTACCCACAAGACCTCATTGTGTTGAGAATTCACCCATCATCAATGAACAACAAGACAAATCATCACATTTTACAAAGCTTCAATCAGAATTGTCCAAAAGCCCTTCGGGTAAGAGTTGTCATTGCAGGTTACAAAAGCTGACCTCACCAGACAAGCTGGTGAAATGACCAGGCCAGCCATCCCTGTGGAAGATCAAGGTTTTGGTTAAGCATCCCAGTTACATTTCAAATAGCTGCCATTTGGCGACTTACCTAAACTATCACCATTGCCAAAAGAATCAGGATAGCACAGGGTCTAGCTTATGTTTAATATGAGTTCCATTACAGTTGATACTAAAAATATAAAATACAAAATAAGTGCAGTCAACCAGGCACAGTGGCACAGGCCTTTAGTCTCACCACTTGAGAGGCTAAGGTAGGAGGATCTCTGAGTTCAAAGCCAGCCTGGCCTAGATAGAGAGTTCCAGGAAATCCAGAGCTGTATATAGAAAGACTCTGTACTCTGTTTCAAAAAGAACAACAACAAAAGAAATCACATGCACAAATAACAATGTTTTGAGTTAAACAAAAATGAGTATAGAGAGTAAGTATTAAATAAACTCTGAAATGTTTGCATAGAGTAAACACATCATTATTTTCTAGAAGTAAGCGTGAAACTAGACTGTAAGTACTTTTGAAGGAGTGACCCTCAAACTACCTTCTCATGTCCCCTGTAGGTTTCTTATATCAATCATTCTTGGACCTTGAAAAACATAAATTGAAAATGTAATATTTTGTACTTTCTCCCATCTTAATTATTTCTTCATCTAATCCTGTGATTTTTGTAAAGTCATAAGATTTTAAAATAGCCGTAATCATGTTACCTCTTCTCTTGTTAGTATTAGGTTAATGCTGAAGAACTTTTGCTTAGCCCTGTCATACATGTCTGAGTCACTCCACTCATTAAGAGACAAGGCTCCTTTGTTCTTTGCATATTTAAATTATTTGAATATAATAGAACATTTTAAAAAAATACTAAGTGCTTCTTCAAGTAATCAGATAATTCATGTAAGAAGAACTTACTAATGATTGACCAAACATTAGCAAATAGTCATATGGCATTTACTTAAGCCAGTGGTTCTCAACTTTCCTAATGCTGTGACCTTTTAATACAATTCCTCATGTTGCAGCGATCCCCCAACCATAAAATTATTTTGTTGCTACTTCATACTGTAATTTTGCTACTATTATGAATTGTAACACAAACATCTGACATGTGGGGTATGGGTCTGGACCCACAGGTAAAGAACCACCGACTTAGATGTTTATCTTAAGGATGAAAAAAGTCCAGGGATAATATTTCCCTTTGTTATAATTTATAAGGAGAAAGTGACAAGACTTCCTTGTTCTGAAACTACACCTGCTTCCTCATAGGCTTTCCTTGTAATTTTGTATTTAGTTATTTGTACTGTCAGATTTTATAATCATGATTATTTTCATGATTATTTCAAGAAAATACTGTCAACAAAGCTCTTTTTGATAGGCTAATAGCCTTCCTGATCTCGAAGAGTACCTATATACAAATGTATGCCCATTCACTAAGAGCCCTATTCACTGTTTAATTATTAAAATAATCTATACAAGGTACTAGGGCATTAAAGAACTCCCTATAAATATGTGACTTCTAAGGGCTTGGCTTTAGTTACAAGCTTCAGTGCAATCAAGACTCAGCTTATATTCACAATGAAAAGCAACACAGAATTCTTCAAAGAGAAGGAAATACTACTCACTATTTAAGAAGAATCACACACATACACATTTTTAGAAATTCTCATCTGTGATATTGCTATTCAACAATAACTTTTGCTAACTTGTAGTTATAAACCCTGCCAAAAATTTTAGGTATGTATATAATTCATAAATTGAATTTATACTACCCTGACATTTTAAGATTTACCTTTAATTATGCATTAGAATATTTTGCCTGCTTCTATGTCCACTCAGCATGATCTGCAGGCCAAAAGAAGGTGTCCAATCTCTGAACTGGAGTTACAGATGGCTGTGAGCCACCATGTGGATGCTGGGAATTAAACCCAGGTTCTCTGGAAGATCAGCCAGTGCTCTTAACCACTGAGCCATCTCTAACCCCTACCTGCAAGACTTTGTTATTTTAGCCAAGAGCTTATCACAAATGTTTTCCGAATTATTAAATAGTCTGTAAATAGACATATAATTCTTTAAGACTTTCACAGTTATTGACAAATATTTAATGATACAATGTGTACTTAAGTAAGAAAGCTGATATCTACTATGTATCAGTATTGTGTAAGTCTCTTATGTTTTTGCAATTAGTCAGAGTTGATTAAAATTAAAGACTGAATTTTATAAACCAACATGTTTTTATTGATCTGAAAATGTGGCTGACTGTAAAACATTCAGCTCATCTTATGTTAGAATACTCCTCTCCATGTACTGTGTCGACTCAGCATTTTAAAGAAAAGTCCTAAAGCATATGAGCCTTTACTATTAGCTTAAGTAAATGCCTAGTGAGTTCCTATAAAATGCCTGTGTACCTTGTAATTAAGGCTCAAAAAGAATCTAAACACCCTTTTTTAGACTCCTAGCCATGGCTTAGCTGACAACAAGCAACCAGTTCAGTTGCCTTGGCTTACAGAACTAACTTCAGACTCATGAAACGTAGAAAGGAAATGAGAAACAAAGAAGGAGGCTGCTCTGATTAGAGGGCTAAAACTCCAGCATGCAGCCCAATCACCAGGACAACTGTTAATCAAGATTCCTGGGCCTTGGCTTCAGAGATTTTGATTTAACACATCAGGAGTTAGGCCCAGGAATGTGAAGATTCTCATTTTCTCATCCAAGTGTTCTGGAAAGAATTCATTGTTTAGTCTTACTTGAAAGTTGTTTTGCTAACTCCTGAAATTACTTCAATTTGTGCTTCTTAAAGCTTCCCCTATGGCTTATGACAATCTCCTTTTGGATGAACAAAGTCATAAAGCCAGAATGACATCCATTGCTGGATTTTCAGTTTTATGGAAATATTTGACAGTTGGAGAAAATTAGTACTTAAAGTATATTGTGGGGCAGAATGCAAAGCTCACATGATTTTTAAAACATATAGCATGGACCCCAGTGAAATATTTTAAGTACCTCTCCACAATACTTGAAGGGGTCTGCATTTGTCTTCCTTTCCTATTACAAGGTTTTTTTTTTTTTTTAACAAAATAGTTAATGAGAATATCTTATACTAAACTCCCTGAAAGATGTTGGTATGGGCAGATAATACTGTCAAAAGTTCCCTTTTTAGAAGATAGTATGAATGGCTGAAAAGTGGTCCTGTAAACATTATCTAATTTAGAAAAGCCTTTCTGTGTTACAGATGAACTGACTCAGTGTCTTGAGCCTGAGCCATCACAGACATCAGACTACCATTTTAGAGACCATCGGCAAGGTAAGCCCCCTCTCATGGCTCTCACTGGTCAGACATCCTCACACCTGAGTCCATGTGCTCCAGAGATAAGGAAGACAACTGATGACTCCATATCTAAAGTCCTAGACTGGTTTAACCGAAGTTCTCATACAGAGGACCGTGTGTCATCACTCCAACATCTCCAAGGAACAGATCTCAGGCAGCAAACAGACTCAAAAGCACAGATTAGCAATGCCTTGATGACAGACAACACCTGTCTGAAAGAAGACGACTCAAAGGTCCCAATGTCCACTAAAATTAAGTTGAAGCCTGTGAAGTCTGACTTGGCATTCCAAGAAGAGGAAGATATGCCGGTTTCTGAAACTTGTAAAGACAGCGATGCACTTCTCAAGTCTAACTCCGAGAATTTGTCCCAACAAGACACCCTCAAGGAAGGCCCAGATACACTGCAACGATCTGAAAGCTACAGAGTCCCAAGTCGCAGGAATGAAAACATGGGTGGTAGCCAAGGTTCAGAGAGCACTGGAGAAGGAGTGGGGAACCTTCCTGCAGACAGTGACTACCTGCTCAAAGCTCTGAAAAGATCTGATTCAGAAGCCCAAGCCCCATGGAACACTAAGCATCCTGGAAGCTTAGGTAAAGAGGAAACCAAGTTCCATGTGCCTCAAAAAAGTAAGGGGAACACACATATAAATGCTGACTCTTCGGTAATTGTCCTAGGTTCTATTTTAAAAGATGATGCAGAGAGGAAAAGCAAAACCAGAAATACTTCCCTCCTAAAACCTTCCCTAAAGACAGAGAATAGTGCATTGCCCTTTGGGGCTGCCGACAGTGGATCTTCTTGGAAGAAGCCTGAGGACCAAGAAGAAGCCAGTGAGGATCCCAAGAACCAAGTGCTGAGAGAGAAATACAAGCGAGTGAGCGACAGAATAGCTTTTTGGGAAGGAGGCAGAGCTGGTGCTAAGTTCAAGGCACCACAACTCACATCTGCTTGCAGCCAGGAGCCTTCTGCTACAGCACACCAGCCCATGAAGTCACAAGTCATGTCCCTGGGTAGTTTATCTTCAGGCCAGAGTGACTGCAGTCAAGTCACAGCTAAACAAGTGGTCTTTGATGGGGATGACCAAACACCCCATCTCACTCATTTTAATTCCTCAAATAAACCTGAACCAAACAGGCCCTCGATATCCGTTCTATCCAAAAATCATCCTTTAGGTAACCAGTCTGAAAAAGTAACTCTACTTCAAACTATGAGGGATGAAATACACTCTTCTTTGGAGACAGAAAGGTGTGTGATTGATAAATCAAATGGCAACTTCAAAGTTCTGTCCCTAAGAGAAAGAATGGATGAACCCAATATAGAACAAGTCTATAATCACTCTCAGTTTGAGAATCTGAGAAAGTTTTGGGACCTGGGAGATAATGTAAATAGTAAACATAATAATGAGAATAATACTGCAACAAACAAAGAAACTTCTGTGTCATTGAATGGCCAGAAATCCAAGGAGTTTAATACCATGAAATTATCAAGAGAAAAGACCCATGAAGTAGAAGAAGGAAGACATTTTAGGCCAGGAAATGTTATAGCTACTGAAGAGACAGAGAAATTAAACTTTAAGTGCATGCTTCAAGTACCACCAGATGAAACCATATTTCCACAAAATATACCCCCAAAGATCATTTATCAGTTGGGAGGAAATGAGTCTGCAAAGGAAAATGAAGGAAAAAATACGGAATGCTTTGTTACTTCGGTGATTAAAAAGGCTTGCTCGGATCAAGAGATTCAAGAATCCATAGCAAAAACAAGCATTTTGCCTAACATCTCTAAAGACACATTCAATGACAGGTTACAGAAGCTGCTGGCAGAAGCCACATCACCAGCAAGCCAGACTTCTGGCAAGAAAGTTCATGGACAGCAAGCACTCAAAGCGGGTGTTTCTGAAAATGGGACAGGGCCCCAAAAGAAAAGTTTTGCCAAGGATGAGGAAGAAGTTGCAGGGTTTAAGAAGAGCCCCAAAGAACCCCAAAGAAGAAATCAACAAGACTGTAGTACAGACAAACTCCTGAAGGAAGCAACCAGAACTCCATTGACTCCCTTGCCATCCCTGCAGGAACCTGTTACTAGTAGACCCATCTCCCCGCCTAAAGATGACCTATTGTTTGAAAAGTGGATAAAAGAGAATCACAGACCTTCAGCGTATCAGAGAGAGATAACAGCTCCTTTGGCAGGTACAGCTCTCACCCAGAAGGACAAACATTGTGACATAGAAGGTATGCTTCAGTTGGCTGCCGAAGGGTCTCCTCCACTGGCTCAGCCTTCCCATTCTTTTGAGGGAGTTTCCAGTTCTCCAGCAGATGTGCCTTTATCTTGGGATGCTCGCCTTCGATCCCAGGATGGCGCATTGCCTTCTCAGAGGGAAATTTCGGAGGCTATAGAGAAAGTTGTTCTTCCCTCCAAACCGGCAGTGACTGATGTAAATGCCATGTTACAGAAGCTACTTAGGGAAGCTGGAGAAGTGGACACCAAGCTCCCTGAAAGAGAGCAAACAGCAGATATACCCTCAAGTCCTCAGAGAGTGAGTCCCCTATGGGCTGTTCCAGGCCCTGTTGTTCCAAATAAGGACTTCCATTCTTTTTGCACAGTTTCTGATACAACTCATGAAGGATGGTCTCACTTATCTGCCAGAATGTCACCATCAACACATGCCACTATGTCACCCACTTCTACGGTAACTCAGTCTGGCCAGGAGTTACTTCAGGAAGTGGCAGAAACAGTGAGGGAAATGGTCATTCAGCCCAAGTCAGAGCACCCTGAATTCAAGGCTGGCTTGGAAAAACTACTGAAGGAAACACTACAAACTTCCCTGCCAAAAGATGAAAAGGATACAGTGACTATTTCTCCATCAGCCTTAACAGGTAGTTGTGAGATGTCCCATCAACTTGCTTCTGAATTCCATCCTTCAGAAATACAAGAAACTGTAGAGAAGGCTGAGGCTCCATCAGTAACTGAGAGTATTTTTGATGTTGGTCTTGAGAAACTTCTTAAGGAGTTGTTCGAAGGGCCTTGTCAGCTCCAGGTGTCAGGGAAAAGATACAATTTGGAGAAGCAGCCTTCGCAGGTAGAGCAAGCAGGGCTCATGGTGGAAATACCCCATCTTTTTTTAGATGGCTCAGGAGCCTCTAAAATGAAGGTCAAGTGTAATGTTTTAGAATCTCAAATCAGCCAGTGTGATAAACAATTAGGAGGAGATGAAGCTGTGACTGGTCCATTGATAGATGTCCAGGGTTACAAAAGTGGGTTTGAGGTCCCCGAATGCTCACAACTTTATGAAGACCATAAAATAGAGACCATTGAAACTATACAATTTGTGGAGGACAGAGGCAGAGAAAAGGTCATTGCAAGAGAAACACAGGCTTCCCAGGAACCAGGCTTTGAAGAAGCTCCTAAAGAGATGAGGGTGTCCAGAAACAAGCACTCCATTGTTCTCTTGGAAACAAAAGGAAAGGCTACAGAAACACGTGAAATTAAATCAGTACTAGCAACACCATATATGAGACAAGAGAAAGAACGAGGACCAGAGGCATGCTCTGAATCTGAGTTTTCAGATAGGAACACCAGCTTTAATGGGGAGAACTGGAGAAATACCTCCAGTGAGTGTTTGAGAATTTTTACTCTGTGAAGGGTCTGCTTAATGAGATACATGTGTAAAGGGTGACTTTTTAAAGATTGGGGTCATCTTGATATTGCTCCATAATAATACTCTTCTTTTTTTAGTTCTCCCAAACATTTAATTAGAAAAATCCACTTTATCTAGTTTCTTTATTTGGATAATTTGATTAAAAACAGCTTTTTTCACAAGGCTGTGTTTCAGAATCATCCCATTGAATCTATAAAACTGTTAGATTCCAGCAGTATTTTTAAATAACTTTTTCTTTTTAGATTTTCTTTTTAGATTTAGATCCTTTAAGACACATAAGCTAGTTGTTTTCCTGAAAACAATTAAAATTTCTCAACTAGCACTCCTCACAGACATCTCTAGTAAAAGTCACAGTGAGAAAATACCACAAATGGACAGAAAGTCAGCATTTATGGTCAATGCATTGGTGCACTTAGCATCTAAGGCCAAATATAAGGCAGCAACTTCCCTTCCCTCAGATACCTGTGCTGTGTGTCCCCCACTCCCACCCCATGTTTCTTTCCTCCCCCCTTCCATTTTCTTGCAAGAACATTTTCCCCTTCTCAAATATGTTTTTAGCCAGATGAGGTCACCTGATGCTACCTAAGGGCATTGCCTGGCCCGGCTGCCTCAGCTAAATTTTGAAAGCTTTTACTGGATGGCTACACTCGTCTGAGTGCACTGTTGGTTCTGCTTTCAATCCAGCCATAAAACATAGGGCTTGGCTTGGATTGATGTTGATCAACTCCTGGGCATTTTGGCAGAAAAACCCCAGAGCAAATTGGAATGGGAAGTTACTGGATTGGAACAATGAGGCAGAGGAGGATGTTCTCTGGCAAGGTCGTTTTAACCAAAGCTGCTCAACTGCAGTTGATCATCTTCCTTGTGGTTTAATAGTGTCAATGGAACTAGATGAGCTTTACTGAGTGGCTGACTCACGAGGTGTCAGGGTTTTTTGTTTTGTTTTTTGTTTGTTTGTTTTGGGGTTTTGTTGTTGTTGTTGTTGTTGTTGTTGTTGTTTTGTAAGCAGCTATAGCATCTTTTCTTGACCACTGACCAAAGGATCCATATGGGATCCCAATCAATCAAGTTTAAGCTCTTTTAGCAAATGTTGATGATTAAAAAAATAAACAAACAAGAAAAGGGAAATATTTTCCAAAACTAAACATGTACAAGAATAAAACCATCCCACTAACCTGTTGGAGATATTCTCTTACAAAACTGCCCTTTGAATTAGGAAAGAAAACTGGCCCATATAAATCTGCACTTAGTACGATTCTGGTGTTCTACACTAATGGCTATACACAATGTCATTTTGTTGGTAATTTTCCTGAATCTTGAGATCTAGAAAAACCTACATCTGTTGATCTGGGTGAACTCAACAGCTGAGTGCTCAACCGTACACAGATGTTACACATCTGGACCCTGTCTTCTGTGGTTTGCTGTTAACTTTTTTTTTTAATGGCCCCAGAATTATTTCATGGTTGTCTTCAAAAACTAAAATGTTAAGTGTGAAGATTAAAAAGTGTGGCTTGATAAATTATGTGCCTAAAATAGAAGTGTGGATAGCCCAGCGTGTGAATACATCGGAGAGTGTGAATTCCTCAGCACTTCTGTATTAATGTGGCCACCTCAGTACTATTGGTTTACGTTCACAAATAACCGGGAAAATTATTCTGAAGGTCATATTGGTAGTAGAGATATTTCTATTTCTTTTGTGAAGTTATTTAAGAGAGAAGCAGGGCGGAGGGGACACTTTCTCTTTTCTGCCAACAGTTTCATTGCCCTCTGCTGACTGGGGGACCTTTTGCTTTGGTAGTGTGCAGTATTCATCTGTTTTGTTTTGTAACAGGTTCAGAAGAAGAGCACAGCCCTGTTTTGAAAACTTTGGAAAGGAGAACTGCTAGGAAATTGCCTTCCAAAAGTCTAGAAGACATTCCATCAGATTCATCAAGTGAGAATAAAGTTTGTCCCACGGTCCATGCCTCCCCTAAGCTTAAAAATGCTTGTGTGCTTGTGTGCTCTTCTGTGATCTCACTGCATGCTGGCCTGCACCAGAGCCTCCAGTGCAGCTGTTACAGAGGAGATGAGCCTTCTCCACATGTGCTCAAGAGGCTTGCTCTTCAGTGTCCGCAACTTTGCTTTTAAAGTAATTCATGATATTAAATTATGAGAAAACTAGATTTCCTTGAATTGTTATATCCCAGTTTGAGTGTTTAAAAACACACAGTGCTGGGGAGGTGGCTTAGTGGACAAAGTACTTGAAATACAAGAATGACTTCTATAGTTCGTATTTCTAGGGCCAACAGAAAAGCTGGGTGGGAGTGGCAACATGTCTTTAATCCCAGCAACGGATAGACAGAAACAAGGAAGCCCCAGGGCAAGCTCACTAGCTTGACTAGCCATGTCAATAGACCATGTCAGGTTCAGAGAAAGACCATACCTCAATAAATAAGGTAGAGAGTGATCAAGGAAGACAGCCCATATCAATCTCTGGCATCCACAAGCATGTGTACACCTCGTGTGTGCACACATATATACATATACATATGTGAATATTCATACACACAAAAATTCTCAATAAAAATACATGTAGAATTTTAAAGAATCATAGTACTAGTGCTGCTAGTGAAATCTGTACTAATAGCATCTATTGAATATTATGTTCAACAAATTGTCTAAGAATTTTTCCACACGTACCTGACCATGAGAGATGAATTGTTATCTCCATTTTATAACCGAAGAAAATGGAATTTAAGAGGTAAAAATACCTTCAGTATTACCTAGCAGACTGGAAGCTCACAATAGACTACTATCAACAGTATTTATAAAGTGACCATTTCACGTATGACAGTAAAAGCCCCATGATATGGATTTAATTAGTCCCTGACTTCAAGAGCTTTTCTTTCTCGTTTGTCACTTCTTTCCTACTCACATGCTTCTTTTGGTCCTGGCCAATGACTAACATGAAGTATTCTGTCAGTACTGTTTTGTACATGCTGTGGCTTTAACTGCTGAAGGCAGGGAGGGGTCTTTAGATACAGCAGAATGTCCACTGGGACTTATCTGCTAGACTCGTGGATTTAGAAGTCACGTCTCCTGGAGTTTTGTTCCAACTGTGTCGAAGTTATGATCTGTCCCAGGGTCTCAGATGGCCATGAGAAAATTTGTTAACCTCTGCAAAGCTCAACTGATTGCTGACATTGTCTAGCTTAGAGTAAGTTTTAGGGATTCACAGTTTGAAATTTTTATATGAAAAGTCAGGATTTAAACAGAAAGGAAGAAAAGTTTCTTCCCCAAAACAATTCATAAAATTCAGAGATTCTCAGGGCGTGGAAGACAATAGTCCTAATTCAGAATGCAGCTCTAACCCTCCCAAAGATCTTGGAATTTCAGGGTTGGAAAGGACCCTGAAGGTCACTCATTTTGACTTTTCTCGGTGTCAAAATTCCCTCTAAAGCCTCCTCGACAGGTGGCCAACCCCCATATCTGCCTGAAAGCTTCCAGAAAAGGCACGTCCAGTCCTTCGTTGGACAGCTCTGATTGTCCTTCCTCTTTGTTGGTGATGAGCACTGAGGGGAAAAAAAAAAAGAAAAAGACAACAATTATTCTATTTAGTAAAAAGCAAACCAAACCAAACCCTCTTGTCTGAGTATAGAGTGATTTCCATGGTGCAGCTTTAAAGTACTCAGGAATGTATAGGGTTAAAAAAAAAAGTCACAGTCAGCTGACGGGTATTCTTGCACTCTCTCTTCCAAATACCGATACCCACTCTCACACTAGCCTGCCAAGATTCCACTTAGCAGCTGGTCCCCAGTTACATCCTTAAGTTGGCTTCCCAAGCAAGCCTCCCAGAGGCATATGCAAACGATGATGCACATACACAAATATTTGTTAATGGCCATAGGTTTGGGAAGGTGTTAGTCATGGCCAGAGTCTTACCCTCTGCAGAAGAATAGAAGGCTGCTTCAGCCCTGTGCTTTCCCCTGTTGTCAGCGGATTGCTTGCTCTGAGCTAACCCTCTAACCCTTGGGAGTCAGTGCACAGCAGTTTGCTGATGTGAGCTGCATCGGGCTGAAATGGAAGCGCCTGCTAAGACACTGGCTCAAGTAGCTAATCTAAAGAGAAAGTATTTGGGGGAAGACATCTTGGTTGCACCCCTCACTGCATCTTGACTAATTGCTTCCAACTCCTCCGGGGAGCTTCCAGGGGCAGTCTCATTGTTCTCTTCTCATCAGGGGTCAGCTCCATTAACCATTTGTTAATTTCTCCTGAACAGATCAAGCAAAAGTAGATAATCTGCCTGAAGAATTAGTACGTAGTGCTGAAGATGGTAAATATCTTTATGTATTTGCATGTCTGTTTGTGTATTAAGTTCTGGGGTGATTTGGGCAGTCACTGGCATGCAGCTGTTGGGTAAATAGAAGAACGTCATTTGCCAGTATGTAGCCGATAGTGCCTAAGTTATAAAAGCATTCTGATGTGGTACATTTAATATTGCCTATACTCTTAAAGCTCTGTTAGTGATAACATGAGGATCTCATCAGAGAGACTCGGGAAGCAAGGGTTTCTATAAATAGGAAATTATATTTCTGTGAGTATGAGCTAATTTATGTTAACTTTGACTTGCAGAACTCTCTGAAGGCAGAAAGAGTAGAGTGGGATCTTGGGATAAATTGTTCTTGTATTTGATTCTCAAATCTCAGCATTTAGATCTTTCTAGGCACAACTGATAGAGTCTTTACTTCAAAGGAAAGGACCCAGGACTAGAGTAGATAAACCTGCCTATGATTATATAAATGAGTTTGGAATGATGGTGAGATTAATTGATTTCAAATATTAAGGAGCCAAAAGCCCTTGAAGCATGTCAATGGATTATACATTACTTTTGTTATAAAATTAGCTGTATAACAGAGCCTTGGTGGGAGAAGGCTAGCGATGAGTCTTATTACAGTTCAGCACTTAAAAAACAAATGATTTATATTTGCTGACAGCTCTTAATTTTTATAAGCTGTTCTTGCAATAATCATAAAAAAATGTATACTTACTATGCAAAACACAGCACAAGACCTCAGAGGTAATATTTTTTTTTCACATTATGTTAGGTTTTCTTGTTTTAAATTTACAACCACCTTGTTGAAACAAATGAGAAAATAATTTTAGTCTTTATTTTGAAGATTAAAAAAATACTGCTCAGAAAAATGAGGTGACCTTTTTGCAATCATGGAGCTTATCAGTCAGCAGATAGCAGGGTGGGACGACTTGAATGCTCTTGGTCCAGGTGTTCCTTCCTCTGTCCCTGCTGAGCTTGGGTAGCTTACAGGAAAGAAAGCTCAGTTCTCCTACCCTGGGTCTTAGATTTTTAATTAAACAGGAGACTTTAAAGAGGCTAATGAAGGATCCCACTAAGACAGGAGAAGCTGAAAACCTGTCACAGGAACTCTGCAACTTCTGTTGTAAAACTAGCATTTGAGTTTGACTTTCATGTCTGTTTAATCCTTAATTGAAATGGTATTTATTCTCAATGTTACTTTTCTGAGTAGATCAAAAAGCAGACCAGGAACCAGATACAAATGAACATATACCAGGAAGTGAGTAGCAGGACATTTCTCATAAATGACTAAACATTTCATACTATATAACATTAAATATGCTAATGAACTAATCCATTAATACCACAGCACTTATTATTATTATATCTCTGAAGCTTGCAAAAAAAAACTATTTCATTCTGATAAGAGCATATTAAAAACAGTTTACTGTGCTGAAAGAATGTATTTTCACTAAAGGAGACTTGTATATCTTAAGTTTACGGATATTGTTATTGATGCTATTAACTTCTCTTACTCTGTTCTTTGACTCTTTGCTCAAAATCAAATATTTTTATTGTAGTTCACTTTTGTGCTATATTATGCTGTGCACTTCAGGTCTCCTTAATTTTTATATAACAGTAGTCAGAAAGCCATTTATTATCAATTTGGATCCCCCAAAAGAACTATGCTTTGACAGTTCACAAACAGTATAGCTGGCTACCTCCCTGCATATCTATAAAAGTAAATTTTTGTTGTGCTCAGGATTTAAGTTCTGTGGTTCTAAACTGACTTCAAAAAGTAAATATCCAATCTTTTTTTTTTAAGTTAACATTTGAATCTAAACAAAATTAATGCATACTTTTGCTACTAATGTCCATCAAGTAATTTATATCTACCAGACAAAGGTAATGTTTGTTCCCAGTTTTCAGTATGAAGATTATTCTACATAGGTAGGACCACCGTCTTAAGGGCAAATTACATATTTAAAGTGGCTCTCTAGGGCCCAACAAAGCATGCATATATGCCTGCATGACTGTTAACCCCCTCTTTCATAACTGTAGATCCCGGCGGTATGAAGCAAATGCTACCCATGCCTGCTTTTAGGTCCACAGTATTTTTGTGTAGTAAGCCCCCAAAAGCCTTCGAATAAGCTAATGGGCCTCCTGAGGAGAGCTTCTCACTAGAGGAGCCAGTAGATAGAGAAATAATGTGCTGATGCTGGGAGTCTCTAATGTCTAGCTTGAAACCTGAGACTGCTCATGAGGTCTTCCTGAAGGCCCTGAGCTTTGGCACATGACTTGACAAATTCTTAAGAGCTGCCTAGGAGAGAAGTCAATTCAGGCCTGGCTCTGTGAGTCTGCCACTGTCTGGCTGCTGCAGACAAAACAAGCTTCCACCCAGGAGATGTTTATGGACAGAGAGACGTTTCCTGTTGCCTTTGAACTAGGATGTGCTAAAGTGTGGGCATCTGATTTTATGTTGCTGGTTTTTAACATTTTGTTTGAGACATGAAAACAAAACCCAGATAGACATATATCTATATCTCTGTCTTCTGGCCTAATAGATCAATTATGTATTGTAATATAGGTAATTTTATTTAGTTATCAATTTTTTCAAGAAAATATTCTTTTCATTAGTAAATAACATTCTTACCATAAGACAAAATATGTGTGACTAAAAATACATAACTGAAGATCATAAATACGAAACTGATTACATTTGAGTAATAGGTGTAATTGAATTTGATCTATTTACATCATCCAAAAATATACATTGTTGCCATGATGGAACAAAAAAACTTTTATAATCTTATTGAACCACATATAGGATATGACTAAATCTTGAATTGTTTCCACTCTAACTCACCCAAAAGTATACATGCATACACACAAAAGTATACATATGTACACATGTGTGTGCATACACACACATACATGCACACATTCACTCACATATACAACCATATACAAACACACAGAGATTCGTAAATGTAGATACACTCCCACAAGTACACACATAGTTTAACTGCATGGGAAATGAAAGAGTGGGTACTCTAACAAGACACTGTGACTGGATTTGCTGCATGTGTTTACCTTTGTGAGCCTCAGGTTAAGTGAGAACTGATATAGAATAAGCAAAAATTTAACATAGGTGGTTCAGTTTTGTTTTTCCCTCCTTTGATTTCTTTTAACTAAAGATGAAATCATCTAGTGTTTAAGGCTAAATATATACCTTTACGTTATGAAGAAAAAGGCAATTTGATTTGTATGTATTTTCTAATGGTAATTTTAAGGATAAAGCCAAATGAATATACTTGTATCGTGTTTAAGTCAAAACTTGAAGATGATGTATCAGAAATGTTTGTATCTTAAAAAGTACTTTTATAGCACCTAGTATACACCAGGCAGGGTAACATGCCTTGAAATAGAAACTTTTTCATTGTAAGAACTATTACTCACCTTAATAAAAGCTTACCCACTGTGAATCATGTACAAAAGAAGAAAAATAACTTTCAAACTATATATATGCAAATTAGGACTCAAGCTCACCCTCTGACCAGGCCTTCTTTACATGCATTATTGTATTAGAAAGAAGTCATGTGCTATCTTTTCTTAATCATTTAGTAGAGTATATTAACTTGAAATGTTTAAACCTGACCTTGATACACTGGAACTTCCCGGAGCCAAATGGTATCTAAATATATTCTTTAAATTATTGTTATTATTTTTTAAACAGGGTCATTCAATGTAGCCCTGGCTGGCCTGGAACTTGCCATGTAGCCTAAGGTGTTCTCAAACTCACAAAAAATCCTCTTGCCTTTAAATATCCAGGACTGAGATTAAATGCCTACACCACCTCACTGGCTAAAACAATAACTTTAAAAATTATAGTCTTTCATAATTCTGAGTGAGTAATAACCACCATCAGATCCATGGTATCAACTCCCTCTCCCCCTTCTATCTCTCTCTGTGTCTCTTACACAAACAAACATACATGCACACACACACACACACACACACACACACACACACACACACACACACATGGAATGGGGGAGGAGAGAAAGAGAGAAAAGGAGACCCCAAAACAGAAATTTTCCTAATCACTAAATAAACAAACCTGGTCTTAGGCATATTCCATAGCCAAGGGTCCTTACTGTTGAATTTTGAACAAAAATCTTAAGTGTCCAAATGAAATAGTTTTTCAGCCTGCAGCATGTTGAAATGTGATGGATCTTGTTGGGGGATAAGGGAGATGAACCAATACATTACAGAACTTGGGGTTCAAAGCTCTGGTGTGGAATAAAAATAAGTAGAATCAACTCACATTGACAAGCAGGGGTCTTTTTGAGACTGTGGTCCTGTCTCCTTTTGTATCCCTGACTGTCCTGGAATTCACCATGTAACCCAGGATAGCTTCCAGACAACAGCAGTACTCTTGCCTCAGCCCCAGCGTGTTGCTGGGATTATGAGCTAACATGTCTGGTACATAATATAATGTAAGACCAACACAAATTAAATAAGAGCAAGTGGCTTTGTTTGTTTGCTTGTTTTCAATTTGTTTTCATTTGGTTCAACTCCCTTTTAAGTTCTCTCTCTGGATATGACTTATATGAACCATTTGTCACTTACCTCATGATCCTATGCATGCAAACTACTACAACTTTAACCTTTATACAAAACAGCATTCATAAATGAAAGCAAAGTATATTCTCAATATGTGCCTAATGTCTGATGGTTGTGGATAATTTTGAAACCTAAATGCTGCTCTCTAGTTTCCACAGTGCCTTCACTGCCTGATAATCAGTTTTCCCACCCTGACAAACTCAAAAGGATGAGCAAGTCTGTGCCAGCATTTCTTCAAGATGAGGCAAGTTCATGTTTTGAACCGCTGGGAAAATGGAGACTGATAGGTAGTTTGGCTTTGCCACCAAGGATGTTAATGGGGTAGCTCCTGCCTCCCAAGTCAACGCAGGCAATATTGTTGATCCAGGAACAGGGCAAGCAAGGCATGTCTCATTTCACTCAAACAGTAGTTATTCTGGCCAGTGAAGTTGGGTTGAATAGACCTAGGAATGAGAAACTTTAGCTTCCAAATAGGTACAAATTAAGAAATCTGGGGAAAAATATGTTGTATAAATTAACTGTATCTATAGCTAAGAGCTGGTTAGAAAAACCATAGGAGGTACAGTTATTCCCAAAGCACTTGTTAAAATAATCAGTTGGCTTCCACAAACTTTATGTTCATGATTTCACTTAATCCTCCAATGACCATGGAAGGTATGCACCACCATTGTCCCCAAATATTACAGGTGAATAAACATAAAGCCTATGGAAATAAAATATCTTCACACAGCTGGATTGTGGACTGGCTTCCAGATCTGATTTCCCCACTGGCAACCACTGTGCCCTAACCATGTAGGAGCATGGCCATGCTCCACATTATCAAGTTCAGAATATGTACCAGGAACTCAATACTCCAGTTAGTTTCCAAACACCCAGAAACCACTACAAAGTGGATCTAATACTTTGCCTGACGTCTTTTGACTTAGTAAGATCTCAGTTTCTTGCTGTCACATGATTAAAAGCCTGTGGTCTAACAGTAAGATATTTCCAGTTCTGGCTAAACGCTATATTGTTGTGTTACCAGGAACAAATAAATTCTTTACTTTCAGTGAGTCTTGTTTTTGACTATATAACTACATGAGGTTATTGGGACTGCATGACCTAATGCAAAGAAAACACAAAACACTGTGCCTGGAACATAGTGAATACTCAGTAAAGGTTAGAATCTGTGATTCTAGATTTTGCCGTGGTTTCTGAAGGGGGGAATGGAAGGCTTTATACTCAAGCCAATCTTCTTAGAAGACAGGATGTGAGCAAAATTCTGAGCAAGATGTAAATAGCACCCTCCTCCCATCCTGAGTACCCTTCTGTCCATTAGGGACTTTGGGGGAGCAGCACCTGCAAATATTTGGTCCTTGCAGATGTTTAAGAACCCTACACTACAGTTTGGGGGAAAATCACCCATTTTGTGGGTAGAACAAAACTCATTAGCTGGATGCCAGCCAGCATAAACTCCACACAATTTCTGTCATTTAGACCTTTTGAGATCTGCTCTGGTCTTGGGTGGTCGTTGGAATGAAACATCTTATAAGAGGTGAATTGTACCAGTACATGTTTGTTAAGTTTCTCTTTCAGTTCTAACCTGCTGTCTCAGCCCTTAATGGGACATTTGGCTTTGTGCATCAGCGGCACTGGAATGAAACTGTATCACTTTACCTTTCTAAGCACATAGGCTTGAACTGGAGAGGAGAGGATTCAGTGATGAAATCAGCCCTTGCTCCTTTGTCAGCTGTCCCTTTGAAACTTAGTCACATGTATTTATTGAGTGCTAGCTATGTGAAAAATGCTGCACTAGGCCAACAAGACAGGGTCCCATCCTCCCATGACTCATTAATGATCTGGTATACTAGTAGAATATATAATGTGTTCTGAGAGAGGGGAATTGATTGTTTAGTGTGTGGGAAGGGAATATAACATCAGAGATATTTAAAAGGTATGGATTTTTCTAAAACTCCCCAAGACAAGATTATTTTCTCTTCCATGTAAGTCATTAATTTTTTTCTTTAACTCCTTCATTAATCTGCATTATAATTGGCATCTATGATACTGAGGAGTAATCGCATGATCCTGGAATATGCTGGCATGAACTAACTACTCTTCCACAACCCTGGGGCCATTGTGCTGCTCCATAGGTCCTGCATTCCCAAAATAAAGCTGTTATGAATAATGAACCGTATAAGAAAACATTCATCAAGCTTTAAGTATAAGCTCAATTGAATTTGTCACTGCTGTTTTCCTTCCTTGTTCTAAGTAGATGTTCCTTGGGATGTATTTAAAATCAGTATCCTATTGCTTTGTAATTTCTAAAGCAATGTGTTGAAAGCTAGTGAATGGATGATTTAATAGACTTCAGCAACACAAGGATGAATACAACACCACTATAGGTTACATAAGGGGTGCTTTACATTTAAAAATATAAAATGTAATTGAAACTCATCAGACTAGCTCTGATTATTCTTAGTTTAATAGTATCTTTTAGCAAAAGATATTGATTTTTAAGAAAGCTAAAACTAAAATATTAAGAATGAAAAGACTTAAGCATGGTATTTTACACTTTGGATTTTATAGATGTTTTATGATATATATAAATATACATATATGTATATATATATATATAATCTCTAGGGAAGATAGACATTAAAAGAGTGAAAGAGTGACAACAAGAAAGCTCACAGCGGTGCTGTCTTCCCTAGGTCCTGGGGGTCATTTTGTGGTGAAAGATCACTTTGTCATCCTCTTAGCACACTTCTCTCTTAGGTGAGGTCCACTGCAGACCACCATTCCATCCAGAATCCCTAGCAATTAGCCCTAGCATCCACTGCCTTTGGGAAATGTCACAGATCAGTGTGTAATAAGATACCATCCTCGTGTGGACATAGATTCTAACGTTGACTCATTCCAAACTTAAGATATTCTGACCTTGACTCATTCCAAATATAAACACTGCATATGTGATATGATGTCTTGTAGAGCGATGACAGAGAAACAGACACAGCATCAGAGAGCAGCTACCAGCTCAGGAGATCCAAGAAGAGCCCCAGCTCATTAACCAATCTTAGCAGCTCCTCTGGCATGACGTCCTTGTCCTCTGTATGTAAACAAAGGCTCCATCTTAATCTCTCTCTGCTGCTCTAAACTTTGCTCTTCTATGCCCCTGCTCACTGTAAAATAGCCTTTTGTCTTAGCTCTAAAACGTCATTTTTCTTTAATTTCTAATTACCTTCCAGCTAGCTATATATTCCAATTCTCATTATAATTAAAAAAACAACAACAACCTTTTTGATATGCTTTAAAAATTGGCAACAATATGAACCATTCTCTTCCTTTCTTTTTTTTCTTTTCTTTTCTTTTTTTTTTTTTTTTTTTTTTTTTTTTTTTTTTTTTTTTGTGTGTGTGTGTAACAGAGTAGATATTACAGAACTTGCTTATCTCAGACATGACTTTATGTACAACTTGCTGGCATACAGTTGTACAGTTGTCTCTTAAATAAGCCTCTTGAAATTTTGATTGAATCTGTAAGGAATGGGATAGTACTCCGTTGCCTTCCAGAAGGATCCAGAACAGGCTTTTAAATGGAAAGCTTCCGAAGCACAGGTGCTCAGATTTGGTGGAAGTGTATGTGATTATACGGAACTTCTCCCATAAATTAAGGTAGCTCATGTGGTGTCCATATAGAAATATACATATGAAATGGCATTGTCATGTACTTCTTTAAATATTTTTCTACTATTCATACACATTCATATAGCTCACCAGGTATACTAGACAAATGACACCATGCTCAAATTCTTACTAGCCTTGTATTTCTGAAGCCCTTTTAAAAAAATCTATTTAAATTGATTCCCCCGCGCCCCCCCCGATAATCTATGTATGCCTTGGGAAGGCTCTAAGTTCCCTTCATCAATCATATATAGTCTACCCTTCCTGAACTCAAAAGCACAAGGCTCAGCAAGCATTTCTCTAAATTCAGAGGATAAGAAGCATGGTAAAATTCCTTTGTAGTGCCATGGAATTTTAAGCGATGTGTCACTGTGAATTGTGCCTAGAGTTTCTTGCATCCTTTTTCTTTAGCATTTTAAACTCTTTTTAAGCATGGCTAACAGAGAATGCCACCTCGCATAAAACCACCCTGTTTTGAGATGAACTCACATCTAAATAACTTTGCATTGCACTATTATCTGTCACTTAGGATCAACTTAACGTAAAACCTAATCATATGTACCATATCAGATCACCTGTGTTGGTATTACCTTATGCCATATCAAATTAACTGGTTTTATATGCAAGCTAGAAGCATAATGCCAAGCAGGGACTGTGTGTGAGCTGCTTGCACTGGGGTGTCAGGAATGAGACTTAAACACTGCCTGTTTCTGATGCACCCAGGCGAGTGGCAGTGTGATGAGCATTTACAGTGGAGACTTTGGCAACCTAGAAGTGAAAGGAAGCGTGCAGTTTGCAATCGACTATGTGGAGTCCCTGAAAGAGCTGCACGTGTTTGTGGCTCAGTGTAAGGACTTAGCAGCAGCAGATGTTAAGAAACAGCGCTCAGACCCGTAAGTACAGACCCGGGAGGACTCACCCGTTTTTTTCTTAGTTCTCAGTCAATCTGGTAGGGATCAAGGAATCAAAGCCATCAAAGACAGTCTGTGTGTGTTTGTGTTTAAAAGGGTCTTTGAAAAGTTGGTTACTTTATAAACCAATATACCAAACATTCGATTATAAAAAAGATGCAGAGAAGCACTAAATATTTCAGTTTGGGGACTTTGAAGGCAACACTTGAGACCAAGATTAGAGACAAGTACACCATAAAGATGGATTCAGAGGCAGCAAAATCAGACTCCTACTCCTCCTAGCAGATTTCAAAACTTTTTTAAAATTAGAGACACAAGGAACAGACTTCATAATGTTCATTGTTGTAAAAATACTTGACTTAATAATAAAGTAGTTCCCATATTTAAATTATGTCCTACATAGCCAATTGTGGTGGCACACATCTGTAACCCCAGGTAGAGGCTGGAGGATGCTAAGTTGGAAGCAAACTTCTGCTGTATAGGAAGACCCCTGTCTCAAAACAAATAAGTAATAAATGCAGTTAAGTCTTACATTGGAACTTTAGGAAGAATTCATCTTTTAAATCACGGGAGTGAATGCATTTCAATTTGTTTGAAGGTTGGCCTTTGAAGAAGTCTGATTTGCCACCATTTTTCTGGGTCATTCCCAGTTGGCTTTTGTTTTTATTTTATTTCAAAGAGCAATGTACTGTTTCATTACAGAGTAGAGTGGAAAACCATAATCATTCTAAATACAACCCACTAAAAGTTAGGAGGTGCTTATATACATCAAATGGTGAAACGTTCCCTTTCTGTATTTTTAGACATGTAATTTTACTTATTTATGAGTGTGTTGCTTGCATGTATGTATATGAGCCAAACGAGAGCCTGGTGCCTATAGAAGCCAGGAGAGAATCAGAGCCTCTAGGACTCAAGTTGAACATGGTTGTGAGCTGCATGTCGGTGGTGGGAACCAGCCCAGATCCTCTGAAACAGTGGAAGTGCTCTGAACCACTGAGCCATTTCTCCAACCCCATTTCTTCTTTCTAAAAATAATTTTTATTTATTCTTTCACAATTTCATACATGTATATAATACATTTCACTCTTATTCTCTCCTCCCCATCCCCTTCTCTTGTCCCTTTCCCACTCCCTCTGGAACCTCTCTTTATCCCAATGTGTTCTCTTCCTGCTCCCAAGGATTTCTATAAAAAAACAACAAAACACAAGATTAATTAAGGTTTCTTGCATGATTATAAATAAGTTTTTTTTAAAATCATAACCATGGTTATTGTATCATGGGTAATTTATCATTGGTGATTTTTATCATGGCTGAACCCTTGAAGAAAAATATCTCCTCCTTCCCCATCAACCATCTGTTGCTCATAGCTCCTCAACTAGGGTTAGGGCCTCACGAATCCTTCTCCAATGCATCCTGGAATGTTGGTGTTCTCCATCTTGCATAGGTACCCACAGCTGCCACGAGCTCATGAGGGTAACCCCGTGTCATGTCCAAAAGAGTGTTCAGTAGCACTCTTCTTCAACCTCCATCTCTTATATTCTTTCTACCCTTCTTCCTCCAATGTTCCCTGAGCTTGGGGGTTGAGGAGATTGATAGAGATGACCCATTTAGGGATGAGCACTCAAAGGTCTTGTTCTCATTTTGACCAGTTATGAGTCTCTGCACTAGAATCATCCCACAGCAAAAGGAAGCTTCTCTGACCAAGACTAAGGGAAGCACTGATCTATGGCTATAAACACAAACATTTAGAAGGCAGGTTGATAGCATGTTCATTTAGCAAAATAAGAAGAGTAGGTTCCCCCATGACCACTGCCATGGAGTTTTGACCAAGGTTTCCCGGGTATGAGTTACGACCTGTGGAACAGACCTCAACTCCAATCAGAAAGTGGTTGGTTACCCCTATGACATCTGTGTTACTGTTGCATTAGTGAGCTTGTCCTGCCTAGTAGGTCAGCACGAAGGGTACCCTGCTGGTAAGATAGCTGATTACTTTTCTCTCCTGGAGGCTTATATAGAGTATAACACTTGCAACACTGTGAAAGCTAACCAGTGAAATAAATTTCCAGGTCACTTTCAGCTTTGTTACTCTCTGTCCTGCCACCAAAGTGGGTGGTGTATTTAGGCAATTAGGTCTTAGTATATAGTTCTAGTGGGCCAACCAAGACCAATGTCAGTAGCCCATATTATTCGGAGGTGCAGCTCTGGTAACCTCTCTGACCAACAATTTAGACAATTCACATCTGGCAGTAGGATTTTTTTTTTCACTTAATAACTTGTGGCTTCTAGGGTTTGGCTTCACTGATCTATGCAGTCAAAATCCCTTTAAAGGGTTTTTAAAAAATAATTTTGCTAAGTAGCAGATATTCTTAAGGCTGTCCATATCCATAAGACTTTCCATATGTCCCTAATTTGAGTGAACACTCTTCTCACCTTGACCTCTTCTTTTTTTCCTCCTTTCTCTCTCTCTCTCTCTCTCTCTCTCTCTCTCTCTCTCTCTCTCTCTCTCTCTCTCTCTCTCTCTCTCTCTCTCTCTCTCTCTCTCCTCTCTCTCTCTCTCTCTCTCTCTCTGTGTTGTATGTGGATGTATATGAGTGATGTGGATGTGAGTGCATTAATTCCGCATGTAATAGCATGTATGTGGTGGTCAGAGGGTAAACCTTGTAATTTTCAGGAATCAGTTCTCTGCTTCCACCCTGTTTTAAGGCAAAGTCTATCTTGTGGATTCCTCACACTCCATGGAAAGTGGGCTATGAGTTCCAGGAGGATTCTCCTGTCACTCTCTCCCACGCCATTGTAAAAGGGCTGGGATTACAGGTGCATACCATCCTATTCAGTTTTTATGTAAGTTCTGAGTAGCCAAATTCATGTCATCAGGTTTGTGTGACAGGTCCCCTCTGCACCTCCCCCCCCCCACACACACACTGAACAACTCCCTGGACCTCCTTTTTTCCTTTTTTTTTTTTTTGCACAGAAGAGCTTCCTTGGCATCCTTCATTGTTTTTATACTAAATATGGATGGACCAAGCAGATGTGTGCTGAGATTAATTTGTTTGTAAGATGGTAACAAAGTAATAGCACGCAAATCTCACAGTCACCAAAGTCTTTTATCAGTAGGAAACAGACCAGAAGAATTACACATTATACTAGAAGTCTGCTGCCTATTTTCCCTTATGTACTGCATCAGGAAAACCAGTGGAAAATAATGAATTCAAGACTAGTCGTGGTGGCTCACACCTATAATACAAGTGGACAGGAGAATTGTGAGCTTGAGGCCTGCTTGAGCTACATTAGGAAACAGAATTTTTTTTAAAAAAAAGAAATTTCCATTTAAAAAAATCTTAAAGCAACATTAAATGATCCATTCTACTAGAATCTCTTAGTCCATTTAAATATTTTAAAATATAAAGGTGTAGACAGGAACATTTCCTTTTTACTGTTTTTATCAGCACCACAGGATCATTTCTGCTTCCAGTTTTCAATGTGTTGTAAAAGGTAGATGTGAACACATCACTTTCATCTTCTCTGACTTCCGCATCTCTCCGCGTTTCTCTCTTAGATATGTAAAGACCTACCTGCTCCCAGACAAAGGGAAGATGGGCAAGAAGAAGACACTTGTAGTGAAGAAGACCTTGAATCCTGTATACAACGAGATACTGCGGGTATTTCTAAACTCTGGCCACAGACAAAGCTTTCGTGATGACCTGGGCATTGAAATAATCATGTCTGCTTGGATGGTGTCTGTACTTGAAATGTCAGCGCCCCAGCCTCAACCACCTTTATCTTTGTTCCAGCCACAGTGTGTTCCTTTCTAGAATTCAGCAGAAGTGTGTCTTCTTCGCACTCCCACATTTTCTGTTCCCGCTGGCTGGAATAGACTCCCCTCCCCCCCAATCCTTTCTTAACTGCGCCTTAAGCTACTCGCAAATACTTCTACCACAGCAACCATAATTCCTCTGTTGGCAGCTGACTCCCTAACCTTGCTTATGACGGCCTATGTCAACATTTAGTACTTTAACCTTGACACTAAGGGTTAAGTTCCACAAGGATAAGGACTAATCCTGTAGTGCGTATAGACTGTATAGATGTGTATAACACTCTGGCACCTCAGATCTCAGAAATGAGGCAAATGGTAATTTCCATATCTGCAAAGGGGGAAAGAATGGTACTCACCTACCCCCTTCGAGAATCACCGACTAGACATTGAATGAGTTAATGCCCCACATTAGGCATTTAACTCATACTGATTCACAGCACAGTGTTTAGAGTAGGGAACACCACAGAAATGTTTATTGGAAAGATGGATGGGTGGGCCGTAAACAGAAAGTTGCCTAGCTCACATACATTCTTTGTCTACCTACATGGGATGTCATGTGATATCTGGTATGATTGACAAATCACTTAAATAAGAGGTGTTATTCATTCTCTGCTTCGGAAAACTACAAGTATTTGATAATCCTCCAGGAGAAAGGGAAGAAGCAGTTAAGTGATGATGGGGGCAGTCATCCGTGACTGAATTAGTCATCTGTGGATTCGTGCAGCAAGTTTGTAATTAACGTTTGACTGTGACATATCCCAGGACCCTAGCTATTTCTGGGTCAGCTGCTTCAACCCTATACTCAGCAAAAGCCAGCAAATTTAAATAGTAAATTCAGGGAATGGTAGGTCTGATATAACCAAAATGGACCTTCATGTAATATGTCACAAAGCCAAATGGAGATTATTTTTAGATTGGAAGTACTATTATTCCTCCCACGATTATATATAATCAAGGAGTGACTTAATTTGAGATGAAAAACTGTTAGGACACCAAGTCTTTTCCACCTAGCCATGTGAGGCTGGAAAAATCAAGTCTACGTTTTTAAGGAAAAAAAAATTGTGTTTTGATCTGATAATATGGGAGGCTGTTTGTAGGGCAGAAGTTGTATGGGGGCATATGGTATATCTTGTCTTTAAGTTTTCTGTGAACCCAAAGCTGTTTTAAATAGTGAAGTCTAGTTGGGCATGGTAGCACACACCTATAATCTGAGACCATGGAGAGGAGGTCAGAGGAATGCGATGTTAGCCTCATCTACATAGCAAGTTTGTGCAGCAGTTCTTAAATGAGACCTTCCCTCAAAAAGAAAGAAAGAAAGAAAGAAAGAAAGAAAGAAAGAAAGAAAGAAAGAAAGAAAGGAAGGAAGGAAGGAAGGAAGGAAGAAAGAAAGAAAGGAAGGAAGGAAGGAAGGAAGGAAGGAAGGAAGGAAGAAAGAAAGAAAGAAAGAAAGAAAGAAAGAAAGAAAGAAAGAGAACTCTAAGAAAAGACCTTGTCTTTCAGTAGAAAAACATAACTAGATTCGATTTGAATTATATTTTTAGATTGAACCTGATTTATGATCTATTTCGTGTAAAAGTATCCAACAAAGGTTGAATAGTTGACTTCTGTTTTTGGAAAGCTGTTTCCAGCTATGATATTTGAACCACGGTTTGCCTTTTCCAGCAGAGGGGAAAGCATCCGCATTCATGAAAGATGGGGCTTTAGCTCTTTGAAATCAGACACGTGGAGTAAGATGCCCTTGCAAGCCCTTTGAGTCCAGAAACCAAGCAGAGGAGACATTTTGGATCCACACAGATGAGCTGTCATCTCGGTGTCATAACTTTGGCATAAGGTGACGCTAGTCTCCGTTTTCACTTTCTTCTCTTTGCTGCAGTATAAAATTGAAAGGCAGTCTTTAAAGACGCAGAAGTTGAACCTGTCTGTTTGGCATCGGGATACTTTTAAGCGCAACAGCTTCCTGGGGGAGGTGGAACTTGACCTAGAAACCTGGGACTGGGACAGCAAACAGAACAAACAGCTGAAGTGGTACCCGCTGAAGAGGAAGGTGGGTTCAGATTCCCTTCTTTGTGTGATGGGTTACGATCTGGTGTACAAGGAAAAGCCCAGTGGCATTTGCCTCACAGTGCCAGTGTGGAACGTGGGACCATGAAGCTAGGATTGAACTTAGGTTGTGTGTTTGGTAAAGAAAGAGTTTTTAAAATTATAGGAGAACTTACATCATCCCATGCAAATGTCTGACTTCAGTCTTCAAGAAGGTCACTTAAGTGCTCCAATCCTTTGAAATCTGAGATAGACTTTGAGTCTAGCGTATGGTGAGATTGTCCCTTAAGAAGAATGTGCCTTATTTTGCTTAGTTACAGGGTCTTATTACATAGCCCATGCTTGTTTGGAACATGCCCAATAACCTAAGGTAGCCTCAGACTCATGGTCTTCCTAGGATAGCCCCCAGTTGCTATCATTATGGGCTTACTCTTCAGGGCGTGGCCACTTGGGAGGTGGAACTCAGGGAGTTTGACTACACTTGCTGGGCTTCGGGGAAGCTCTAAAGACACTGCTCGAGGGGTGGGAAAGTGCACTCTGAGATGTGGGGAAGCTGGAGCTGGCTCAGGGGTCCCGGGGCCTGTGATGAGGCTGGGGCTGAGGCGGGGATTCTCTGACCCTTGGACATCCAGGCACTGTTGGGGGTCTCAGAAGATCCAAGATCGGAGTCGGGGGCCCGCAGGCGGGGGACAGTGTCTAGCCTACTGCTAGGGGAAGGGGAAGCTTTGTCTTGTCCCAGGGGTGATTGTCCTTAGCTTGGCAGAGTTAGTCAGGAAGCATAGATGGGCCTTCCATGGGAGAGTTGTGCTACAGGTCTGTAGACAAAGGCGTTCCCCCAGGTTCCTCACGGCAGGTCTTGATGAAAGAGACAGTCCATATTTAACCATATCAATTATTAGCTGTTCCTGGCAGAAAATTGCTGCGTAACTATGCAGTACCCATTTCTCAGGGTGGACCTGAGGTAAAATACCTTTTGCAGGGAGGAATGTCTGGGAAGGAAAGTTTATTGGCTAAGCCCTCCGGGCCTTGGGTAGCTCATTAGCTTGGAGAACTCTATTCTGGGCCTATGCGACTTCAGGTCACGTGAAGAATGTGGCACATGTTCCAGGCCAGGAATCTGGCAGGGTCGCCTAAGTCTCAGGTGTGTGCCCACCGAGTCTCTAGATCTCAACCTGCTCTACCTTACCAAGCTTCCTGGAGTGGTGTTACTGCCCAACAGTAACATTTTTTTCTTATAAAAATAATTACATAGCTTGGATGCAGAGGAAAAACTAAATTTGAAAATTTGGAGCAAACAAGTGATCCATATTCTCAGAAATGGGACAGATATGGTCCAGTAACACAGTATTCACTAACAGGTTAGAAAAACATCTGTTCCTTACACCTGCTAACATTCCTTTGGTTTTGTTTTTTGTTTTTTTCAGACGGCACCAGTTGCCCTTGAGACAGAAAACAGAGGTGAAATGAAGCTAGCTCTCCAATATGTTCCGGAGCCAAGCCCTGGTATGCAATGACTTTGTCCTCACATTCAAACCCTCTGCTTACCTCATGCTCTCCAGATATCTTGGGTTCTATTACGTTTTCAAAGATGGATTCCCGAGAACACATATTAAGTTAATAATTATATAGACCGAAGGAGTCAACTTATATTTGTAAACTAGAAAAATCTCATTATTTCTCTTATGGTAAGAAATACATAATTCCTACTGCCTTCACCATTTAGCTCAATGATCTAATCAGCTATACTGACCTCGCTGTGGAGCAGATTCCCAGAACCTTTTCATTGGCCCGTTAAACAGCACTTTAACCACTCTCTTTAAGCAGCAGCTCCCCTTTGCCATTTCCCAGAGTGTAGGAAATACCAATTTACTTCCCACTTCTATGAGGAAATTCTTTGTTCTGTCTTTTCCGGCCATGTACAAAGTCCTTGTTTTGACTTCGCACTGGGACCTTAGATCTCCAGCCAGTTCAACAAGTTCAAAAAACTGGCTGAAATGAATGCCGGATCCCACCCTCAACTACTTTCCCAGGCAGAGTGTCCTTAGAAGCTGTAGAAATTTAGTTGAGTCAGGAGCTGGGTAGCTCATGTATTCAATAACTAAGCCATAAAGCTACTGAGGAAAGGAATAATGATGGCTGGTGAAGGCACAGGTTGAATTAGAAAAGGGCATTCTACACTTAAACGAAGAAATGAAGGGGAGAAGGAAGATGAAAGGAACAAAGAAGAAAAGAAAAAGAAGAGAAGAGCATTTTACACTTAAAAGAAAAAAGAAGAGGAGGAAGAAGAGAAGAGGAGAAAGAAGAAAAGAGAGAGGAAGGAGAAGAAGGAAAAGGAGGAGAAGGAGAAGAAGAAAAAGAGGAAGGGCAAAATATATTTTTAAGCTAAATTGTGGCCCAACCATTATTCTATAACTTCTGGGTCTTTTGCATATAAGTTTGTATCCTGTCCCTTGAGGTCAGCCTGTGAAGTGCTGTTTCTAATTTTCCTCACTGGCTTGGTGGTGAGGGCTGAGGGAATTAATTGTTTGCAGTGTTCTTTCCCTTGTCTGGTTTTACTCTGTAGGTGATTCTCTCTACATTTTCCTTTCCTTCCTCAACCTACCTAAGTCTCAGGCATAGTCTCATCTCCACAAAGCTTTTCCTGACTCAGCTAGTACTCATTAAGCACATCATTTTGTAAAGCATTGTGGTAATAGCTTGACATTTCACGCCATGTTTCATTTTTGTGCTTTTATTTACATTACTTTTATTTAAATTGATTTCTCCTGTAAAGCCACATAAATTTCCAAGGGGCATAAATTATTTATTGTATTTATTGTGTGTATATGTGTGTGTGTATCACACACACACACACATATGAGTACTTTATAGATGTAGCTGTAGAATAATGAGTATGGTTTAGTTGACTGTACTAAACCACCCAGAAAAATCTAATAGTGTTCCTCTGTTTATATGCTAGCAGTCTAGCAATAACTTCAGACTAAACCAGCTTCTTAGTAATTATCCATGATACTAACAATTATACTTGTATATTCAATAGCCTTATTATACATGTAAGGATGTTTAGCAGGATGGAGAAGGAGCTATAAAAACAAAAAGCCAGCATCTAGTTTTGGTTACTTTACACTCGTCTGCCTTTGAAATGTCTTCCAGTTCACCACTTCACACTGGCCATGATATTTGAAGGGGTTGTGCATTGTCTTGAGACTTGTGAATATAATTGTAAACTAATGATCCATACCCCTGATGTCTGATGTTGCTGAACCAAGTGAGACTCCCAAAAGACAAATGCCCTGTTCTTGGAAGCAATATGAATGTTCCCACTGTCCAGAATTGTTCTTCTCATTTTTATTAGTTCTTTGAATTTTATGCCGTGTATTTGGATTATATTTGGCCCCCTCCCAACTCCACCCAGATCTGCCTTTACCTACCAAGACAATTTTGTGTCCTTCCCTGCCCCAAACCTCAAGTACAACAGAACAGAGGCGCATCCTTAAAGAAAAGTGACCCTCTCTCTCAGAGCACCTATCGACAGTCACTCCTATTTTTATAGAGCTAGCTGACGTCAGGACATTCAGACTAAGAAGCACACAGCTGAATGTTTATAAGCTTAATCAGCTTAATACTGTTAAGCATTACCTTGTTTCCTTGTACTATCCTATATGCAAGGTGACATCTTTTCCAACAAGAAATGACAACATATTTTGTTTTCCTTGGTTAACAACAGGCAAAAAGCTTCCTACAACTGGAGAAGTCCACATCTGGGTGAAGGAATGCCTTGACCTCCCACTGCTGAGGGGGAGCCACCTAAATTCTTTTGTTAAATGGTAAGAACATTCATGATTCCACTTTCCTTAGCTCTCCTGTAGCCTTGTCTTTGCTGGCTGGTGTCAGTTCAGTGTCTGTATCAGTGATGTTACCACCCATCACTTACAGATTATTTGACACATCAAACTATAAGAGTCTATGGCATCAGCTCCCAAAGTTTTATTTGGTTTTAAAATCAAACCTAAGAGATTGTGTCTACAAATGAAGCTAGACATTTGAAACTCAGTTGTAATGCCTTCTGGGGAACCTCCATTGCTGAGAACAATTCTTACTACAAAATAGATATCTTAGTTTGGGTTTCTGTTGCTGTAACAAAACACCATAACCAAAAGTCAGATTGGAGAGAAAAGGTTTGTTTGGCTTATGTTTTCATATCACCAACAGGAAATCAGGACAGGAACTCAAGTAGGGCAGGAATCTAGAGGCAGGAGCTGATACAGAAACCACAGAGTGGTGCTGCTTACTGACTTGCTTCCCATGGCTTGTTCAGTCTACTTTCTTATAGAACCCAGGACCACTAGCCCAGGGATGGCCTGATTTACAATGGGCAGGGTCCACTCTCATCAATCACTAATTAAGAGAATGCCTTACAGCTGGATCTTATGGAGTCAGTTTCTCAACTGAGGTTCCCTCCTTTCGGATGACTCTAGCTTATGTCAAGTTGACATAAGACTAACCAGAACAATAGTTTAACAAAATGTTAATGCTGGATGTCACTCTATTTGGCTTCTTAGGGAACAAGGGAGGATTTCTCTTGTTTCCTATGTTCTGTTTGTTTTGGTTTCTCTCTCTCTCTCTCTCTCTTTCTCTCTCTCTCTTTCTCTCTCTCTCTCTCTCTCTTGCTTGCTCACTCTCAATCTCTTTCTCTCCCCTATTTGCATCAAATTGCAAATATTTTGTGAGTTATTTGCTCATCAAGTTCCAAGCAGGAGTTAGCACATAAGATACTTTGAGTCTTCAGACAGCAAACTTTCCTCTCTGTTATACATATAAAATGACTGCATCTAATAAACAATCACTGAGTGGATACTGGTGTGGCCTAGCTCCAGTTTTATCCCTAGTGACCCTACCAGAAGATAAGTTATACTGTGTAGGCATAGATGATGTAGATTTTTGTGTGTATATGATATGGCCTTGTTTGCCTAGGTTATCTGGCAAGGTAATTCAGTTCAGGACAGTCTCCCACTCTCAGACTTTCTTGTCTTTATCAGAGCCATGGCAAGTTAATGTTCATTTGGTTATTATCATAAATGAAACACGTGTGATTTCAAAATTGTCAAATTATTTATTCTAAAAGTCAAACCTAGCCTGTTGGAGATCTCTCTCTCTCTCCCTCTCTCTCTCTCTCTCTTTCTCTCTCTCTCTCTTTTCCCCAATTTTATATGACATTAATTCCTTAGGTTGACAATCAGGAATACACTGAAGTTCTAAAATTTTTTTTATTAAATGTTTTCTTTATTTACAATATCTCCTTTCCCAGGTTCCCCTTCAAAAAAGGAAGGAGAAAAGAAAGAAAGAATAAAATAAAAAACCAAAAACTAAAGCAAACCCCTATTCCCTCCCCCTTGAAGTTCTAAAGTTTTAAATAATTGGTTCCAGGAAATATTAACCAATAATTCTCAAATTACAACAAAATTTCTAATATATAATAATTATATGAAGTTTATCATTGTGATCATATGGCATATTTTCCATATTTAATCCATTTATTTTCTTACCAATGTTTATTACACTGATATACATTAATCTGTAAAAATTATATTTTATATTTATAGGGTTTAACTATGATTATTTTTTACATTTTAATCAATGCTTTTTTATGAGATCAAAAGGACAATGCGATATGAAGAAGCTCATGCCCATTACAAACAGATAAAAAGCCTTGTGAACTTGTGAAGTGGTTTTATGTTTTAACCAATCAATTGATTAATTAATCCCCATTGACATATCCATTGTACATAGTACTAGACTATATAAGGACATAGATCAAATAAAAACATTTCAAAGTACACAATGTGCTTTGAGTATTTCTGCTCTCCCATCTTTCTCAATCTCACCCCCTTCTGTTTATTCCCTCTGTATCCTTCCTAGACAATTCTGCCTTTACTCTTCCTCTCCGAATATACACACACAACGCACACACACTATATGTAATTTTTTTTTGATTTTTTTTTTTTTTTTTTTTTTTTTTTTTTTTTTTTTTTTGGTTTTTCGAGACAGGGTTTCTCTGTGTAGCCTTGGCTGTCTGGAACTTACTCTGTAGACTAGGCTAGCCTCGAACTCAGAAATCCACCTGCCTCTGCCTCCCAAGTGCTGGGATTAAAGGCGTGAGCCACCACCACCTGGCTATATGTGATCTTTTTTTGTGTGTGTGTTTTTCTAAGCCTGACAGCCTTCAGTTCATCTGTGCTAAATTCTAAGAGAAGCCACTAGCAGCTCCTACCACATTAAGTACTCACTATTAACAGAGCTGTGTATGCAGCATATTACTTAGTTCTAATGTCAATCTCTGAAAGTCAACATCACCATTCCAACAACTTTGTACTGAGGAAGCAAGTGTTGGAGAAGTTGAGTGACATTCCTGGAATTCATAGTCAGTAAGTCTCAGAGTCAAGCTTCAGTTTGACGGCTTCTGTGCCTAATCTTTCCAGCACAATGTATCTTCCCCTGTAGACTTTTACAAAGCTACCAGGAGGACCTCTCCAACATGTGCTCTCTCTCTGGTGTGTGTGTGTGTGTGTATGTGTGTCCGCACACATGCATGTGAAAGCCAGAGGAGAGCCTTAAGTATTTTTCTTAGGAATGGAATCCACTTTCTTTGAGACTGAGTCTCTCACTGGCCTGGCTCTTACCAATTAGGCTCTTCTGCATGGCTACAGAGACTCGGGAATTCTTTCATTTTTATTAAATTCCTAGCACTGGGATTAAACGTTCATACTACCCTGCTCAGCTTTTGGTATGGATTCTGGTGATAGAACTCAGGTCCTCATGCTTGCCAAAGCATTCCGCTTAACAGCTATCTCCCTAGTTTCTTTTCGTTTTGCTTTTAAGACTCACTTCAGTCTTCCTACCTCAGCCTGATGGATGCTGGGATTCTAGATATGAGCCACACACGTGGCTTTCATGCTTTCTTCTTCCACTGCCTGTCTGATAGCTGTGCTGAGGAGTACCGACAACATCAATGTTCACTTTCTTAACTAAGATTCCCTCGCATCATTTTCTCGTTTTATAGTACCATCCTTCCAGATACCAGTAGAAAAAGTCGCCAGAAGACAAGAGCTGTGGGAAAAACCACCAACCCCGTCTTCAACCATACCATGGTGTATGATGGGTTCAGGCCTGAAGATCTGATGGAAGCCTGCGTAGAGCTCACGGTCTGGGACCATTATAAACTAACCAACCAATTCCTGGGAGGTCTCCGGATCGGCTTTGGAACAGGTAACGTTTGTTAACGAGTTTAATTTTCTATGAGCCTAACTCTCCAGGAAATGCCAAAGTCCTAATTGTAATGAAATCATGGAGTGAAAGGTCATTGGGGTCCAAGGGTTCTTGGTTATGAGGGTCTGCAGAATCCAGAGTCTGTGTCCTTTCAGAACTTAAGTTACTATTGGCAGGTTCCAAAATCAGAGCTTGAAAATTCTGACTTTGTGGACAAATCTCCTTACCTGGTAAGTACTAAGTAGCATGTCCAAGTCAGTGTACATGCATTTTTTTTTAATTGCATGGCTCAAGAAAGTTAAACAATGACAAGAGGTATGCCCAAGAAGACAGGTGGTGCCAACAGTCAAGGAGATAGGTGAACAAGCTAAGTCTACTCTGAACAATTACAGAGACTACCATTTCATCCGTGTGTTAAGTCTTTTATTTACATTATGACATTTATTTCACGGTTCCAGGAGGCAGTTAGTAATAGTGCCAAAGGAACAGATACTCCAAAATAAAATAATAATAACAATAATGGTAATAAGCAGTTCATTTCTGAGGCAAGTTATGAGACTGAGTCTTCCAGGCAAAACACTTTTGCCAGTATTCCTAAGGCATCTCTGTGCCCTGAAAAATTATCATCCAGTTTTCACATTCACATTCAGGTGAAGATGAATCGCCTAGGAGCCATGAGGATTAAGATAAACTACTTGGGTAGTAAACTAGTTCTTCCTCATGCCCCAGATGTGCTTGCTCTCTGGGTGTGTGCGCACTCTTCTTTGACTTCCCTGCCCCCCACCCCCAGAGGGAAATGTAAACGAAAATGTAAAACTATCTTTCAGGAAAAAGCTACGGGACTGAAGTGGATTGGATGGATTCTACTTCTGAGGAAGTCGCTCTCTGGGAGAAGATGGTAAACTCTCCCAACACTTGGGTTGAAGCGATGCTGCCCCTCAGGATGCTTCTGATTGCCAAGCTTTCCAAGTGATTCTCGTCGGTTTATTCCGTGATCAAAAACTACTCCCCGGGAGATCTGAGCATGAGAGTTGACTTCATAGACAAATATCCTCTCCCCCGTTGTCACTAATGACTTTTTGAAGCATGCTCAACTTAATCTGCATGCATTTTTTTGGTTGCACAACTCCAGGGAGTTAAACGATGACAAGATGTACGGCCCAGTAGAAGTGTGGTGTGATGCCAACATTCAAGGAGACAGTTGGACAAGCTAGGAAAAACTGAACTGTTGCTTCCACACCAAAGAAAAAGCTAGCTTTACATGTTTTGTACCACAATCTGTGTTGCAGTTCAGGCCTGCCATTTGGTTATCGAAATGCTTGCTGGGCTTCTAAATAGGAAGGGTCTGGGCAAAGCAACGAGGAAACTCCTGGGATGGGGCGGAGAGAGGAAGGAAAGCGGTGATGACAACGACCTACATAATATGATGACTATTTACTTAATAACCTCTAATGAAACATTGAATTCCATCTTAGGGCAGTAAGACTGACTTCACTGCTCATAAATCTGCCTTGAGAAACCCCCTACACACCCGAACTCCTGTAACCTCACCTTCTCAGTCTCAAATGGACGTTGGTGCCACCTACTGGCTGCATATGGAATTCAGCTCTTGGCTTATTTTGGCTTAATTTTTGCTAAAATGGGTGGCAAGTCTATATTTTATAAGGCTATGCTAAAATACTGCACATAATTGATGGTTTTCTTATAATTTTACTATATTAAAACAGCATAAAGTAGTCACAGATATGCTTTGCTACAAAGTTTCAATCAGAATATAAATTGCTCAACTATATTGGACTTCCTATGTATAATTTTCATAAGGTATTTTGTAAAAACCCTTAGAATAAATTATCATGGTTTAAATTGTGTTGGTAGTTTAGCCTCACTTCTTAGATTTAAAAACATACATTGTACTAGGAATCCTAAAATATAAATTCTCTAGTATGGCTAATTTCTCTGGAGTCTTCTATACAGCTCTCAGCATTGTCTCATCTAACTGAGCTCTCTGATTGTGATAGTAGGCAGAATTTTTACTTTAAAAAGACTTGTTGAGAAGCTTGAAAATAAGTCAGCATTTATTGTTGAAGATAAGTTAATGTTTCTTCTTAAATTTTTCTTTTTTTTTTTTTTTTCGTTTTCTTTTTTCTTTTTTCTTTTTGTTTGAGACAGGGTTTCTCTGTATAACCCTTGCTGTCCTGGCCCTCACTCTGTAGACCAAGCTGGCCTCAAACTCAGAAATTCGCCTGCCTCTGCCTCCCAAGTGCTGGGAGTAAAGGCGTGCCCCACCACTGCCCGGCTTACTTAAATTTTTCAACAGAAATTTCTTTGGACCATTTTGATACTTGAAACATTACTCCACCTTAAGACCTCAGGTAGTCTTCATCTCTAAAACCAAGCTCTGACTTAATGTAATAGGAAGTCAGGATAGTGAATAAATGTGAAATCTTATAAAGATGTCTCATAGATGTCATCAAAGCCACGTGGCTCTTGCCTATAACCCCTGATCTAGAAGACTGAGGCATGAGAATTGTTGCAAGTTTGAGGATAGCTTGGGCTACACAGTGAGAGTGGCCTAAAACAAAAACAAACAAAACAACACTAGAAAATTAAATAAATAAGTAAAAATAAAAGCCTACTAGATTATTTACCTTTTTATGAAAATAAATACTGCAGCCTTAAATCCACTGGCTACTGAGTTAATCGATCTCCTCTGAGGTTATGCTGGAATGCAGTGTCAGTGCAAGCCCTGCTCTGGCTTGCACCACAGACACAATGCAACCACCTCCTAGCATCCATGCATCTCAGAAGCATTCAAGAAATCAGTTGCCATGAACATAATGGTGCATGTGTCCTTATTACATGTTGGAGCATCTTTTGGGTATATGCCCAGAAGTGGTATAGCTGGGTCCTCAGGCAGTACTATGTCCAATTTTTTGAGGAACTGCTAGACTGATTTCCGGAGTGGTTGTACCAGCTTGCAATCCCACCAGCAATGGAGGAATGTTCTCTCTTTCTCCACATCCTTGCCAGCATCTGCTGTCACCTGAGTTTTTGATCTTAGCCATTCTGACTGGTGTGAGGTAGAATCTCAGGTTGTTTTGATTTGCATTTCCCTGCAAATCAAAGGATGTCTAAGGATGTTGAACATTTCTTAAGGTGCTTCTCTGCCATTCAAATTTCTTCAGTTGAGAATTCTCTGTTTAGCTTTGTTCCCCATTTGTTGATAGGGTTATTTGGTTCTCTGGAGTCTAACTTCTTGAGTTCTTTGTGTATATTGGATATTAGCCCTGTATCGGATGTAGAATTGGTAAAGATCTTTTCCCAATCTGTTGGCTGCCATTTTTGGTCCTATTGGCAGTGTCCTTTGCCTTACAGAAACTTTGCAATTTTATGAAGTGCCATTGGTCGATCTTGATCTTAGAGCATAAGCATAAGGAAATTTTCCCCTGTGCTCATGTGCTCCAGGCTTTTCCCTACTTTCTCTTAGTTCATAGCAGCCTTATTTATAATAGCCAGAAGCTGGAAAGAACCCAGATGTCCTTCAACAGAGGAATGGATACAGAAAATGTGGTACATTTACATAATGGAGTACTACTCAGCTATTAAAAATAATGACTTCATGAAATTCATAAGCAAATAGGTGGATTTAGAAAATATCCTGAGTGAGGTAACTCAGTCACAAAAGACCACACGTGGTATGTACTCACTGAGAAGTGGATATTAGGCAAAGAGCTTGGAGTACTCATGATACAACTCAGGGACCACATGATCCTCAAGAGGAAAGAAGACCAAAGAGTGGATGCTTCAGTCCTACTTAGAAGGGGGAACAAAATAATCAAGGGAAGTAGAGGGTGGGAGGGACTTAGGAGGAAAAGAAGAAGGGAAGGGGAAAAAGAGGGGAAGAGTCAGGTATGGGAGGAGATGGAAATGTACAGAGGGCCAGGAAATTGAACAGAGGTGTGTAGCAATGGGGTATGGGGAACTGGGGGTAGCAACCAAAAAGTCCCAGATGCCAGGAAAGCAAGAGCCTCCCAGGATCCCATGGGGATGACATTAGCTGAAATACTCCACAAGGGGGAGGGAGAACCTGTGGAGACCATATCCAGAGGTTAGGCATGCCCCCCTGGTTGAGGGATGGGGCCACCCACCCATCTCCAAAATTTTAATCCAGAATTGCTCCTGTCTAAAGGAAATACAGGGACAGAGTGGAGCAGAGACTGAAAGGAAAGGCCATCCTGAGACTGCCCCGCCCAGACACTGATGCTGATGTCAAGAAGTGCTTGCTGACAGGAATATGATATAGCTGTCTCCAGAGAGGCTCTGCCAGATCCTGACTAATACAGATGTGGATATTCACAGCCAACCATCAGACTGAGCACAGTGACCCCAATGGAGGAGTTAGGGAAAGGAGTAAAGAAACTGAAGGGAGAGGAGGGAGAGGAGGCCCTTGGTTCTGTGAAGGCTTGATGCCCCAGTGTAAAGGAATGCTAGGGCAGTGAGGTGGAAGTGGGTAGGTGAGTGGGGTAGCACCCTCATAGAAGCAAGGTAAGGGAGATGGGACAGGGGGCTTGCATTGGGGAAATCTGGAAAGGGGATAACATTTGAAATTTAAATAAATAAAATCAAAAGCAAAACAAACCAAACAAAAAAGAAACCAGTTGCCCTCCTCTGACCCCAGCCAGGACTACCTGTCTCCTCTTACCCCACACCCCTTACTTTCAAGATACCAACAGGGCAGTAAAGCTCCCACTCTCCCCAAGGAAACACAGAACGATGGCTTTTGCTTCATTTTACTTGTGCCTGGATGACTTTTAGGCACAGACCTTCCTGAAGTTTCAAAGCATATTTCTAATCTAGAGTCCTGTTCTAAAGGCTTGTAGAATATACCCAAGAGTACTTCTGCAGTTTTCTCAAGTGTGGCATGAGGATTTTAAATGTGCATCCCCACTACTTACCTAGTCAAGTGTCCAGTTAGCTCATTTGACACACTCCTTACAAAGCATACACTAGTGGCCTGCACAGTAGCAAGGATAAGGCTCACCATTGGCATTTCCCACTGAATCGAAGTCTAGATGTGTAAGCAAGGCTCCCCATCTCTTTGTTCACCTCCTCTTCTTTTGTGTTGGATTCATTCTCTCTTAAGTATATTTTATTTTTTGATGTCATATCTGTATACCGTGTATTTTGATCAAATTCACCCCCACTTCTATCCCTCCAGCTCCTTCCAGATGCCCCTGACCTGTCACCTCTCCATTTCACCTTCTTTCTCTTTCTATCTAATCACTCAGTCTAGTTGGTACTGCCAGTTCGTGAACAGGTGTAGGGCCATCAGCTGGAGAAAGGGCAGCTTACCGAGGGCAGCAGCTCTGAGGAAAACAGGTGCTTCCTCCCCCAGGGGCTCAATTGCCAACAGTTTCTCAGCTATGGGTGGAGCTCCACTCCCATTCTGTTGTGGGACAAAACTGTCCCTGAGGAGACGCAACACACACACATCTCCTTACGCTAGAAATCGATCCCACGACAAGCCAAAGTACGATACCATCGGCAAACCAATGAGTTTTATTGGGGTTACTAAGCAGAGTATGGGGAGGGGTTACTTACAGGAGCAGAGATGACTCAACAAAGGTGGTGGCATCGCCAAAGTCCACTTCAGGATGGGTGACAGCTCTCCAAAGCTAGGGAGCCTGGAGCACACTGCACAGCCTGCAGGCTGCTCAATAGTTTGGAGAGTGTCCTTTCCATGTGCCTCGGATGTGTCTAAACCTCTTCTAGGCAGCTGGACTGGTTTCTGCTTCTTCCAGGCAACTGGTCGAGTCTCAGAGTCTTCTTTGCAGTTTAGCTCAGTTAGTCTGGGAGTGGCTGTTAGCATTTACTCTTTATGCTGGCAGGGAAGGATCTGGTGGATCTGATCAGGCTCAGGGACTTCCTAAAGCTATTTTGAATGGTTTGTCTTCCTGCTTAAAGAGCTTCCCTGCAGAATGATATGTTTGAGAAAACTGTCACATAACATATTCACCTGGAAATTTTGACTATCTTGATCCTGTGGAGGTCTTGTGAATACGCTCACGACTGCATGAGTTCGCAGCCAGAAAACACCCTTTGGTGTCCAGGACACACTGGTTTGAAGCTGTCAAATGTCTAACTCTTGTTATCTTTTCACCCCCTCTTCTGCGATGACTCATGGGTTCTAGGGGAGGTCAGGGGCTGGTAATACAGATGCTCCATTTAGAGCTCAGTATTCCAATCCTTTATTCTTCATATCTACTGCAAAAAAGGAAGCTTCTCTGTTGAGGGTTGAGAGCTGCCCTGATCTATAGGTAGGAAGATAAATGTTTAGAGGGACGCTGCATCTGTGTCCATTTAACAACACAATAGTAATAAATTCTTTGCTTAGGCCTCTAACCTACCAAGCCATGGGTTCTTTCTTGTCCCAGTTAACAGTTCTAGGTGAATTCCACCTTGAGGAATAGGCCTTAAATTGAATAGCATTCATGTCATCTTTGCACCAAGGAGCACATCCTGCTGGTCTGATCCTTATTGTAGCATGCAGGGTTCACAGCTAGGTAAGACTGTTGTCTTCCCCTCCCCCACCCCCCCAACAAGCCTACAGAGCACCTTCCAGTGCTATGGAAGCTAGCCAATAAGGAAGACACTTTCAGGGCCATATCAGCTTGATTTTCCATATTCTGTGATAAAAACATGTGGTATCTTCAGTAATAGGGTCTTACTATTAAGTATTGGTGGGCATCCAAGAAGAATGAAGATAATCTGTGTTGTTTTAGGAGTCTTTGGGATTCTTGTGGTCAACAACTTGAAGCTATATGTCTTGGTCCTGATGCTTAGCTCTTTGTTTCATGATCTATGGCTTCTACGGAGAACTAAATATATGTATATACACACACATATATGCATATATATACACACATATACACATATATATGTGTACATATATATGTGTATATATATGCATATATGTGTATATATTCTAATATTTATATTTAGAAAGCTTATAAAATAGGTTTCCTCAACTTTTTCAAACATCCTATGTATTAGTATTCTTCCTCCTGCCCCCTCAATAAATCTTTTGAAGTTCTTTGTTTTGATTTAAAAAAAAAATCTATGGATTTGATGTTACAGAAGTTAATTTGTACTTAATGAAATACATTTTTTTATGAACAAGAATTTAATCATTTGTCAAATTCTTCAAAGGCCTAACCTTTCAATATGTAGTTCTTAAAATGAATCCCTAATTTTTAAATCCCCAGTTAACATATATCAGTCTCACTTTTAATTGTATTGATTTTGACTCTTGGATAGATTCCTTTTTAAAAAAAACTTTTACTGCATTATGATGAGAAAAGTTGCATGATTTCAATTTATCTGAATTTGTTAACATTTAAA
>NW_022196904.1:79291881-79292202 GCF_008632895.1 Mastomys coucha
GTGAGAAATCTGCCATAATTCTGATAGGCCTGCCTTTATATGTTACTTGCCTTTTTTCCCTTACTGCTGTTAGAATTCTTTGTTTAGTGCATTTGGTGTTTTTATTATTATGTGACGGGAGGAAGTTCTTTTCTGGTCCAGTCTATTTGGAGTTCTGTAGGCTTCTTATATGTTCATGGGCATCTCTTTCTTTAGGTTAGGGAAGTTTTCTTCTATAATTTTGTTGAAGACATTTAGTGGCCCATTACATTGAGAGTCTTCACACTCTTCTATACCTATTATCCTTAGGTTTGGTCTTCTCATTGTGTCCTGGATTTCCTG
>NW_022196904.1:79293098-79296936 GCF_008632895.1 Mastomys coucha
GCTGCAGAGCTTGTGCCCAAGGTCTGCTCAGAACACTAACCCAGACAGACCGGAAGGAACCAGAGTCAGTGGGCTGGTGGAGTTCCTGTGTGCCTGGTCCCGCTGGACCAAGTTACTCCCAGTGTTGGGACAGATGTTGGTTCCTGCTCACCTTTGATCCTGGGTGTGTCAGAGTGCCTGGGAGTGGAGCTTCCTCTGGGTGTTGTGGGACTGGCAGCAGAGCTTGACCCCAAGGTCTCTGATCCTGGTTGTGTCAGAGCGCCTGGGAGTGGAGCTTCCTCTGGGTGTTGTGGGACAGGCTGTCTGAAATACATTTTTAAATGTAGAAAAACTATTCAAAGGCAAAGATCACTGAATATCCATTATGTGTGTGGGACTTAGGTAGGTAGTGAAGGAGACGGTTATCCCAACCTGGAGAAACAACTGCTGTTAATATTTTGAGAGTTTTTCCTCTTTTAGAAAATATATTTTGGCCTTTCTACCTCCCTCTTCACCTAGGAGGAGGAGGCACCAGCCAGGAAGCACGGGCCTCATAATTGGCCGGACAGCCGGTGCAGGATCCTTTCTACCCCCCTCTTCACCTAGGGGGAGGTTCTGCAGATCCATAGCCCTCTCTGCCCCTTCCCTGAAAGTAAATAGCCTGTCTCCAGGGTTCATTCTGACCCCAGGACAAAGGAGGGACAACTAATCCACAGCCCACTGCACACAGGTCTTACCTGAGGAGAGCTGATCTCCCAGAAGTGCTGACACAGGCTTCAGACCCACAGGAGGAACAAGCTCCAGCCAGAGACAGCAAGAACATCTAACATCAGAGATCAACAGATGGCAAAAGGCAAATGCAAGAATCTTACCAACAGAAACCAAGACTACTTGGCTTCATCAGAACCTAGTACTCCCACTACAGCAAGTCCTGGAGATCCCAAAGCACCAGAAAAGCAAGATTTGGATCTAAAACCATATCTCATGATGGTGATAGAGGAATTTAAGAACAGCATAAATAACTACCTTGAAGAAATTAGGAGAACACAAGTAAACAAGTAGAAGTTCTTAAAGAGGAAACACAAAATCCCTTAAAGAATTACAGGAAAGCACAACCAAACAGGTGAAGGAACTGAACAAAACTATCCAGAACCTAAAAATGGAAGTAGGAACAGTTAAGAAATCACAAAGAGAGACAACTTTGAAGATAGAAATCCAAGGAAAGAAGTCAGGAACCAAAGATGCAAGCATCACCAACAGAATACAAGAGATCAAAGAGAGAATCTCAGGTGCAGAAGATATCATAGAAAATGTTGACATAACAGTCAAAGAAAACTCAAAATGCAAAAAGCTCCTAACCCTAAACATCCAGGAAATACAGGACACAATGAGAAGACCAAACATAAGGATAATAGGTATAGAAGAGAGTGAAGACCTCCATCTTAAAGGACCAGTAAATATCTTCAACAAAATTATAGAAGAAAACTTCCCTAACCTAAAGAAAGAGATGCCCATGAACATACAGGAAGCCCATAGAACTCCAAATAGACTGGACCAGAAAAGAAATTCCTTCCTCCACATAATAGTCAAAACATCAAATGAACAAGACAAAGAAAGAATATTAAAAGCAATAAGGGAAAAAGGTCAAGTAACATATAAAGGCAGAATTACATCAGACTTCTCACTAGAGACTATAAAAGCCAGAAGATCATGGGTTGATGTCATACAGACATAAGAGAACACAAATGCCAGCTCAGGCTACTATACCCAGCAAAACTCACAACTACCATAGATGGAGAAACCAAAGTATTCCATGACAAAATAAAATTTACATAATATATTTCCATGAATCCAGCCCTTCAAAGGGTAATAAATGGAAAACTTCAACACAAAGAGGGAAACTACATCCTAGAAAAAGCAAAAAAGTAATTTTCTAACAAAATTAAAAGAAGATAGCCACATAAACAGATTTCCAACTCTTACAACAAAAATAACAGGAAGCAACAATTACCTTTCCTTAATATCTATTAATATCAATGGACTCAATTACCCAATAAAAAGACACAGGCTATCAGACTGGGTATGTAAACAGGACCCAACATTTTTTTGCATACAGGAAACCCACCTGAGAGATAAAGACAGACACTACCTCAGAATAAAAGGCTGGAAAACAATTCTCCAAGCCAATGATCCCAAGAAAAAAGCTGGAGTAGCCATTCTAATATCGAATAAAATCGACTTTCACCCTAAAGTGATCAAAAAAGATAAGGAGGGACACTTCATATTTATCAAAGGTATGATCTACCAAGAGGAACTTTCAGTTCTAAACCTCTATGCTCCAAATGCAAGGGCATCTACATTCATACAAGAAACTTTACTAAAGCTCAAAGCACACATTGCATGGCACACAATAATAGTGGGAGATTTCAACACTGCACTCTCTGCAATGGACAGATCATGGAAACAGAAACTAAACAAAGTCACGGTGAGACTAACAGAAGTTATGAGACAGATGGATTTAACAGATATCTATAGAATTTTTTATCCTAAAACAAAAGGGCATACCTTCTTCTCAGCACCTCATGGTACCTTCTCCAAAATTGACCATATAGTTGGTCACAGATCAGGCCTCAACAGATACAAGAAGATTGAAATAATTCCTTGCATCCTATCAGATCACAATGGACTAAGGCTGCTCCTCAATAACAGCATAAACAATAGAATGCCCACACATACGTGGAAGCTCAACAAAACTCTACTCAATGACAACTTGGTCAAGGAAGAAATAAAGAAAGAAATTAAAGACTTTCTAGAGTTTAATGAAAATGAAGCCACAACATACCCAAACTTATGGGTCACAATGAAAGCAGTCCTAAGAGGAAAACTCATAGCTTTAAGTGCCTACAAAAAGAAACTGGAGAGAGCATATACCAGCAATTTGACAGCACATCTGAAAGCTCTAGAACAAAAAGAAGCAAATTCACCCAAGAGGAGTTGAAGGCATGAAATAATTAAACTCAGGGCTGAAATCAACCAAATAGAAACAAAAAGAACTATACAAAGAATCAACCAAACCAGGAGCTGGTTCTTTGAGAAAGTCAACAAAATAGATAAACCATTAGCCAGACTAACTAGAGGGCACAGAGATAGTTTCCTAATTAACAAGATCAGAAATGAAAAGGGAAACATAACAACAGAAATTTTACTGACGAAATCCAAAAAATCATGAGATCCTACTACAAAAGCCTATACTTAACAAAACTGGAAAACCTGGATGAAATGGACAATTTTCTAGACAGATACCAGGTACCAAAGTTAAATCAAGATGAGATCAACAATCTAAACAGTCCCATATCTGCTAATGAAATAGAAAAAGTCATTAATAGTCTCACAACCAAAAAAAGCCCTGGACCAAATGGGTTTAGTGCAGAGTTTTATCAGACCTTCAAAGAAGACCTAATACCAATACTCCTCAAACTATTCCACAAAATAGAAACAGAGGGTACTCTACTCAATTCGTTCTATGAAGCCACAATTACTCTTATACCTAAACCACATAAAGACCTAACAAAGAAAGAAAACTTCAGACCAATTTCCCTTATGAATATCTATGCAAAAATACTCAATAAAATTCTTGCAAACTGAATCCAAGAACACATCAAAATGATCATCCATCATGATCAAGTAGGATTCATCCAGGGATGCAGGGATGATTCAATATTTGGAAATCCATCAACATAATTCACTATATAAACAAACTCAAAGAAAAAAATATATGATCATCTCATTCAATGCTGAGAAAGCATTTGACAAAATCCAACATCCCTTCATGATAAAAGTCTTGGAAAGACCAGGAATT
>NW_022196904.1:79297217-79361101 GCF_008632895.1 Mastomys coucha
ATAAACAGGCTGAGAAAGAAATTTGGGAAACAACACCCTTCACAATAGTCCCAAATAATATAAAATACCTTGGTGTGATTCTTAACTAAGCAAGTAAAAGATCTGTTTGACAAAAACTTCAAGTCTCTGAAGAAGGAAATTGAAGAAGATCTCAGAAGATGGAAAGATCTCCCATGCTCATGGATTGGCAGAATTAATATAGTAAAAATGGCCATCTTGCTGAAAGCAATCTACAGATTCAATGCAATCCCCATCAAAATTCCAACTCAATTCTTTACAGACTTAGAAAGAGCAATTTGCAGATTCATCTGGAATAACAAAAAAACCAGGATAACCAAAACTATTCTCAACATTAAAAAAACCACTGGTGGAATCACCATCCCAGACCTTAAGCTGTACAACAGAGCAATTGTGATAAAAAACTGCATGGTACTGGTACAGTGACAGGCAGGTAGACCAATGGAATAGAATTGAAGACCCAGAAATGAACCCACACACCTATGGTCACTTGATCTTTGACAAAAGGAGCTAAAACCATCCATTCGGAAAAAGACAGCATTTTCATCAAATGATGCTGGCTCAATTGGCGGTTAGCATGTAGAAGAAGGCAATTTGATCCATTCTTATCTTCTTGTACAAAGTTCAAGTCCAAGTAGATCAAGGACCTCTACATAAAACCAGATACACTCAACTAATAGAAAAGAAAGTGCGGAGGAGCCTCGAGAACACAGGTACAGGGGATAGAGCTAAACAAAGAATTCTCAAACTGATGAATACGGAATGGTTGAGAAGCACGTAGAGAAATGTTCGACATCCTTAGTCATCAGGGAAATGCAAATCAAAACAACCCTGAGATTCCACCTCACACCAGTCAGAATGGCTAGGATAAAAAACTCAGGTGACAGCAGATGCTGGCGAGGTTGTGGAGAAAGAGGAACACACTCATTCATTGCTGGTGGAATTGCAAGCTGGTACAACCACTCTGGAAATCAGTTTGGTGGTTCCTCCAGAAATTGGACATAGTACCACCAGATGTCCCAGCTATATCCCTGGGCATATATCCAGAAGATGCTCCAACATGTAATAAGGACACATGCTCCACCATGTTCATAACAGCCTTGTTTATAATAGCCAGAAACTGGAAACAACCCAGATGTCCCTCAACAGAGGAATGGATACAGAAAATATGGTACATTCTACACAATGGAGTACTACTCAGCTATCAAAAACAATGAATTTATGAAATTCTTGGGGAAATGGATGGACCTGGAGAATATCATCCTGAGTGAGGTAATCCAATCACAAAAGAACACACATGGTATGCATTCTCTGATAAGTGGATAGTAGCCTAGAAGATCGGAATACGCAAAGTACAATCCACAAACCACAAGAAACTCAAGAAGAAGGAAGACCAAAGTGTGGATATTTTGTTCCTTCTTAAAAGGGGGAACAAAATACCCATGGAAGGATTTTCAGAGACAAACTATGGAGCAGAGACTCAAGGAAGGACAATCCAGAGACTTCTCCACCTGGGAATCCTTCCCATATTCAATCATCAAATCCAGACACTATTGTGGATATCAGCAAGTGCTGGCTGACAGGAGCCTGATATAGCTGTCTCCGGAGAGGCTCTGACAGTACCGACTAATACAGAAGTAGATGCTCACAGCCATCCATTGGACTGAGTACAAGGTCGACAATGAAGGAGCTAGAGAAAGGACCTAAGGAGCTGAAGAGTTTGCAGCCCTTTAGAACAAACAACAATATGAACTAACTAGTACCCTCAGAGCTCCCAGGGACTAAAACTCCAACCAAAGAATTCACATGGGGGGACTCATGGCTCCAGCAGCATGTGTATAGCAGAGGATGGCCAAGTCGGTCATCAATGGGAGGAGAGGACCTTGGCCCTGTGAAGGTTCTATGCGCCAGTATAGGGGAATGCCAGGGTCCGGAAGTGGGAGAAGGTGGGTTGGTGAGCAGGGGCAGGGGGGAGGGAACAGGGGATTGTTTTAGTTTTTGGTTTTTTTATTTTTTTCTTATTTTCTTTTTCTTTTTTCTTTTGGAGGAGAACCTGGGAAAGGAGATATTGTAAATAAAGAAAAGGAGATATTGTAAATAAAGAAAACATCTAATAAAATAAAATTTAAAAAAAGAAAATATATTTTGTAATGTCATATTTTTATGTCAAATAACTACATAAGGTAATCAACAAATACAATGTTCACTATATGTAAAACAAGAAAAGAGACATTCTAATTTTCTGATCACTTGCCTTCACTGTACAAATTCTAGTTCCTGCAATGTAGCTTGAGATTTAAGGAAGAGGTATAAAAATGAGAAAAAGAGTTACAAAAGTTTATTTACATTTTTTGGTAGTTTCTTTGTTCAATTTTTTGGGTAAAATTTCTCTAACAAGTTCAGACAACTATATAATTGATTTTAATAACTGTCATCCCCACCTTCTCTGATTTCCCATTGATGATGCCCCGCCCCTTCCTTACAGGTCTCCCCCCCCCACCCCTTCCTTACAGGTCCCCCCCCACCCCCATTCCTCTCCTTTTGTTTTGTGTTCTTTTGTTTTGTTTTGGGACCTGCCGATTTGTCCATGTGAACACATTTGGAACTATCCACAGGACTCTAATTAATATACCTTTCTAAAGTCTTTGATATCCATTTTTACAAAGCTCCAGTATTTGTTAAAATTTCAGTTTAGCAGACCAAACCAATACAAAATTTAAGAGTGGTAACTTAGTAGTGGCTGTTGCATAAAGATGACCCTGCAGCTAGCTGACTAATGAAACTGTAACTAGTTGACTGACTTATTGGCCTGGCTGGAGCCAATAAAGTTGTTTTCTGTTTCTTGCCAACATTTGTTGTGTAAAATACAACAGTCTAGCCACCCTGTCTGCCTCAGGTTTTCTTGATGAAGGATTGTTATGGGCGAGTCCAGCTCACTGTATGAGAAAGCAGGCTGAGCAAGCCAGTAAGCAGCCCTCCTCCATTGTTTCTGCTTTGGTTCCTGCCTTGAGTTGTTGTCCTGGTTTCCCTCAGTGATGGACTGTAACTGTAAGGTTGGAGAATTTTAGAATTAAGAAAAAAGGAGCATTTAGTAGAAATGTACTGGTGGGAATGTATAATGTACAACCTTTACCTAAAAGGGCATGGAAAACCTCTGTAACGAGCCAAGAATGTAGGCCTGCTAGTTCCAGAAACCAGTCCCTCCACAAAGGCAGACATCTAGGTGTTTCTAGGGAGCAGTCAATCACAAAGTAAATGATGATGACAATGATAAAGCCACATTCTTGAGAATAACGAGTATGCAGGATGTTTTCCTCGTGACCCTGACCCTGACTAAAGCATGGGTTGGGTCCCTCTGAAATTTTCCACTGTTTTTTTGTTACGTTTCCTTGGTAACCCTCTCTCTCACACACACACACACACACCCCAGTTTGTGGTTTTTCCCTTTAAATACCCCCTACTCCTTGTGCTCTGGGTCAAACTCCTCTGGTCTGCAAGGTTATGAGTTCAACCCCGGTACCGGCCTATCCCAAATAAACCTCGTGTGCTTGCAGCAAGTTCGGTCTCTAGTGAGTTATTGGGTGGTCGTGTCATCCCGAGACTTGAGTGAGGGTCTCCCGAGCTCTGGGGGTCTTTCATAGCCTCCCCTTAACAAGCAGTTTTTGATTTATCACAACAACAAAAAAGGAGAAGTAGGCCTGGTACTACGTTACAGTTTGTAGTGGTTTGAAAATGGCTCAGAGAGTGGCACCATTAGGAGGTGTGACCTTGGTGAAGGAAGTGTGTCACTTTTGGGGTTGGACTTTGAGACCCTCTTTAGCTGCTGGGAGACAGTCTGCTCCTGGCTTCCTTTGGATGAAGATGTAGATGTAGAACTCTCAGCTCCTCCAGCACCATGCTTGCCTGGATGATGCCATGTTTCTGGCCATGATGATAATGCACTGAACCTCAGAACCTGCAAGCCAGCCCTAATTAAATGTCCTTTATAAGAGGGGCCTTGGTCATGGTGTCTCTTTACAGCAATGGAAACCCTAAGGCACCGTTAGATGTAGATGGGAGCAAGAAATTCTGCTATGCCATCATCAAGTAACAGAGTGAATGCAGGGAACACACGGTATGTATATTTCAAAAGGCAGAAGAAAGGATGTTCACCATAAGAGAGCAGAATGTGGTAGTTCCATGACTATAATCCTACATTCCAGAGACAGAGATAGGAGGGTCAGAAGGTCAGGGTCATAGTTGGTATGAAGCCAGCCTATGCTAAGTGAGGCCCTTTCTCACAGAAAAAAAAAAGAAAGAAGAAGAAAGGAAGGAAGGAGGGAGGGAAAGAGGGACAAGAGAGAGAGGGGGAAGGAAAGAAGAAGTAATAAAGTAAAAGTTTGAGGAGACATATATATTTAATCTGATTGGAAGTGTGTGTATGTATGTGTGTGTGTGTGCCCTGTTGATATGTATAATATTTATGCCCTTATCAGTTAAAAAGTTTTGAAAGTATAAAACATCCAGTTTAGGAAAGTTTCTAGCCCTCAGCCTTGCCATCCCTGTATAGACAAGAAATTTGTGATCTGGGAAACAATTGGAAATATTTGAGACCAAAGGTATTATCTTACCTTCTGTCTAATGTTTTGTTCTTGGTGAACGTGGAAGCATTTAAATATCCTTACAACAGTGTTAGTGATGCATAGACTTCTTTGTCACCCTATGTGTATAAGTGAAGTCTAAATCCCCAGCAATGTCATTACACAAAGAGCCAACTATTTCCCTGTTCCCAAGTTTCACAGCACCAAGTTTAGTTTTGATCATCAAGTTTTGTACCTTCCTTTTCTTCAGTTATTTTTCAAACATACAGATTTTCTGTGCCTTGAAATTTTCCCTTTAAAATGATAATGCTCAATTAGCTGTTTCTTTTGGATATTTAGGTTTTAAGCTTTTTAATTATTATAAGGCAGATGGCAGCTTTGCACAAGGTTTCTTCTTCTTCTTTTCTTCTTCTTCTTCTTCTTCTTCTTCTTCTTCTTCTTCTTCTTCTTCTTCTTCTTCTTCTTCTTTCCTCCTCCTCCTCCTCCTCCTCCTCCTCCTCCTCCTCCTTCAGATTATTTCAAACAAAAAGCTCCCCACAAGGGCAATTACCAGCTCACAATACAGTTAATACACTTTTAGTTAGCATAGACACTCTTAACTGACTTTCATCTATAATATGAAGGGCTTCTTTCCCCATCCCCTTCCAAGTCCTGGAAATCATAAATAATGAGAATTTTATTCATTTACTGTTACTGGTTTTGGTGGATGAAATACCATCTAATTTTTACTTGCATTGGTTGGATCATTCTTGAGGTTCACTGCTCAGCTGTTTCTTTTTTTAAATGTATTTATTTATTTATTTTAACATGATGCTCTATTAATCCCTCAAAGCTTTGTATTAATATGTCAGTCTTATCTGACACTTTTATACATATTCGATTATCACCTTTGGCGGCTTGTTGAACAGACTTGTATCTCCACTTCTCTAATGTGCAAGCCACAAGTGTAATCATCATGGTTTGTTTTACATTTTGTTGTTTGTTTCTGATTTGATTGCATCTGTATTGTTCCTTGTGTTTCTGTCTGTTAATTTATCTTCCCAATAGATAAACAGGAGCGTTGAGTATCTAACTAAAGGCATCCATTCTCAGATAAGGTCGACGTTAAGGGAAACAAAAGCAATTTCATTTAGAGCAGCTCAGCTAAGACTTGGATCCAGATTCTCTTTTGTGTGTACCCATGGCAACTATGTTTCTATAGAGAGCGGTTTCTTTTCAGAACAAAGAGGAGAATAAGTCTCTGTAAGCTTACTTTGTTTACTCTTATGAGAAATCAGGATTTGTCCCCTGTGGTGAATATGAAGCTGACTTTGTGAATGGCTTACATCTCTGCGGCACAGGCAGGACAGTGGCAGTGAACAGAGAACTGTGATTGGTTCAAAAGACATGCTCCCCTATTACCTCACTGCATTCTGCAGGTCTGTCCACCAATTACAGGACTCCTTACTGGAAAAACCAACTGCTGGAGAGTGCCAAGCGTCCGTAGCAACGCCCTTTTGAAACCAGAAGGGGGAAAAGACAAAAGTCAGTTCTCCGGTAGAGCGTCTATGCCGCAGAAGGAGAAGACGCTTAGGATGGATACCCCACCCCCCGACGAGATCCTAGGAAAACAAAACGAAAACCTGCAAAACCAGGATGAGGAATTGGGGTTTAAGGAAATGGACGGTCTGAGAGAAGCTTTGGCCAACCTTAGGGGACTGTCCGAGGAGGAGAAGGGCGAGAAGGCAATGCTTCGCTCTCGCATCCAAGAGCAATCCCAGCTCATCTGCATCCTGAAACGCAGAGCCGATGAGGCCCTGGAACGCTGCCAGGTCCTAGAACTGCTCAACTCGGAGCTGGAGGAAAAGAGGATGCAGGAGATAGAGAAGATGAAGGTCCAGAGTGAGCACGTCCAAAAGCTGGAGAGTCGCTTTATGACCCTGGCAGCCAACCACGAGCTGATGATCCGCTTCAAGGATGAGCACAAGAGTGAAAACATCAAGCTGAAGGAGGAAAATGAGAAGCTGAGGCAGGAGAATAACAGCCTCTTCAGCCAGGCTCTGAAAGACCAGGAGGCCAAGGTACTGGAGCTCACTACACACAACAAGGCCTTGGTGGAAGAACTGAAGGTCTTGAAACAGAGATACACTCACGAAGCCAGCCAGGCTCAGGCCCGAGAGAAGGAGCTGCTGAGTCTACAGAACCAGCAAGCCTGCAACCATGCCAAGGAGACCAAGGAGCTGCACAACCAGCTGCAGAACATCAAGCAGCAATACCAGCAGGCCACGGAACAGATAGGGAAGGACCAAGAGGCTAATATCAACCTGAACCAGGAGCTGCAGGCCAGGCTGCAGACTGTCATGCGTGAGAAAGAAGAGCTGCTGCAGCTGTCCATGGAGAGAGGCAAGGTGCTTCAGAACAAACAGGCTGAGATCCGCCAGCTTGAGGAGAAGTTGGAGATAGCAGCCATGGCCAAGAAGCATGCGCTAGAACGCTTTGAGCAAGAGGCAGTGGCCGTTGATAGCAACTTGAGAGTTCGCGAGCTTCAGCGCAGGGTAGATGGGATCCAACAAGCTTATGATGAGCTGCGTCTGCAATCAGAAGCTTTCAAAAAGCACAGCCTGGATCTTTTGAGCAAAGAGAGAGAACTTAATGCCAAACTCCGCCATCTCTTTCCATAAGAGAAATTGTGCTTCCTGTTGTCTCCAGTTAATACTTGAAGTATATGTGCCTTAGATTTTTGGCAAAAGCAAAGATAATTCATTTACTATACCTTTAAGTACAAAAAACACTTTACTATGATGTTGTTGTTGTTACTGTTGCAAAGTTAATGTTAATTTTCAGTTCTACCCCCTAGAATACATTTAAGATTAACCAGAGTCCCCACTGTGCCTTCGAAGATTTTTTAAGATTATCCATATCTTCTACCTTATAACTCACTCATTCCCAGCCTCAGACATCTTCCTATAGCTTGAAAAGATGTATGATTTAAAAATGAACGTGCTATCATGAGAAAAAGGGAAGGCACAGCACCATTAGCCATTGCAGAACAATAGGCTTACAACACTGTAGTTGGGCGTATAAACACAGAGATGTCAGCGTGGTAGAACAAATACTTCTCAGCGAAAAGGGTCTGATTGGATCTGATTTTATATTTGCTTGGAAAAGCAAAAGTTTGATCATTCACTTGTGTGCCAAAGTGTAAAAACCAGCATTAATATATTCATTCTATTGAGCAGTAAGATTCAAGTTCACTATGTCAACCAATTCTAGTATTTCCTGCAAGTTTATCTTACTTCCTCTTTCTTGGTTTTCTCCTTAATAACTGAGGATTTAGATGTTCTCTATTGAAACTCTCAGTGGTTTCATTTTCTATTTTACAATATGCTAATAGGCAAAAATACCTCAATTTAGGGTAATCAGTCATAGTAGATTGGGTTTGATTTTGGTAGCAGCTCATATATTTTCTGTTTGTCAATACATTTTTGTGTAATTAACTTTTGTGTTTTAAAAGTCCAAGCTGAATGTGTATATTATAGCATTCTTTGTAGGAATAATTCAGTTTTGTAAAAATAGCTATTTAACATAGTTAAATGTAGATTAATGTAATGTAAACTTTTTAAGGAAGTAAAGTTTTCAAGTTAATTACCAGAATATAATTTATTTTATTTCTCCTATATTAGTCATTGTTATATGCAATTATGAATGCCTATAAGATAGATTATAGCATAGTAATTTTCTCATTCATTTGGTGCCAGGAACACCAAAAGTTACATAGCAAGTTTGATTTACTTAAAAAAAAAACTTTGCTTGTTGTTGTTAGTTGTTTATTTGTTTGTTTGTTTTGTGAGAGAGAAACTTACTCAGCCCAGATCACCCTTGAGCTTACTACATAGACAATGTCATGATATAAGTGAAGAAGGAAGAATAGAGGATGTGATTGTTGTATATCAAGTATTTTTCTTTAATGATTTGTTTTTAGACCTTTTGTGGTGAGTGTTATACCTGCCTGCATGTATGTATGCACCATGCGTGTATCCAAGGAGCTTAGAAGATGGCATCAGATTCTCGGAACTAGAGTCATAGATGGTTGTGAGCTGCCAAGATCCGAGCCAGGGTCCTTAGCAAGAGCAACAAGTGCTCTGAGCCACTGGGTCCTCTCTCTGCCCCCTGCCAAGTCAAATCCTTTTCACACTCAGACAATCCAAGAGAGGGTGTGTTGTCACTATATTATAGATGAGACAGTGAGACTCTAAGAGGGTGGCTTATCTAAAGCCATGAAGACCTAGAGAGGCTGAGGGGGATCTAAACTGAAGGCTCTTAGGCAGGGTGCCAGGAGACTCCCTGTCTTGCTTTAATCCTATCACTGTCATGAAATTAGTGTTTTAACAAAGGGCATCGTACTTTTACTCTTGTGTGTGACACTGCCAATTAAGTAAGCAAGTCTGCTTTCCGGCTCTAAATTCTATGCTTCCTCCCAGTATATAAACTACCTTTGAAACACAAACACACACATGGGTGGGGTGCGGGGACAGGAGTGCTATTCCTTGTGTGTACAGCCCTTTGTACTTAATCTCTGGCCATTCCAAAAATAAGCACCCAGGGTAGCTACTAGAGTGCTCACCTCTATAAAGTAATAGTTATCATTGGAACAAATTGACAATATGTAAGTTAGCTTATTCTAAACCATTATCTTCAAAGGGAAAATTTTTAAAGCAAAACAACAAAACCCTTTTCTAAAGCAAACCTAATTTTTTTTCAAGGCTTACAAGCACTAACCCTAATATGAAAGGCAACAGAATAAGAGAAGGCAAACTTAAAATACCTTGTCTGCTATGATGCCTAACTAAGCATGATGTCTTGGAAAAGTACAAAACCGTAAGTCCTCTGTGTACCCTGAAGGATGAGTATAAGTTCTAAAGATGCGTAAGAATCTGCAAAGAGAAGCATTGATGAACTGCCATGTTTTCCGAGCAGTGCCCCTGTTTCAGTGAGTGAAATGAATTCAGGTTAGTTCTTAGGAAAGGATGGGTGGAAAAGTTATATCTCCACACCTCCATTCTATTGAGGTGTGGGGCGGTGAGCTGTGCACAAACAGCCTGGTCCCCTGTCAAACACAGGCTTGGAACCCCGGTGACTCTAAGGGACGGCAGGTGACCCTAAGGGACCCTAAGTGCCCCTAGCTCCTGTTGCAGCTACAGCCTCCCACAGCCCCCTGCAGAGAGATGTGTGGCCATCGATCATATAAGCAATGCCCCAAGCTCCTGATATTCTGTCTGGCCTCTACCCCCACAGTTACCTGGCAACAGTCAGGTATGCTCCACCCCACAGTTTCCTGGCAATAGCCAGGATGGCCCAGCCCACTATAAAAGGAGCTGCTTGGCCTCTCCTTGCACTCTTATCTCTTATTCTCTTGCTCTTACTCTCCCTCTCTTGTTCCCCCTCTCTCCACCTTCCCTTCCTCCCCACTCTCCATGTGGCCATGGCGGCCTCTGCTTCTCTACTCTCTCCCTCCCTCTGCCTTTCTACAATAAACACCTTAAAACCATGGACTGCCTCTTCTCATCGGGCCCATAGTGCTGGAGCAATGGAGCAGGTCTTCTTCTTAAGAGCTGCGCCTCCCACCAGGAGGCCTCCCTGTGTGCCAGCCAACTGCCACCAGCAGAGCCCAAGCTGCTTACCACCAAGCCACTCACCCGAGCAAGCCTAGGGCTGTCTCTTTCTCCCTCCCTCCCTCCCTCTCTCCTCTTTCTCCTTGTAATCAGCCAGAGCCCTTTTCCCTTCAGCCTCCAGACCCGAGTCCACCTGCTGGTCCCCACTCTGTTCTCAGCTCTTCTGAGACATGCAGCAGCCATCTGAGGTGTCCAAGACTGAGAACCTGATGTCCCTGGCCTCCATGTAGCCCAGGGACCCCAGAATCGGCTCTTCCTTGGTATCCAGCGGCAGTTGTCTGTGGTGCCCGACAATCAGAGTCTGACTCTGGCAGATCCACGGGGACCCCAGACTGCACCTTCCTCATCCCCGGAGTGAGGTCCCCGGGCTTCTCACAGCCGGATGCCCGCCCAGCAGTTCTGTGGGGGTGTGCACAGTCAAACTCCCTAGTCACCTAGCACAGGGACCCTAGCCCCAAGCAGATGCGGGACCCCATTTTTGCCCCACATTGAGGTTTAGAGAAAAAGTCTTGGAAGGAACACCGGCACCAGTATCTATTATTCTACAAAGCCCTCTCTCACCAAGATACCTATGGAGTGGCCCTGACCAAGTGAATCTACCTTCCCCACTATGAGACTGAGCAGACCTTAAGGACTGTAACTCTTGCTTCTTTCCCTAATACCTACTCTAACCAATGAGTTGGCATGTCTTCCAGTGTCCATTGTTCCAAACCAGACCATCTAAAAATGCGTCAGCCAAGCGTTTTCAGAGGGCATGCTGCCATGATGAATTCAGATGAATCAGGTTATATCACTGTGATGGGGATGAGATGAATGTGTGCTATGTCATGGGGAGAGCTAGATTGAAGGGGATGAATGTTTAATGGATCACTAACAGTCTCTGCTGTACTATATCCACTTACATTCTGAAGTCCATACAGGCCAGGGAGTACTTTTTAAAGGAACTTAATCGTAAATCTTGAAAACAGTTATCAGAATGTGGAACACTGGCTAAGAGTAGGCTTTTGCAGTTTCCCATCTTCCTAAGAAGACATGGATATCTTCTAAATGCTAAAAACATCTTAAGCCTAATGGCCGAGGCCGTGTAGTTGACTCAGGATTTGATGAGCATCTCTCTTAGAAAAATTCAAGAACCAAGCATTTTCCACTGTAAAATCAAGAAAAACTCCCCCTTGACAAATCTGCCTGGTCACTACACATCTAAATGATTGTGATATCCCACAAGCCTCAGCTACCCAGGCCCACAGGGACTCTGACCTTTGCCAGTTGCCAGATTGTTCTCATTCACATTCTGGCCTACTCTTCTGTGGTCTCATCTAAAATAATTTTCTCTTTCCTACTGAAGGTTTAATACAGTTTGGATCTTAAATGTCCACATGCCCATGTGCAAAAGCGTGTCCAGAGGGAGCATCATTGGGAAGTGGTAAGACTTTAGGACTTGGGGCTTAACAGAAGGTCTTTAAGTCACTTGCTCCTGGAGGCAACTGTGAGATCCTGATCCTTTCCTCTTTCTTTGTTCTCTGACCATGAGGTAGGTCACCTAGTTCTGCTGTGTGCTCCAGACATGATACACTGCCAGGCCCCACAGCAAGGGGGCTAAGTAATCATGGATTAAAATTGTAAAACTGTAAGTGAAAATAAAGCTCTCCCCCTTCATCAGCCAACTGTCTCAGTATTTGGTATAGTGGTGGAAAGCCAACATAAGATATATTCATTGTATCATTATAGTAGCAAACAATTAGAAATAGCTTATACAGCATCAAAGAGCAAGCAGTTAACTTTACCTTTTAAAATTCAATACAACTGTGGGGAAATTTTGTTAAAAAGCTCTTTGTTATATAAATATCTTCAGGATACACTTGAACAGGTGAAACAATATAATATACACTATCTCTTCTGTCCTGGCAAGAAGATAGGAGACTATGAATACAATTTATTTCTAGACATACAAATAAATATTGAAAGCATACCAATGAAAGTGGTTATTAATGGTGTAGCAGGCCATAGGGAATGAAGTTGTCAGAAATAAGATTTGGAATGAAACTTCTCAGTATAGACAACTTTTATGTAGTTTGGTTTTTGAATCATACACCACCTTACAAATTCAAAAGATAGTAACATTTAAAATAAATAAATTTAAATTTAACTTAAAATGAAAGAATATTCTACATGTCTGCTTAATTTCCAGTAGGCTCCATTTTTATTTAAATTATTTAAGGCCTGCAGAATTTTCTTTCTCCAACTAGGCAGGCAAGATCTATTTTGGAGCAAGCCATGCATGGCCTGACAGATCTGGGTCAGGTCATTGAGCTGGAAGCTACAACTCTCACAAATGTCCAATGGCATATGGAAAATCACAAAATCTTTTTGTACATGAAAGAGTGCCTCCTAGTATCTAGCATCTCTCTCTTAAATTTAGAGATTTGAATGTTATTACCTTTTCTCATAGATCTTACAATTTTATAAAATCTTGGATTTTATGTATTTCTTTTCACTGGTGTGCATCCATTGTACATGATAATGCTTTCATGCAGGTATTCAGTGTTCCTTGAGCATATTTCTCATCTCTCCATCGTACTCCTGTTGGTCCCCTTTGTCCTCCTAGACATTTTCACTTCTACTTTTGTGTCACATGTACATTTAATGTATACATATATGCATATAATTTTATGTATCTGTATAAAATCTAGGAATGACAAATGAGAGAAAACACACAATATTTGTCCTTCTGAAACTAGCATACTTTGCATAATATGATTATCCCTAGCCATTTCTATTGTCCTGTATAACATAACTTTGCTGTTCTTTGAGGCTAAACAAAGTTTCATTCTGTCTAAGTGCATTACTTTTTGTCCATTCCTATGCTGATGAGTACCCTGACTGGATATATAACCTAGCTATTGTGAACTATGCTACAAAAAGCATAGTTATAAAAAAAAAATTCCCGTGCTATGCTTACTTGGAGTCCTTTGGTAGATACACAGAAATAGCTAGATTATAAGATTTAAGTTTTAGGAGAAACTCCTTACAGATGTCCATGGAGTACATCCCCACAGTGCATGCATGTTTTCTATCATCCGCATCCTTATTAGCATTGACGTTATTTTAATGCCTGTTTTCCTGACTAAAGTGAGATGCAATTTCAGTGTAGATTAATTTGCATTTCTCTGATGGCCATTGATACTGGACGTACTCGCATATGTTTATTGGACATTTTTACTCCACCTATTAGCCCATTTGTTGATTGAATTGCTTGATTTCTTTCCTAGTTTTATGAGTTCTTCATATGTGCTAGATGCTAATTCTATGCCAGACGTATAACTAACAAAGATTTCCCCCTCCAATTCTGTAGGGTGTCTCTTCACCCAATTGTTCCTTTTGCTGGGAAGAATAATTTTAATTTCGTGTGATCCCATTTTCCAGTCGTTAGCATCATATCCTGAACAACTGGGGTCTTGTTCAGAAAAGCCTTCCCTGTATCTTGATATGTTTCTCCTGCTTTTCCCTCTAGTGGGTCAGAGTTTCAGTTTTACTGTAAAACTCTTGATCCACTTCCAGTTGATTTTTGCACACAGTGAGGGATAAAGATTTAGTTTCATTCTTTTGCATGTATATATCCAGTTTTATCAACACCATTTTTTTTTTCAGAATACGTTATCAGTTTTGTAATGTCTATTTTTGGCATCTTTATCAAAATTTAGATGACTATGGCTGCATGTCTTCTGTCCTATTATAACCTTGGATATTAGGCATGTATTTTCTCATATGTTTAGTCTTTTAGAGTTTGGATAGTGGTTTTTGCCTTTGCTCTAGCAGAGCGATGTCGGCAGAGGCAGGGCACGCCAAGCTATTTTCGTCTTTCAATCTTTCTTACTATATTTAATACATTGCATTCATCTAATAGATTGCTTCTTGTAATCTATTCTAGGCCAGATACTATATTAACAATTGGGATACAATGCAAATAAGACCTTATTATCATTGAATTTTCTGTCAACAGATGAGAAAGAACGTTCAAGAATGGGATGAATAGGAACGCCCATACAGTCTCCAAACCTAATCTAGGAGAAACTAGAAAAGGCTTTTCCTAGAAATGAATTGTATAATAACATCCTAGAAGTAGAAAGTACAGTAATTGTCTAAGACAGTAGCTCTCAACCTCCCTAATGCTGTGACCCTTTAGTACAGTTCCTCAAGTTGTGGTGACCCCCCCAAACATAAAGTCATTTTTACTGCTACTTCATAACTGAAATTCTGCTAGTTATTAATCATAATGCAGATATCTGGTATGTGGATATTTGATATGTGACTCCTGTGAAAGGGCAGCTCAACCCTCAAAGGGGTTGTGACCCACAGGTTGAGAACTGCTGGTCTAAGAGAAGAATAAAACATGCAAGGATTAAAAGCATTGGGCGGCCAAGGACCTTCTGCTTCTCGGTAAGGAAACCATCTCCCTTCACTTGGCCCTGCTCCCTCCCCTTGAGTAATCTTAAAGAGAGTGAATCTGAGCAGAGAGAAAACAGGAAAACTAAAATCTTGAGAAACAAGAAATATGAAAAGAACCAGGCATGAATTTTACATAGGTGTAAGTATGGAGAGAAACTCTCCTAACAGCTCTAGAAATAGCATTTTAAATGAATGTTCTTAATGTAACATATTCTAATGGAAATGGAACTGCAAGGAGATCGTTGCCAATTGTGTTCATTAGTACTAGTGGTTAGTGGTAATGCTAAAACAATTATATTCATGTCAGTTACAGCAAAAAATTATGTTAATGTTATTAAGGAACAAAATTTTAATGATTTTATTAGTTATAGTCATGGTATTGTGATTATGAAACTAAGATAGCCTTATAATAAAAAAAAAAGTCCAGCGGCACATGTTGGTGTGGACTGGCATGGTACCTATGATTTATCCTAAAATATCTCAACAAAATGAGCAAGAGGGTGAAGAAGTGAGGCCCTACATTGTTTTGTTTGTTTGTTTGTTTGTTCGTTTTTTTGTTTTTTGTTTTATTTTTAGAGACAGGTTTCTCTGTGTAGCCCTAGCTGTCCTGGAACTCACTCAGTAGAGCAGGCTGGCCTCAAACTCAGAAATCCACCTGCCTCTGCCTCCCAAGTGCTGGGATTAAAGGTGTGCACCACCACTGCCTGACGAGGCCCTATATTGTTAAATATGAATGATGGGCCCATAGGGAATTGGTATGTTATTGTTTTCACCTGTGTCTAATTTAAAAATTTCAGCATATAAAGAAAATTGGAAAAGTTCTGGACTTTCTTTTCTTTCATCCTTTTCCTCTGTGTGTCTGTCTCTGTCTCTGTCTCTGTCTCTATCTCTCTCTGTCTCCCTGTCTCCCTGTCTCTCTGTCTCTCTGTCTCTCTGTCTGTCTCTCTCTGTCTCTCTCTGTCTCTCTCTGTCTCTCTCTCTCTCTGTCTCTCTCTCTCTGTCTCTCTGTCTCTGTCTCTGTCTCTGTCTCTCTCTCTCTCTCTCTCTCTCTCTCTCTCTCTCTCTCTCTTGTTTGAGACATAGTCTTACTATGTAGCTTGGGCTGTCCTGGAACTCACTATGTAGACCAGGCTGCTCTTGAATTCATAGAGATCTGCTGCCTCTGGTTTAATCCCAGGTGTTGGGATTAAACAACCCTGGAGACAGTGAGATTTAGAATAGACTGAAGATCTTGAAAAACCTAATAATAATAATAATAATAATAGTAACAATAATAATAATAATAATTTAGAATGGACTGAAGCATGATCTGAGGAACCTGTGAGGGGCCGTGAGATGGCCTACTCTACTCTAGAAGGAAGGACCTTGCTGTGATGCCAAGACAGACATCATTTGCACCCTTCCAACTATTTGGGCTTAACTTCTTCACTGTTCACCCTTCTGCCATCAGCAGCAACAATGGGTCTTCATTGATTGGAAGACAGGCCATAAAAGGGGATCATCAATGGAAAGGTTTCAGAAAATCTGGTCTCTAGATACTGTTACCGACCTGGTTCTTCAGTTGAGAACCAGTCATGGCCCCTTCTGCTCTTACTGCCCCTCATAATTTATGGGTCATAGGTAAATGGAAAAACAAACATGAAATGAGCACTTTGGTCTTTGTAATATACGTCCTCTTCTTTCTGTACCAAAACCTCATAAGTGACTCAGCTGCACTCTCTATTGTCTGTGACCTGACTATCTGCCATAGAAAATGTATCAATGTAAGCATCGTGGTCTTTATGGAAGATCTGCTGTGTTGGTATTTATCCTTGGCATCAATCCCCCCTTCCTGCATTGTAAATGTAAAGGTAAAAACAAGCAAAGCAACAAACCCACAAAAGCAAAGTGCATCTGCCAGATTTCTCTCTAGCTACAGGGATTTGGAAGGCTTAGTGAAGTAGGAGCTCAACTAGAACAGTGTTCCAGTGTCTTCTTGAGTGTCTTACTTCTTCATCTACATCATAAATGGCTTTGCTTCATCCTTTCTGGTCACTTGGGCCATTTTCTCTGGGCAGTGAAAGCCCTATGCCATATAGGTCCGCTTTCGATTACTTGGAGAGTCCCACAGTGGGGAAGAGCAAGTGTCTCCTGACGCCCAGCCTGTTAGCTATGAGAATGAACCCCCTCACAGGTGCACCATCAAGCCTTAGTCAAATCTTTGGATCTTTCCCCAAATCTGACTAAACCCCATGAGAATACCAGAGTCACTTTGCTAATCCCCCTACACACACAGAGATAGCATATATTTGGGCTTCTTTTCATATCCCACAGTTTTACTACATGGCTGCTATAATCAGTGACAAAAACTCAGCTTAAAACAACAGACATGTATTGCCTCCATTCCAGAAGCTAAAATCAGAAATGAAGCTGTTGGCAAGGCTGTGTTAACTCCCATGGCTGCAGGGTGGACTTCTTTCTAGACTCAGTCTCTTCTTGTTTGCTGGCGACTTTTAGCACTTTTGGCTTACAGACACTATGCCCCAGTTACCTAGTAAGTGACTCCCCATTGTATTCTGTACTGTCTCGCCATGTGTCCTTCATTGTTTGCCTCTGCTTTCTGCTCTCTCCTACTCTGCTTTTCCTTTGTTTTTCTCTTCCTTCACCCCCACCCTCTTCTTTGACAGTCTCCTGTAGCCTAGGTTGGCTTTAAATTTGCCATACAGCCAAGTCTGGCCCTGAAGTTTTGGTGCTTCTGCCTTAACCCTTTCCATGCAGGATTTCAGGTGTGCCCTACCTTGCCCCATTTATATGGTTCTGAAGAATAAACAAAGGGTGATGCAGGTGCTACACAAGGACTTTACCAACTAAGTCCCCAGACTTAGAAATGTTTTCATTTTATTTTCTTATTTAAAATTTTCATTACAAATGAAAGACTTTTGTTTTATTATATGTACGTGTGTGTATGATATGCACGGGGGAGTTGCCTGTGTTATAAGTGTGCAGGCAGAGGGAGGTCAAGGAACAACTTTGTGCAGTTGTTCTCTCCTTTTACCTTCATATGGTTTCTGGGGACTGGACATAGTCACTGGACTTGTACAGCAAGAATCTTTACCTGCTGAGTGATGTTGCCAGCCTTACCCCTGCAACTTTTTAATTTTATAAGGACACTAGTTATACTTGTTTACCATAACAACCCTATTTCAAGTGTATTAGCTTTGTAAAACTCCCCTTTTTCATATAGGGTTGAGGGATTAGGACAGATGGGACCACATCCTTAAAAATTATTACCTCTGTAGGGGAATGCCAGGGCCAATAAGTGGGAGAGGGTGGGGGTAGCAAGCAGGGGGAGGGGGGAGGCAACAGGGGTTTGTTCTTGCTTTTTTTTTGAGGGGAAACTGGGAAAGGAGAAATCATATGACATGTAAATAAAGAAAATATCTAATTAAAAAAAACCCAAAATTATTACCTTCTTTATAATCAGCTGAAGTCTTCTTAGAATCCATCAAGGTTTGATATTGTCTTTGTCTTTTAGTTTCCCAAATGAAAATTTTATATATACATGTCTCAGAGAGGAGTTCACAGTCTTCTCCAAACTGAGAACTCTATTGTTGAAGAACTAAAGATCTCACAGTAGGGGAAAAACTGATTGTGTTTTGGGAAAACAAAGAATGCTAACAAAGAAAATATTGATCTCCTGCCTGCCATTCATTGATTTTCTTGTTGTATTGCTTGCTTGCTTGCTACAAAATTAAAAGGATTGTAATGACAGTCAGGATGCCCATGACGTTCTTCTGCATTTATAATCACATTCTTAGTTCATTTGCTGATCTCATGGATGAGATGTTTGTTGCACACTATTTCTCTTCTTACTGCTCACTTGTCTTCCTTAAAGAGTGCCCACTTTGGATTTCAGTTTAAATAACTCCTTAGGAAACACTTCCCTGATCACCCTGATCTTTTATTCGCCAGATGTAATTCTCATCTCGGAGGCTTACTGCTTAATAAATCACCCTTTCTAGGTCTTTCTGAACTCTGGCTTGCTGTTTCAACCCCACTGTTCTGGCCCAAACTCCTCTTCAAGCTGACTGATTAAACTGGCTTCTCTCAGCTGACTGAATTGCTCTGCTTGGCTTCAAACTAACTCTGGCAATCTGTTCTAATCTTCTGGTTCTTTTTCACTTTCTGGCTCACCTGCAACCTGTCTCTCTAAAACTGTCTCAGTAAAACTGCCTCCCCTCTTTCTCTCTGTGCTGTTCTTTTAAGTTGGTTGTTTTCCTGTGCTATTTTCTTGAGAGTTGGATATATTCTATCTCTGACTTACTCTGTCAGATCTTTCTTTGATTCATCACTTTGTCTGCCACTCAATTAGATATCATTTTCAAACATGGCCACACAAGATTAGTGTGCATTTATTCTGGAAGAGTTAAAGTAATTAAATGTGTAGGTGGCACAGAAATCTTTTGCTCACAGATAAGCATTAGGGGAACCAGAAATATTAAACATACATTGTTGTCTCTTCAAAGAGACACCACCCAGAAAGCTGGGTGCAAATGTGGTTGATAGCCTGGTAACATTTACACTGTGTGGCAGAGATCACAATGGATTCTTCTCTAGACCGTTCTCTTGAGCTTGTTTTTCTCTGTTAATCTATAAAATCTATAGTGGTGGTTCGAATATGCTTGGATCAGGGATTGGCACTATTAGGAGGTGTGACCTTGTTGGAGTAGATGTAGCCTAGTTGGAGGAGGTGTTTCAGTGTCAGAGTGGGCTTTGAGAAACTCCTCCTCCTGCCTCCCTTGGGATCAAGATGTAGAACTCTTGAGTCCCTTCGATAGGGGAACTGGACCCTGCCTGGACTCTGCTGTGCTTCCTGCCATTATGATAATGGACTGAACCTCTGAAAGTGTAAGCCAGCCCCACTTAAATGTCCTTATAACAGTTGCTTTGGTCATGTCTCTTCACAGCAACAGAAACCCTAATAAAGACATTTGTCTATATGGAAGATGTCACACATACTTTACAAAGAGTTTCATGGTGGTCATGTCATATTGTTGCATACACTCTTTTATCACCAAATTGTGATACTCTTTCACCAAATTCTGTTTTGCTTAAAAATACCTAAAATAAAGAACTCCGGAATCATACTCTTAAGTTCCAATCAACACTGACTAATGAATGTGTTAAATTGAATTCCATTACTTTGTTTGCTGTGGTGGTTGCAGAAGCCCCCACCCCAACTCCCCTAGCAATATTGACCCAATGCATAGTAAGGTTAAGAAGAATTCATTACATCAGTGCTATGAGCGTGAACTCATTGAACACAAAGTGAAGTGGTGTTTTCTTCAAGACTTGGTCTTTTCAAAAAGCTGGTATTTTAAAACGGAAAAAGCGTTAAGTAACTGCCATGGCTTGACAAAAGAGAAAAAAAAAGCACAACAAAACAAACAGCAAAACAAAAGACCAGTAACCAACCACCCATCCACCCCTGGCAAACCAGCCAATTCTGCTCAAGTGACCTTCGTTGCAAAAACAAATAAATGATAAAGTAAAAATGATGTAATAATGACAAGAATAGCAGTAATAGTACTATGAAAGATCATTTTCTGAGACTAAGGACCTCTGAATGTCGCCGGGGAAGTTCGTTTTAGTCCGTGACTGCGTTTCTCGGAATTTGGCAACACTTATTCGAAGTCTTTTGTTTTAACGGGGACTATTTCCATATGCGTGTTATTTTGCTTGCAGTTTTAGAAAGAGCAAAAATAAAAGTGTTCACAACATAGTTTTTTTATATAGGTACATCAAATACGTCTAGATGTCAAGCATTGGACTTGGGAGAGTGATACTGGGTAATACCCATGAATGGGGGGGGGGTGTAAACTAGGTTTTATTGTTTTTGCCGGGGTTCCTATGACGTCACCGCAAAGCTGGAGTGACTGCACCTGGAAAGCACTGGGAATCTCGCGATACTCTGGCCAGAGAGAAGCGCGTTTTTGTGGGCGGGGTGGGGAAGAGAGTAACTTCCGGCCAGGCCGCTGTCTGGGTGGCGCGGCCGAGTCCTCGCGGGCCTCGCCGCTTCGCGCTTCCACTGCCTTTCCCCCCGCCTCGTGCGGGGGGGTCGGGCGGCCGCGGGAGGCCACTCAGACCTTCCCCGCGCCTGCGGTCGGCCCAGCGCCGTGGCTCTGCGCGCGGGGGGCCCGGGGTCTGAAGGGCTGCGGCCTACCCGGGCCCGCCGCTCAGCCCCATGAGGCACAGCCTGACCAAGCTGCTGGCAGCCTCCGGCCGCGACTTCTCGAGCCACCGCGACCGCCAGGAGCCGTCCGCCGCGCGCGCGCCGCTCCGGGACCCGACTCGGGCAGCCGCGGGGGCGGAGACGCCCAGGCCCGGATCGCCTGACCGCGAGCCACCTCCCGGCGACGGGGGCGAGCAGGAGGCCCGGAGGGGGAGCCGCGGCAGCGTGACCGTGCGCGCGCCCGCGCCCTCGCCCTCGCCCGTGAAGATGGAGGAGGAGGAGGAGGACGTGATCGCTATGGTCCCCAAAGAAGAGCCGGAGGACATGGACTTTCTCTCCGGGCTGGAGCTGGCCGATCTGCTGGACCCTCGGCAGCCGGACTGGCACCTGGAGCCCGGGCTCAGCTCGCCCGGGCCGCTGTCCTCGTCCGGCGGAGGCTCGGATAGCGGCGGCCTGTTGCGGGGGGACGACGACGACGAGACCGCGGCTGCAGAGATGCAGCGCTTTTCTGACTTACTGCAGAGGCTGTTAAACGGCATCGGAGGCTGCAGCAGCGGCAGTGACCGCGGCGGCGGGGAAAAGAGGCGGAGAAAGTCTCCGGGAGGAGGCGGCGGCGGTGCCAACGACACCACCAACCCGGCGGCGACCAAGAGTCCCCGGAAGGCGGCGGCGGCCGCTGCCCGTCTTAATCGGCTCAAGAAGAAGGAGTACGTGATGGGGCTGGAGAGTCGAGTCCGGGGACTGGCAGCCGAGAACCAGGAGCTGCGGGCCGAGAATCGGGAGCTGGGCAAACGCGTGCAAGCACTGCAGGAGGAGAGTCGCTACCTACGGGCCGTCCTAGCCAACGAGACCGGACTGGCTCGCCTGCTGAGCCGGCTGAGCGGCGTGGGACTGCGGCTGACCACTTCACTCTTCCGAGACTCGCCCGCCGGTGACCATGACTACGCCCTGCCGGTCGGGAAGCAGCCGCAGGAGCTGCTGGAAGAGGACGACGCGGCGGGAGGAGTGTGTCTCCATGTGGACAAGGATAAGGTGTCGGTGGAGTTCTGCTCGGCGTGCGCTCGGAAGGCGTCGTCTTCTCTTAAAATGTAGGGTCAAGTAATCTGCTCTTTATCCGCGTTTACCCCTTTCTACTTTAGCCCTTACACCATGTAAAACACCTTTAGTGGGACATCTTCACCGGACGCATTTCAGAGGCGAAAAAAAAAAGTAATATTAAATCTTTTAAGTGTTTAGCTAAAAGCATGAATGTGACACTGTAACCAACTCCTAATGATAACCTGTGACTATTAAATCTCTCTGACAGTTTCTTTTTTAGGTGATTTCCTTCCTGCCAGGCTCCGTTGTAGGGGTTACAGAACAGTCGTTCCCGCCTCACAACCTGGTAAGGATCCATCTCTTCACGTAACGCTCATGCTCTGCTGCTTAGCCTACTTTAATGGGCAAACATCTCAATGTGTGTGTGTGTGTGATATCTTTTTTTGTTTGTTTCTTTTTTCTTTTTGAAAGGCGGGAGGGGAATCTGAATTTGGGCCTTGTCCACCCTGGAAACAGACTTGTGCTGGTCATTACTGTACTGAAGTTGCTTCTGGTTGAAATAGCTGTTAAATGTGTCCCCTTGTTCAAGTTACGTGTACCTAGCTCTTCTGTCCCCAGTGTGGACATGGCCTTGGATGACATCGGTTCCAACTGTACACTGAAACCTGCTAATAGAGATACAGTTTGGAGACAAACAGGTGAAGTTGAATGGAAGTTCCGAGTTGTACAAGATGCAAATTGGAATTCCAATTTTAGAGCAACTTTTCAGAGGTTGACCATAAGTATTGAGGCATGCGCAAATGTGGTATTTTTCTGGAGATGACAAATCTCCTAAAATACTTAAGAATGCCTTATAGTTTTCAGTAGAAAATGCAGAAATACAATCTATTTAAAGATCTTAATATTTCACCACTTGAGAAGTTGGAAATTAACGTACCCATCAGATTTCTGTGTTTTAATTTGAAGACGATAAATGAAATGTTTCTTTGAGAACCAGCACAGTAATTACTTATCAATGAGTATGAAGAAATTGTTGGAAGTATTTATTTTTGTTGTATTAAAATTTAGGCTAAATTTCTGTATGGTTATTAGATATTGAAAGCTGTGAAATGTGAATGAAAACATGTAAAGTGAGGCTTCACAAAGAATCTTTTCACCATATTTCTAAAACTTTTGTCCTATTTAGAAATACTTTTTTAAATTAATGATATGATACTGTTTTTCCAAAGATGGAAAAGTCTTTCTTCCTTTGAAATACTGTTAATCGTCCACTTGTCTAAGTGTGTGTTCTGATGCTCTGAAATGCAAGAGACACTAAATTCTTTGTGAAACATCACTGTTTGATAAAGGATATACGTATTTAGCATCCTTGTTTTTCTTTGTGCTAAAGTGGATACAGCTGTTGGGGCAGAAGAGACGGGACCAGCTGCTGGCCACATTTCCTGCTTTATTTTAAAAGGTAGTATAAGAAATAAGGAAACAGAGGTAATATCAGGGCTTCTGCTGTCTTTTATTTTCAAAATGTTCATAATTAAGTATTTTCCAGCAGTCCAAAGATGTAAGTTATCCTACACGTAAGATGTTTTATTTTGTTATTTGGTTATGGAAATGGAATCTTGTTCTTGCACAACTAACTGTAAATGTTTTGTTGGTAGATAATATGATTTTGAGACCTAAATTAGTCTCTGGTTTTCAGTCTATCACATTTTGTAAAATTATCTACTGCACTTGAGCATGAATGGGTAGTAGCCAAACTCACAACTCGGAGTGACGGACCTGCTTCTACAAGGGTAGGAACAAGCCCCACAATGCAGCTGCATGGATTTTAGTGCCTACTGAATTATATATATATAGACATATATAGAGAAACCAAAAGTAGTTGGGAATTTATTTGAAATGACTAATTTGTGCTCTTTCTGAAGTATGTTAAATGTAGCTTTTGAAACAGAAGCCTTGAATTGAAATTTAATACTTGAACATTTTTGTATATATTTCTTTGTATATAATTTTGTGCAGAACCGATGACAAAAATATGGTGTCATAATAAAATCAGGTTTGTTGATCTTTCAGTTATGGGCTCAAAGAATTTATTCATCTCTAACATGACATTGGAAAGTAATGGATGAAAATAGGAAAAATGGTTGTTAATATAGACTTAATCAAAAGGTTCTGAAAGCAGTAAGTTTGTTTTCCTAAAAATTATACCATTTCTGTGGGATATTTTCTTAACCTCAGTGCTTTTCCTGCATTTGAAGTGTGGGCTTGGGGAAAAAAATCAGTTTCTGAATTGGGATGTTTTGAAATTCCAAGTACAGAGTCTTAGACTGTCATTTTATAAATGGCAGTTTGGAGAATTAGGAGTTCTCGACAGTGGCAAGATTAGAGTGTCCTATTTTTAAAGCTGCTTTCTTAGGTTCCTTATGTCTTATTAACTGTCTTTTCTGTTTCCATTTCATTGTTTCTTTTCTAGTTTTGGTGACAGTGATTTTTGTCATTTTTTGCATCAACTCATGGTCTTGTTTTTACATGGTAACTGCATGTATTTAGGACCTATCAGGGGCTTTAAATAAATTTGATCATATTTATGTGTAAGCACATTTTACTGTAAATGTTTGGGTTTAATTTACAGCAGTTGTTTATTTCAGTGTGTAGTAAACAGTATCTTAAGTGTCCTGTTCACTACTTGTTAATTAAAAAAGTTATGATTAATATAAAACTGTTGTCTCACTATTTTTAGAAAATTGTGTTGTGAATAATTAGTATTTTGATAGAGTTCTGAAGTTTAAAATAGATTGCTTTGAAATTTTCAGGTTTGAGTGTATTTACTGCGATGGATGAGAACAATTTAGTATTTGGGGAACTGTTTCAGGTTTTATTCCTGATTTGTACCTGTGTAAAAATGATAGAAAACCTAAAAATGTATAGCCTTTAAATACCTGTCTTCCTATGGTAGTTAATAGTCATACATTAATTGACTAACACATATTGGCATAGTATTTCTATCATAGAGACTTAAGGTTTTGTCCTTTTTTTAACCATACTTAAAAGTATGTTTGTTAAAAAATGTAGTCACACCTCTGATATATCCAACAAAGTATTCAAAATATTTTAAATATCTGTACATTTCATACTCGCTAAATTAATCTCTTTCTCTTCTCTTTAAACAGCTTAGCAGTATCTGCAAAAACGAATCTTTTCCTACAACCTGTTAACTGACTGGACTGATGGTAACAGTAATTGTGGGAGCCATGTCGGTCAAAAATTTGGCATCTGCTGAAAAACATGAATGCCATTTCCAAGGTCCCAAATTACTTCTATACTGATTACACTTTCCAGAAATGGAGATATGAAAAGATTCTCTGGAATGCTTGAAAGACTTAATAGAAATCCATGAGACTAAGTTAATTTTGGAACAAAATTACACCTCTTTTTTTTCATTCATGGCAATAACACTAAATTTATCGCATACTTTAAAAAATTGTAACCATTGGAGAAGAGAATTATAGTGTTTCATCAAGAAACAAATTAGATTTTTACACAATCAAGGACATTTTGTGGAATTAGACTTAATGGGTTAGAGTGACATAAGTAGGCTAGCAGTCCTCACAAACCTCATGAGTTTGTATTCTGGAATGGAAAGAGCCGCTTTGGAAGACAGACACCTTGCTGAATAGAATAAAGTCCTTAACTAAAAGATTAGTGTTTTAAAATAGATGCATTGATTGTATGTTTTGAAAAAGTGATTCTGATAATGTGTGGGTGCTAATTTAGGGAATCCTGAGCATGTGTGCAATCCCAGGATTTGGCATCTTCGATGTTCTGAGTACTTGATCTCGTTGAATGTGTTGAGGTTCCTGATGAATGATAGAGTTTCTACTGTTCTGTGTTAACATTTCTGTAGTATTCTGTAAGGACCTTTATATTCTGGATGATAAGGGCTAATTTCATAAGTAAAGCACTTAGAACCCAGTCATTTTTCATTGTTGTTGGAATATGCTAATACATCTTTCATCTGGTCTAGATTGAGTTATTTAAATTTTTGGTTCACTTAGGAACTATGCAGACAGAAGAGGAGATGGTAGGAAGCAGTTAGTTTACTCAAAATTCACTCAGGTTGCTTTTTCTTGTATTCACCTGTATGCTCAGTGCCCATAAAGTAAAGGGATTTCCACAGGCTTATCTTTACAGTGACTGATGTGCCTATAGTACAGATCTTGAATACAACTCTGACAGAACACAGTGTGGATAATTCACTAATAATATGTATTGTAGTAATATGCAGTTACTTGGTTGAGGCATTTTGAAGATAAGAGATTATGAGCTCAGAGACATAATCATTTTTCTTAACTAAATAAGTGGTTCTTCAACATTGAATAGGTAATATCTGCATGTGTTCCCCCCCTTATATGTTAATCTTAAGTTTTGGGACCACTTTAATATTTATATTTTTATTGTGCTTCTGGGTTCTCCCCCATTTCCATTTATTTACTTAGGAATTAAAAAGGTCATTACAAGAATTTAAATATTTGAATTTAAATACCATCATGTGTGGGCTCAATTTTTAACCAGTCACCCTTACTGTTTTACAATACTATGTTTTTGTAAGATCTAATTCCTAGATACAGTTGCTGTGTTTAGTGTAGTGTAATTTATAATTCTGCCAGTGTAACAATTTAAATTTTATTGTAGCACAAAAGTATTCTCAAATTTTGTGTCATACTATTAGGTCAAATTCCTATACCTTTCTGGCTTACTGTACAAGAGTTTGGGTTTGAATAATATGTATACACACATATATCTTAGATATAATGAGTCTGAATATTCTTAAAGCCATGTGCCTAGTCAGAGTAGACTGCAAGATTCTAAGTGTTTTTAATCATCTGTCTACTTTAACTAGGCAGAAACCTGAACTGTTTTCCTCAGTGAGGCAAATTGTTCTTAGGTTTGAGCTACAAAGAACTAAGTTTCCTTAGATTTTGATGTTACTCATAGTTCATGTCATGTACTTGCCTTCTGAACAGGTTTTTTGTTTTTTGTTTTTTTGTTTTTTTTGGTAGACTTGTTAGCAGTAGGCTAAGTGTTTATTGCTTAGTTGCCCATTTCTGCTAGTTAAAAAGATTTGATTGTAGCAGAGGGAAGAGATTCATGAATCCTTTTGTGATGTAAAGATTAAACATATTTATAGCTAGAATGTTAGTAAAGTCCTGGGACAGTTTTAAGTATAGTAAACAGTTTGCACTAATCAAACAGATTGGTTATATCACTGGATTTTGAATTACTAAGTTGATTATACACCATCTGTATTACCTAAGAAACCTAATGTAATTATATTTAATAAATTATTTTTACTTTAATCAATTGAATTATGCATTAAGTAAAAGTGAAAATGTAGGTGAGCAGCTTTGTATCAAAAAGCCTTTGCTTTTGCTATTATTCCTTATAAAATTTTCACATTGCAGTTCTAAAAGTAAAGCATATTAAATCTTGGGAACTCTAGAAAGAAAGCAAAAGAAACCACACAACTGACCTAGAGGAAGATACAGTAAATACTTTTCTCTTGGAAACTTCTCTCATAATTACACTTTAAAAAAACTAGATAGAGAAAACATTTCATGTGCTTTTTGAAAGAACTAATCACAGCATTCTGAAAATTTTAGTAGTGGCCTTGTTTTGTTGGAGACAAGGGTCTTAGCATTGAACTAGAGATCACTAGCCTCAAACCTAAGAGAATGGCCCTGCCTTCCCAATTGCTAGCATGCCCGGGTATTTTTTATTTCAATAAAAGCCTATTTAACACATCCAAAGCTGCCTTTTCTAAATCAACAAGACACAGTATTTAGAAAAAATAGTTAAGATGTATTTTAGACTTTGGTATTCTGTGGTGACTAGCTTGCTTTATGGAGAATTGATCTAAGGCGTATTACTGAGACTATCCACATTTCCTGATCTTAGACGCTTTGTGTAGCTAGTAGGTAATATTAACAGTGCAATTCCTGATCACAGGAATTGTTGGACAGTGTCATTCCAATTCCAAAACAGGAGTTGTTTAAATAAGGTTATGAAACACTTGGGAAGAATACAGTAGGTCACTCTAGAAACATAAATGATCTAAGGAAATGACCCCACAAACACTTCAGAAAGCAGTTGATAGTAAGGGTGAAGCTGGTACCGTGCTAAAGAAATAAAATGAGTGAGGTTACTCCCAGTTTGCTCAGCACCATCCATACATGGCGGGAAGAGGGAGCTCAAATGTTGAGAATCTTAAGAACTTTCCCATAATAGGTAGAAGCTTCACAGATAACTTTCTAAACTCTGTAGCTGCACAAGGATATAAGCCAGGATTAATCCTTTATGAGGAAACACCCTGAATTAAAAAAAAAAAGTTTCCTTCCTGTTTGCCTTTGGGAGGATTGTGTTGATAATTGCTATGTAGTTAGTTTTTTCTTCTTGTGTTTTATACCAAACTAAAGCTTTGATATTAGGAATGGATAAGAAACAACATTCAAACTGGAGAAATTACTCAATTTTTGTTGAGCTAGGGATTAATAAACCCAGGGCCTCATGCATGTTAAAATAGTCAATCTGCCACTAATTTTATACTCCCAGCCTCGAAACTATGCCCCTGTGGTAGCTTTTACCTTGTGTGTAGTCTTTAATTGCCTGTCAGGGTTGTACCTTGTGAAAAACAAGTCTGTATTTTTAATATTAAAAGTCTGCAGACAGATTATTGTCACCATTTTATTTTTGTTGTACATACTTGCTTCAAGTCAATGAATTTCTGAGTCAGGTTCAGGTAAGTGAAGGGCCTTTATGAGGAGTTTATATTGTCTAGACCCAAGATACGATGCAAACACAGTCTGAAGTAAAGTAGGAAATAACATTTTTCTAAAGACAGGCTTAGAAACTGTAATCCAGTAATTGAGGATGTTTCCCCTCTGTGGTAGGGGGCTTGATTCATACCTGTAAGAAAGCATATTGATGATCAAATATATAAATTCATTGTCTTACTATAAATGTAGATACAGTCTTTTTTATTGGCATATACTCATTGTTTGGTTTCATAGACACTTTGATTACTGCCATTCTCTTTTGTGTCTTAGTCTTAAAAAATGGTTCTGTTTTTTGTTCCTCTTTCTCTAGTTTACCTCCAGAGGTACACAAAATAGATTGCTACAAGAATTCAGAGTAACTGGAATTGTGGAAGGCTTATAGGTAGCAGTTTTCTGACAGCATATTACTTTAGTACAGATGTGCTAAGTCTGATATTTTATATGGTACAGCTGTTATGCTAGACCTACAGCACTAACACCGGCTTGTTTTGTAGCAAGCATTAATATACAAATAAGGGTTAGTGACCGGAACACCTAGAGACATAGCATGGCAAAGTATCCTTAAAATGCCTGAGGAGGGAAAAACTGTATTTGGTCTAAATGACTTAACATGAGGGTATATTTGCTTTTTTAAGTTCAGAGTTCCTTAGGTAGTCATATAATTAAATGTTTTAAAATAAAAAAACAGTCCTACCTGGCAGCAAGGCCCCCATTCACAGGTATGGCCAAAAAGATAGGGTACAGACCACCTATAACAAAACCAACTAGTGCACCCCGTGTTGTGGTACAGGTTTCACAGTTCAGATCACCTAGGAAATAAATGATGGTTATGATAGTTAAACAAATATGCTTTAAAGAATGTAAGGTTCACATTTTATTATCAGTGACACAGCAAAAATGATCTTGCCAATCTGCCCAAAGGAATAATTAGAGGATAGACTGTAGCTTGATGGTGTGAATACATGCTTAGCATGTATTAATGCCTTGGGTAGGAAATACTGAGAAATAGGAAAACAAATCTTGACTCTGGATTCTCAGATATTTGGATCAGTATTGAGGAAAAACACAAAATTGACCCCCTTGGCCCCTATGATGGTATCTGTTTTTAATCAGGAGGATTATACACAAACATACCAGGACATACAACACAGAATACTCATTCAGGACACATGGTACAGTAGTAAAGTTAAAATGTTTCTCTTTTCGCTAAATATTACATATGCACATAGTATTTCAGAGATTACAGAGTTGTATTACCATAATGTACTCTTATTTTAAAGAGAGAGCTCAGTTAAGAGCAATGGCTATTTTTGTAGAAGTGCTGAGTTCAATCCCCAGCACCCAGGTGGCAGTTCACTGTTATCTGTAACTCTAGTCCATGGGTTCTAGTACCACTACCTGGTGTGCAAATGTACATTCGGACAGAACACTCATATATGTAAATAAATATAAAAAAAGATTAAAAGAGAAAGCTTCCATATAATGTGCAAATTAACAAGAAAACAAGGCAGCACTCTGGGGATACTGCTTTAGATCAAGGAAAATGTGACCGCTGTGTATGTATGTACTCTGGTTAGTTGGCAGACAGAATGTGGATCTGTTGCATAAGATTCGCTCATCCCTAAGTTCTTCATTATAGCCAACAGATACCTTGTTTCTAATATTTTCAATTTTGAGTGAAGCTATGGTTAGTATGCACTAATGCAAACTTGGGTGATAATGAGATAAAACATACCTGTACTCAAAGGTAAGCTTACAAAACTATGGTAGGACAGGTTTGCTGTCAAAAATGGGATCACAGCCATCGGTAAGCTAGAAGCTATTCGAGCTTGTGTCACATTCAAGGTTCGCCGAAATAGACTGTTTGCTATTAGGCCCCCAAAAGCAGCATTAAGTCCAATATATGCTGATCCATATTCAAGTAGATTCCTGAGGATGAGGGAAATGATAACTTGTTTTCGCAATTAGGGTAAGTGCTCTAATTCTGGTATGTTATAGAACTTAGCACCCTGGGAAGAATCAGACAAAGTTACCCCTTATAGGATCATAAAACCAAAGAAAAATTATAGCTTCACATCTGCATTTCTGTTCAAAAATGGCTTTTGAATTTGGTTAATACATAAAGAGACCATGGCACTAGCTATATATGCATTTTGTGATTTTTAGTAAAGAACTGTTTAGAACTTTGCCCCAAATGATAAGACAGGAAACAGCTCTGAAGAGGAAGATGCCTGGCTCTTTTGAGTTCGCATGATATTTAAAAGCACAATACATTCTAACATAGTACTATTTATCAATTACCGAGTTAAACCCATTGTATCTATAAAGAACTTTGGATGTATGTCCAACTGTTTCAGTAGTATGGGGTTAGTGTGTTTCCTTTTACTCTTCCCTTCGAGTTTTACTGTCCAGATTAGGAGCCTGGGTACTAACATCACAGTGAGACTATACTAGGTAGTGTATAGTAGCTCATTGATGAAAATTTAACTAATTTGAGATAAATGAATTTTAAGCCAAAAAATATGTTCTGTGTGTTTACATAAAACTATATAGTACAATTTGAATAAGCTCTTTAGCTTACAACTCAGTCTGGTTTTCACTACTTGTCTTGTGAGCTGCAGTATGGCTCACTGTTTCATGTTTCCCATTTCTTCACCTCCACTAGGTTCTGTATTTTTTGCTTATTTTAAAGCTTTTCTAGGTCATCACTACTGAAGTGTCATGCATTGTGTAAGATCATACTTTCACTTCATCCACTGGGATCCAGTTGGAAAGCTGCATTTTGCTTTGGATGTTCTCATAGTTGGCTACATGAGACTGAAGTTGAGGTTTTCAGAAGTCTAAAGATGGGTTAGGAAATTAGAAAACTGTTAAAGAACTACAGCTCCAATGTGAGAAGCCTGAATTTTCTAGGGGTTAAAGAAATGGGAACTTGAGCACTTTTACAAATATTTAATATAAAAGCTATGAAATAGGACTCACCCCTATTTTAACCATGCTCAGAAATAGTGGAGCTGAAACTTGAACACTTGGTTGTCTCCCAATTAAAAAAACATTTTTGTTTGCAAGCTAAGTCTTTAAAAGTTGAGTACCAGCTCAGTTCCCAGTGCTCCTTGCTGATTTGGTGAAGATCCCACTGGGAGCCCGCTCTCTTCTCAGTTTCTTACACTAGTCATTACAGCTTCTGCTACCTCGTGTACTGTTTTGTATCTCTGGAATCAACTAAATGGGGTGTCTATGTAGTAAGTGGTGGTAAGGGATATACAACAGTTGAGATTTATCAAGTTCTTAACTACTGCTCAGTTACAGATTAGGTTCTCTTGTAAGGTGGTAAGTGCCAACCAAAAGTGGAATTGGTGTGACTGCACACCTGAAGATGCATCAGTTGCCACAGTAATGTTCCACATCTTATATCTTAGCTGTCTGTACCCACTTCACTAGTGCCTCTTACCTACTTTAAATCTATTACCCAAACTGGCTGGAATAGAGTTAGTTGGATCTATTTTCTCCTGCTTGAAACCCTATTATAGACACCTCCTGTGTGTTTCAATAACACTTTCTTCAAATATGACAGATCCTGGCCTTGTCACTTCTATGATCCTGTTCCTGTTCTTCCTTGACTAGCTTCCTTCCCCCTCTTAGAGCTCTCATGACTCGGCAGAATTAACTTGACAGACAACCTTTGAATTGCATACCTAGGACCCACACAGAAGGGGAGAACAGACTCCTAAAAGTTGTCTTCTGACCTCAGCACAAGTGCATAGACCCAGATCAACCTGAACTTACTGTAATCCACTCAGACTTTCTGATGGACAAGCAGGTATAAATATTCTGTAGATGTGCGCTGTACTTGCCTATACTACTTTTTAAATATCAGCATGCTTAAATTATCTTTTTCATCTTAAAGATCTTTAAACATCCATTTCTTTGTCACCCATCTAGCAAAATATTCCATGGTCCTCTTAGTAAAGGTAAGCATATAGAAATACATTGAGAAGATAAGAGATAGGATAACTTGAAAAGGTCTTTTAAACTATTTATAAATGGATCCATACAGTTTTATATCACTCCAGAAGCTGAATGGAAAGGTAGGTTCATCAATTAATATATTTCCAAAGATTCTAGTTTCAGTTGCCACAATGAGTTTTATAATCCACAAAATGGTGTCTCTGGGCTTGAGGCTTTTTGTTTTGTTTTTTTCATCAAAGCAAAAATACAGCTCAGTTTCCTTTGGGTATGCATAATCCTTCAAATTTAAGATAATCTTTTGAAACATTTTTAAGTAAAGACATTTTAATACTAAGGAATCTTACCTGTCTGATTCTGGAAGTTGTTTAATTTTTCTGGATATGACATTAAATATTAAATCATCTTTGCTAGTACTTGGTTGATGACTTTCCATCTTGGACCTAAAAAACACATAACAATCCCATTTGAAAAATATATTTAGAAAAAGCCTTCTGAGATGCATAATTATGTAAGAGTTGTAGATTAACTTTATAATCTGAAAGGTCAATGTCTATACAGCATACAAGATTCCCCTCACCCAATACAGCATACCAGAAATCTGAACAAGAAAAATAGCGCATTAAGTTTCTAAGACAAACACTCCACAACCTTGATATCCTAAGCAATTACTACAGGCGTGAAACAGATACTAAATGATTTAATTCAGACATGGTGACATGCCTGCAGTTACAGCACTTGTGGGGTGGGCCCAGCAGGATCAGCTCAGGGCTGTCCTTGATTATACTGGAATTTGAGGCCAGAAGAGCTATACACACAAGAAAACAAAACCCAAAGAACTTGTGCTAAATAGACAAGTAGGGTGGGGACGGGGACGATGCAACAGAGCTTCATATGAGAAAAAACCAACAGCCAGTAAACCTTGACAAAAACATTGGGTAAAAAAACTAAGATCACATAGTAGGTGCACAGGTAGTTAAAATTAGAAAATTTCACTTGGAAGTATTCAGGAAAGCTGTGACATCTGCTGGTGGAACTGTAAACTATTTCAAGAAAGTGTAACCACTTTGTAAAGACAATTAGGTGTCAAGGGTTAGAGAGGTGGCTCAGTAGTTGAGAGTGAACACTATTGCAAAGGACAAAGGTTCGGTCTCCAGCTCTTAAACTAGGTTTGCTTAACAGCCGGTAACTTTTTCCAGAGAACTGGAATCCTTTTCTACCTTCATGGGCATTGCAGGAATATGCACACATGATGAAATATAAAATCTGGGGCTGGAGAGATGGCTTAAGAGTTATGAGCACATGCTGTTCCAGAGGACCCAGGTTCGAGTAAAGCACCCACATTGACGCTCACACCTGTAACTTCAGGCCTAGGGTGATAGATCCCCTTTTCTGTCCTATGCAGGCATAGTACACACATAGGATGGATATCAGTACAATGGGGGATTAGTTTTTGTGTAGATTCTGCTCTTTAAAAACATACTTCCGGGTGACAGGAAAAACAAAGGTCTGCAACCTGTGGTGATATCTGTACTATTGGGAAGCTGAGGCAGGAGGGTTGTGAGTTCCTGGATGTGATGACACCTGCAATATTGGGAAACTGAGGCAGGAGGGTTGTGAGTTCCTGGACGTACTCCAAGACCCTATTTCAGAATATAAGACAGTAGTAGCAATAAACCAAAAATAAATAAGCAGATATAAATAAGACTGTCTTGGGTCACCATTCGTACTTATCTGTGGTAACACTGGAACAATGTCTTACCAAATCTTGGGTACCTGTTGTATATGATTTGGAAAATGCTGCATGTGCAAAGTTCCATAAATCTCGACTTAAAAATTAGCCTCGAAAGTACATTGCAGTTTTACAAGTTTAGGTCAGGATCCCAGGATTCAAGTCCTGTTTCTTCTTCCTGGTATTTCTCAGGAAATCGAATCAAAGACACCTTGAAATACTATAAAGATTTCCGAAAGTTTCTGCATAAAAAATCGAGCATCGGAAAATAAAATTTAGCCACGGTTATCATGTAATTGGCAGTGATTCTTAAACTCGATAAATTCAGCCAGGTCTTCCCCTAGGGGGGTGGGTGTGGAAAGTGAAGAACGGGTCAGCTCACACAGCTTCCCCCTCCCTCGTGGCAACCCCGCGTGTCTCCAAGCGCGACACTGGCACAGCTACTCACCACTCGGCAGAATGACGGCAGTGTATGGCCGCCCTCCCCAGCCGCCCGTGCTTGCCCAGGTCCTCCCGCGCCGGAATCTACAACAACCTTCGCCAGGGTCGCCTGGGCTCCATCTTTGGCTCACACGTGACTCTGTCTCCGCCTCTGTTTCCTGTCCGGGGGCTTCCGGTTCGGGAGCCGCTAAACTGCGGACTCGCGGTGAGCACTGGCGGGTCCGCTAGCCCATCCTGGGCACAGGCTGCCGAGACTGCCTTGTTGCGGTGGCTGGATGCTCGGCACCACCCCACCTGGGCACACAGCCCGACTTCCGAGGCACGGACCGCAAGATAGCCACTCGGCTACAGGCTGGTGTAGGCAGCTCTAGCAATGAAGTTAGTCTAAAGTGGGCTTTTTGCTCCATCTCTCGCTTGGATCTTCAGGTCTTTGTGCCATGTTGTGCTGTGGGTGACTTCCAGCAGAACCTGAGCAATTCCAGAGCAAGCGCTTGTTTTTTTTTTTTTTCCCCTCAGCATTCCCCGTGTCCTCCAGAACACTGTTTATGAGAAACAGGGTTAAGGGGATGTAGTGAAAAAGTAACCTTTCAGAAACTTAACGCCTTAATCCCAGAATTCAGTAGCTTGAGGCAGTGAGATTTCTGTGAATTCCAGGCCAGCCTGGCCTACGTATAGTGTGAGTTCCAAACAAAAACAGCCAGGGTCCTAGGGTATAAGTCAGCACCACTGGGAACCAATGTTACCAGCTTCTGTCTCAGTGTTCATCTGCATCTGTCCAGGAAAGGACAAAATTCCTTACCTGGTTATTTTGTAAAATTGTGCATAGACTATAAAGAAGCTTACTAAATTGAGAGGCCAGGAATTTATCACAAGAATTAGTAGATTCCCATCCCGGAAGACTCCTGACCCGAGAGGCTTCAAGTCAATTCTAGTTAAAAAAAAAAAAAAAAAAAAAAAAAAAAAAAAAAAAAAAAGACTCTGATTCCTGTGGCACCAAACCCGGGTCCTCTGCAGGAGCAGCAATTGCTCTTAACCACTGAGCGTCCCCACCCCCACCCCCTTTCTTACACTTTCCACATCCAGTGCTGGCATTAGGGTAGCTCTGATTTATTAAGTGTAATTTAGCAACTGTTCACTTTTGGGAGCATTTGTATCATTTTGTCATCATTTGCTGAATGTTTGGTAGGATCATCACGGAAGACTTCTGGGCCCGGAGTTTTCCTGATTGAGAGGATTGTAATATAAATTCAGCATCTACAATAGATATTTCACTTTTCTACGTGTAGATATCTTTTAGATTGAACTTTGAAACTTTTCTCAGGAAATGTCCATTTGGTCTAAAATTTCAAGCTTATTGGATTAAACTGCTGATAAATATTCTTATGTTTTTAATATCTGTGTATCCTGCAGTGACCTCATATGTCTTCTCTTGATAGTGTTTATTGAATCTTTGATGCCTGATCAGTCTGGCTAATGTGATCTTCTTAAATAATTTTTTGTTTGTTTCACTTTTTTTTTTTAATGTTGGATTTTACGTTTTCAACTTGAATTTTTCTACTTGAATTGCTACTTATTATTTCCTATTTTTTTTTCTAGTTTTCTAGATGGGGTCATTGGTTTGAGACCATTTTACTCTTCGGTATGTGTGTTTATTGTCAGAAATTCCCTAGAATTCTAAGGACCTCTTTGTTCCCACAGATTTTAAAATTTAATTTAAAATTTAAAAATTCTTTTCATTTAGTTCAAAAATCTTGTAATTTCTCTTAGGTTTCTTGAACTATGGTCTATCTAGAAGTGCCTTGGTTTCCTAATCTCTTTTTAAATCTCTCCTTCAGTTCTCTTGTGGTTGGAGAGCATACTTGGTAGGATTTGAATTCTAAAAAAATGTATTATTGATATTTATAGTGCAGGTTCTGGTCCAAATTGGTTTTTCATGTCTGCATGAAAAGAATATGTACTCTTCTATTGTATCAAGAGTTCCTGAAAGCAACAACCACGACACACTGGGTGGTTATCTATGCTCCTTTGCTGGTTTTGTGCTTGTAGAGGTGGGGTCTGTGTTGCCCATGTGGAATATGAATGATTTTCCTCTCTCAACTTCTGGAACATCTGGGAATATAGGCACATGTCACTCTGCCCAGAGGACAGGATTGGTTGAGTGTTCTTCATCCTTCCTAATTTGTACCAACTTTTCTATTAAGTAACATGTTACTGAACTCTCCAACTGTTATAGGAAAATTTCCTTTTCATATTGTCTTACATGTTCAAGCTCTGTTATTATATGAATAAAGGACCAATAAATCCTTGTATCATGGTGAAATATCCTCCTTGTCTCTTGTTAATACTCTTTATTATAAAATCTACTTTAATATAAACATACCTACTCAAAAAAACTTGATTATTTTTAGTTTAAGAGAGGCCTCCCACGTGTGTCCACTGTAAATGTTTCTGCTCAGATGAAAGGGTATCCTGGGACTTGGAAGCCCAAGAACCACGCAGCTCTGTCTGAGGTGGGACAATGTCCCAAGGGAAGGGTGACTTGAGACACAGCAGCTCAGAGGTCTTACAGCTGTCTTCCTCAGCAGAGGCATGGCAGCTCCTAGGGGAGGGCATCCCAGCTGAGCTGAGCAGCTTAGGAGCTTCAGCCCCACTCCTCTTTGCTTCTTCTCTTCCTCTCTTCATTGCTTCATCTTTTCTTAGCTTCTTCCAATCAGTCACACCAGGCAGAAAATCTCATGAAAGAGATTTATTGGAGGGTCCAGGGCATGGAGGGACAAATCCAGGAATGGCTGTTTTCTGTCCCCAGGAGTGGACAGCAAGGAACTGGACGAAGGGGCAGTGATTGTATAGGATTCCTGAGTGGCAGAGCTTTTCAGGACAGAGATTTTCAAATTGAGGATTGGTAGGATTCCAAGTGGTAGGAGCTCAGGAATTGGTGGGGTTTTTGTTCAGGTGGTGGGACCTGGGAGAATGGAGCTGATCAGTGAAGCAGAGTAAAGAATCATAAAGCCATCTTTATTCTGAGCATCAGACAATTTTACTCTGAGAGCTAAGAGGAATCAAATGAGTTAAGTGTATCCTCATAAGGTCAAGCCACATGTGGAGGACATGCTTTTCCATACAGGCATATAACTAGCCAATTTTAATGAAAAATTTGAAGTAAACTTACTCCTATCCCCTATATCTAGAGGGGCAAGAAAGCATAACCCAAGTACAGTTCTGTATTTTTGAAGAAGCTAAGGTCACATGGCTCTTGCCTACTTCTTGGAGTTTTCTCACAATCATTCTTGGACCATGTTCTGACACACACATGTATGGGTGTGTGTACACTTGTGTACATGTGGTTAGTAGAGATCAGCACTAAGTGTCTTCCTCTATTACTCTCTGATTATTGTTTGGGACAGGGTCTGTGTGGAACCTGAAGCCCACCAACTAGCAACAACCAGGATCCTTCTATTCCCCAGTCCTGGGATCACAGATGTGCTCACCATACTTAATGTTTTACATAGGTGATAGGCTCCAAATTCAGGTCCTCAGGATACATAAGCTATCATTTTTCCTCTTTTTTTTTTTTTTTAAAGAAATCTTAAAATCTTTAAAAACAGTAACATGTACATTTACTCTTCTACTTGTCATTTTCAGGGCTGTTCATTCATTTTCTAAATCTAGAACTAGAAATCTTTTCTTTCACATTTCTAGGGTGCAGAACTTCAGGGGATGAATTTGTGCACATTTTATGAGTCTAAGGAAGTCTTTATTTAGCCTACCTAGTTAAGTATTGGTTTGTAGAAATGCTACTGATTTTGTATGTTGATTTCATATTTTCCACTTTTACTAAACATATTAGTATGAATAGTTTTTAGTGGATTCTAGGTATTCTGGGTTCACAGATGTATCACCTACAGACAAGGACACATTACTATTCTCCTTTCCCATTTGGATGCTCCTTACTCGTTCCTGTCTGGTTGCTCTGACTAGTACCTTATTGGTCCTGCGTTGCATGAGAGTGGTACTGTGGTTATTCTTGTAGGAAAAGCATTACCTTTTCCCCTGTGAGGATGAGGTTAACGGTGGGGTTGCCACATATGGCATTTATTATGATGAGATGTATTTCTCCAATATTTAATTTGCTCAGTTTTTATCATGAAGGGATATTGAATTGTTTCAAATGGTTTTTCTGCAACTACTGAAACATTAATATATAGCTTTGTCCTAAGTTAAGTTAGTGGGATGTACTTTATTTACTGATTGGTGTGTTTTGAACCATTTTTGCCTTCTCAGAACACACCCCACTAAATGGTATATCATCTTTTTGATACATTGTTGGTTTGCTATGTACATTAATCTTTACATAAAAAATTTTTACATTTATGTGCTCGGTGATCAAGGTGCATATATAGAGGTCACAGAACAATGTGTGGAAGTCCATTTAATCCTTCTACTATATGGGTCCTAGGGATTGAACTAAGGTTGTCAGGTTTGGCAGCAAGTACCTACCTAGTTAATTATTATTATTGGCAGTCTTAATTACTGTATTATTGCTAGTTAGAGAGAGAGAGAGAGAGAGAGAGAGAGAGAGAGAGAGAGAGAGAGAGATATTGATTGATTGATTTGGCTTAACATGGCCAAATTCAGATTTTTGAAATCTAAAATCCACCTCCTTCAATTAGGCCACACCTCCTAATCCTTCCTCAAAACCCCACAAACCAGGGACTAAGCATTCAGATTATGAACCTATCAGGCCCATTTTTCACTCAAACCACCACAACCACCGAGCAATCTTGCTGGTAATTAGCAGCTCTAGTGGTAGCTGCTATAGTCTGTTTTTGTTCCCACAGTGTCATTTGCTGAAGCCCTACTTTCTATGGTGGATTAAATGAGATGTCCTCAATAGCCTCACCCATTTGAATACTTGGCCCTTAATTAGTGGTGCTGTTGGTGCTGTTTGTGGGGCTTAGCAGGTGTGGCCTTGTTGGAAGAAGTATGTCTTTGGGGACAAGCTTTGAGATTTCAAAAGCTCCATGACTTCCCAGTTGCTTCATGTTTATATTCAAGTTGAGGGCCCTCAGCTTCCTGTTCCTGCCTTTGTTCCTCCATCATGTACTCTAACCTTCTAGAGCCCAGACAAACTCTACTACAAGTTGCCTTAGTCATTTGTTTATTATATTACATATTATTATTATATATATGTATTTGTCTTAGGATTTCCATTGCTGCGATGAGACACCATGACCAAGGCAACTCTTATAAAGGACAACATTTAGTTGGGGCTGGTTTATAGGTTCTGAGATTTTGTCCATTATCATCATGGCAGGAAGCAAGGCAGCATCTAGGCAGACATGGCACTGGAGGAGCTAAGAGTTCCACATCTAGTTCCGAAGGCTAGCAGGAGAAGATGTCTTCCAGGCAGCTAGAAGAAGGGTCTCAAAGCCCATGCCCATAGTGACACACTTCCTCCAACAAGCCACACCTACTCCAACAAGACCACACCTAATAGGGCCACTCCCTGGGCCAAGCATATTCAAACCACCACAGTATTATTAATAGAAAAGCAAGTAAGGCAAGCTCGAAGGTGATAGTGTTAGGAAGTGGGGTCTTTGGAATGTAGTTAGGGCTTTGCCCTTAGGATTAAGACTAGCATTTTTATTCAAGAGACCCCAGAGAGTCTCTTATTTACTCCATCCCCATGAAATAACACAACAAAAGGGGCCATTTTTGATACAGAAGGCAGGCCTTCCCTAGATAGCTGTCTTAGGGTTATAATTGCTGTGATTAAACACCATGACCAAAGCATCTTGGGGGAGAGTTTATTTGGCTTATGTGTCTGTATCATTGTTCATCCTTAAAGGAAGTCAGGACGGAAATTCAAACAGGGTAGGAACATGGCTACAGGAGCTCATGCAGAGGCCATGGAGGAATACTGTTTACTGGCTTGCTCGCTTTGGCTTGTTCAATCTGCTACCTTACAACACCCAGGACCACCAGCATAGGGATGGCATGATCTGCAATGATCTGCACTAACAAAATACTCTGTAGTTGGTATATGCTGTCTCTTATGGAGGCATTTTCTCAATCGAGGCTCTCTCCTTTTGGATGACTGTAGCTTGTGTCAAGTTGACATAAAATTAACCAGTACAGCACCAAAACACAGGTTCCTTCATCTTGGATTTTTCATCCTTCACACTGTGAGAACATCCTGCTGCTTATAAGCCTGTTAGTAACATTTTTGTTTTTGTTTTTGTTTTTTTTTTTTTGGTTTTGGTTTTGGTTTTTCGAGGCAGGGTTTCTCTGTGTTGTCCCGGCTGTCCTGGAACTCATTCTGTAGGCCAGGCTGGCCTTGAACTCAGAAATCCACCTGCCTCTGCCTCCCAAGTGCTGGGATTAAAGGCATACGTAACATTTCTTTCAGCATCTCAGATAGACTGACAGCAGCTAACAGACTTCCTAAGGGGTGGGGACTGTTTGGATCTCTCTATCCTGTTTAATGATGCATATGAGATTTAATCCTCATTTCAGTGAAGCGGCTTACTTAGTGTCATCCTGTGGTTGGTCAGTAGTGAAGCTGGGATTTGATCCAGCATATACTTTTAATGTATATGCTATTTGCCTCTAGAATCTTGCTACCTTCCATGACTAATTCAACTTCACCTTTGGGCTGAGGCTTAACAGGCCATTTTTGATTGTAGAAAATATGCATGCATGCATGTTTGTGTGTGTGTAAGTGGGTGTGCTTGCCTGTGTTCATCCATTGACACCCGAGGAGGACATCAGGTGTCTTCCTCTATTATTCTCTCTTACTCCTTTTGAACCAGGGTCTCAATGAATTGGACTTCGTGGGCTTCGGCAAGGCTGGTAGACATAGGTAGGACCCACTGTTTCTTTTGTCTCTGTCCCACTCAGCACTGATGTTATAGGCATGCATGTGGTCATCCTTAGCTTGTTATGTGGGTGTTGGGACCCCAACTTCGGTTCTCATGTCTGAGCAACGAGTGCTTTTAAACTTTGAACCATTTCTCTAGCGCTAGAAAAGACAGTTTGAAGTAGATAAGTATGGTATGGTGACTCAGCTTGCAAATGGCAGAGGAAATGAAGAAAGGCCAACCTTGTTGTATTTCCAGTGATAACAGTTTCTAATATAATCATATACAAGTATGACCTGTGGGATTTTATTCCATAACTTTTCTCATCAGTACTTATTTTCAGAATGAAGATAAATATAGTTGAGGAATGTCTTAGCAGATTCTAGAAGAGGTGTTGTAAATTCTTTTGTTTAGATTTTGCCCTTCTCAAGAGCAGTGACTGAATCATTACACTTCTGTTTTTTAATATATAACATACAGATGCATGATATGTAAATTGTAAGCAAAGACAGTTTGTAAGTAAGAGCATGCCTAGTACACTGATTCAGGGCTGAGAGCAGAGGGATGTTTTTCTGTAGGAGACATAGATGTCCTTATGTTCACAGATAACACAGGGGCAGTGGTTCTCAACATTTCCAATGCTGCCACCCTTTAATTCAGTTCCTCAGGCTGTGGTGACTCCCCCAAACATTAAATTATTTTCATTGCTACTTAATAACTATAATTTTGCTACTGTTATGAATCATAAATATTTTTGGAGATAGAGGTTTGCCAAAGGGGTCATGACCCATAAGTTGAGAACTGGTGAAATAATGTTAAACACATGGAGTTGTCTTGTCAAAGGGACAACTGTTTTCCATCCAGAAGGCTGGGAGTGGATATGATTAATAGCCTGTTAACCTTTGTGCTATTTATGTGGCTATGACCACACTGATTCCTCCCCCAGACCTGTATCATGAGCTTTCTTTTACCAAATTGTGCTGTTCTTAAATATGTCTAAATTAACCACACAAGGTCAGACTCTTGAGGTTTGAACCAACACCAACTGCTGAGTCATGCTGAACTTAACTGCCTATTTAGACCATCATTTTGCTGGCTCTGATGATCACAGAGACCCCTACAATGGTTGCCCAATGTGTGGGGCTTGGCTCTTGGAGAAGGTAAGAAAAACTTTCTGAAAATAGAAGTGGAGAGTAGATATTTTGTCCTCTTATCCAAAGGGTCCCAACTGTAACTGATAGAGCGAAATAAGCATGAGTTCTCAGTCCTCTGGGGTAAAGCATTTTATAGTTATTGAGATGTTTGTTAAGATCCAGAGAAACAAATTATTAAGACCAGTAGCTCTGCAGCTTTGTAAAGGACTGTAAGATTCGATCCTTGGTTTCCTAAACAAGGAACCACTTGTGTTGGGTAACTGGAAGCACAAAGAGCCCAGAAAGGGGGAATAAAATCCCTGCCAATTATTTTGCAATTTGGAATTCAGTAATATATTGTTTGGACTCTTTCAGAAACATTAAAAGATTGTCGGCTGGATACATCTTGGCAGAGCCAGGAAGGTGGACTCTGACGCCACTTCTTGGGGTACTGAGCCAAGTGTGTTCAGGGCTGGCCTTCCTGTGTGATCTGACCAGAATTCAGAGCCTTCCAGCTGCCCATCTTGGGCCCAGTGGGGAGGGGAGTCTAATGACAGCTTGAGTTAGGCAGTGGCACTGCTCCATGAGCCTGGAGCTTGGCTACTTCCACAGTTTGGTTTTCGTTTTTCCTCACAGTGGGAATGACACACTGTAAATTGAAGTGGCCCCTTTATGGAGAAGATTTAAAACAGGTTATATATTCCTCCCTTTGAAGAGACAACCTGTGTGTTTATTTGTGAGCACAAGGACCTCCATGCATTCTCTGTCTTAATGTTTTATTGTGAATTTCATACTGTGCACCCTAATCTCACTTGTCTCATTGTCCTTTTGTACACACTCTTCCCTTGCAACCTCCCAAGAAAAGAAAAAAAATCTCATTGTGGAAGCTGTAGTGTCACAGTGTGCCCCACAATACATACCCTTTTGTCCACACTTCTTTACTTGCAAATGTTCATTGCAATGAGTCTGGTGTGAGGTCCCTGGCTTCTGCCACAGGGTCCATACTGGATCCTCATCAGGGCCCCTCTCAAATATTCTGTTGCTGCCCTGTTATGGAGATCCTGCAGCTTTGGACCAGCTCTCTTCATGCACTCCTGCAGTTCATAGATGGGGTAGATGATGGTGCGTACTATCTCAAAGCCCTGGATCTAGGCCTGGTTGGTAGCTGAGCTGGCCATCCCACCAGCTCCATGACATCCTCATGGCTCTAGTGAGCTCTCTAGCACTGCCCCAGCTAGCTCAGCCAATGTTGTAAGGGGCAGAGTCAGCTTTCCTGCTCTCATGCCCTGGCTCACTGCAATCCCAGCAACCAGGGCCAGCTCTACCTTGCTTTCTGGGCTAAGTGCAGCAGGACCCATTCTCCTAAGTGCTGCAGCTGGTGAGATGTGGGGCCAGGATGCCCAGATGAAGGGTGGAGGCTGCACAGCCCTCAGACATCAACATAGCCTGACCAGAGAAGTCCACTAGTCTTTGGTGGTAACAGACCCCCTGCTGCTGCAGAGATTTGGACCCAGACATGGCCCTTGGTAGCAGCACAGGCCAGGACCTCACCATAGCCTCAGGTGGCATCACTGGCTGCTCACATTAGGCTAATCCTCACTACCCTCAAGTCTCCAGTTCCGCCTCTCTTCATTGTGCATGCATCCCTCTGCTTCTCTTTCTCTTCTATCTCTCCATTTACTTGCTCATCTTAGTGGCACCTGGGGCCTTTGGGATTATCTTAGGAGTTCTATGCCCTGCCAAGGCAGGGGACGTGGTGGGTGTGGTCTGCCCACTTGGGCCTTGTGGTGCTGGACTGGGGGTCATCTCAGGCTTGCTCTCATCTTCTGTATTTTCCCATATTTTCCTTTCTTATGACTTTCCCATTCCTCTTTAACATTTAGCTCATGTTACTTTCTCCTAAAACATCATCTGCCTAAATAGTTAACAGTTACAGTCTCAGTTCCCTCAAAGTATGTGTGTATCTCTCACGACATCTTATAATATGTGTTCTTATTTCTTACTCCTCTAAGAAGTCTTTCTTTAGGGATCATTTCTTCTTACACGCATAGTGTGTGACCAATACCAGATACTCACTGTATCTGCACAGGTCAGATCTGAGGCTCCAAACCCATTCCTATATACAATGAAGAAAGAAAGGAGAAACTTGTGTTTGTTTAACATTTATAACATTCATAATTACCGATATATACTAGGCAAAAGTTACTTTTCACTCTTAGACCAGTGGCCAAGTCCGTATTATAAAGAAGTTCATTCCACTGGACTGGCCTCTACTGATTCTTTTGTTAATCATCAGGCACAGGTCTTGCATATGTTTTTGCACATACATGGTAGTGATTTAAGCCATTAAACACTCCCAGTAATATCTGAAAAAACAGAGGAATGGCCATTGCTTTCATCCCAGTTTGACAAAGGAGTAACCAATGGAGCATAACTCTTCCCTTTGGTGGCAGTGGAACAGTATGATACCTGAAAATGGAAAAGAGTCAACAATGTCTCTGGGACTGATACTCTATCAAATGCGACTCATTTCTCCTAGTCATTTCCAGTATAGGTTTATCATGTAGATAACAACATCAAATGCTAGTAGGCTACTTTGTTTTGATTAGTGTGTAGCTAAAGAAAAAGAAGAGTTGATCAACACCACTCCCTCAATAAAAAAAAAAAAAGGAAGGAATAAGAGAAAGGGCTAGGAAGATAGTTTAGTCAGTAAAATGCTTGCCACACAACTGTGGGGACCAAAGTTTGATCCTCAGAACCCAACTTGCGCTCACGTGTGCATACACACACACACACACACACACACACACACACACACACACACACACACAGAGAGAAAGGGGGAGGTGTGGGGATCAGGTGAGCAAGGATAAAGAAAAGAGAAAGGGAAGGAATGGATAGACTTACTTAACTGCCAAATGTCCATTTTTATAGAAGGCCAAAGCGCTGGGATATGAAAACCCACATGCTATGCCAACCAGAGCACTTCTCAGAATACAGTTTTCCTTGCTTATGTCACCTAGAAAGTGAGAGAAAAGTTAGCTTCCCTTTAAGATTTAGGATAACTATTAAAATGAAGCTGTCTACTTACTTTGCTGTTTGAAACCACAGGTAAACAGTAGATAGAATATTAGGAATTCAAAGCTTGGTGCATAACAGGCCAAACTGAATCTTGTTTTGAAACTCTTTATTGCATAGAGAATTACCATTTATGTGTGCTTTTTTGTTTTATTTTACTTTTCGAGACAAAGCATCTCTGGGCAACGGCTCTGGCTGTCCAGGAACTTGTAGACTAGGCTGGCCTCAGACTCACAGATATTCAAATGCCTCTTCCTCCCAAATGCTGGGATTATACTTCTGTGTGCTGTTTACAGAAGCAACGTCACAGCAAGAATACTAAAGAATCATGCCACGCCACCTACTTGGACACATAGCATTTTTTACTATTTGTCAGGTATATATGCTAGTCACCAGGAATATAACTGTCATTAAAAAGAGACCTCTGGGTGAGCATGGTGTCACATGCCTTTCGTCCCAGCACTAGAAAGGCAGAGGCAGGAGGATCTAGTTTGAGGTCACTCCGGTCTACATAGCAAGTTCCAGAATAGCCAGGGCTACATACAGAAACTCTGTCTTGAAAGAGAGAGAGAGAGAGAGAGAGAGAGAGAGAGAGAGAGAGAGAGAGAGAGAGAGAGAGAAGAGAAAGAGAGAGAGAGAGAAAAAGAGAAAGAGAGAGAGGAGAGATATATATAGAGAAAATGCTCGCACAGAAGCATGCTTTTAGTCAGTATACTAGAAAAGAAAGTAATTAGAAATACAAACGATTAGAGGGGCTGGAGTTATAGATTAGCACTAAGTGCACTTGCTGCTCTTACAGAGGACCCAGGTTCTATTCCAACATGGTGGTTCAAAGCCACTCCTAATTCCATCCAGTTCTATGAAGAGTATAACTTGTCTTGCATGATTAGGACTACTGTGTAGAGCAAACTAAGAAACATATATAAAATAATATACAAATGTTTGAGTATTATAAACATTTGTTAATGAGTAACCTTAATTTGTTATAGCTACATTATATATTGATTAATTTAAATTTACCTGATTGCAAAGCATCAGTTACAAAGAACTTGTAAGTAACAATGGTAGCCAAACATGGAAGTGTAGTCAAGGATGCGTAGGTCTTCAAAGCTTCATATTTAACCTTGAAGCTGTTTCTGAAAATTAAGTTTGCCACTAGTCCAGACAAACCACTACTTGCTCCAAAGATTAAAGTTCCATGTATATTTAAAGTCCTAACAGGAACAAAGAAAAAAGTTTAACATAACATTCTTGAAATGAATCACACACGTACCCAGCAGCTAATATTTCTTGTTATTAAAATAATAATAAATTTTCTCAAAGGAAAAAAATTGTTTAAGATAATCTAGAAAAAAAGCTATTTCACATAGTTAGCTGTCTAGAAAACAACTACTTGTGAATTGGTCCAGATACTACTAAAATAATTTGTCTGTGGTTTATAAAACTTCAGTGAACGAGATCTGGTATATTTGGTTTTTCTTAATTCTGGCTCCTACCTGAATGAAGAAAGCTCTAAAGTATAACTGTCCTTTAACTTAATCTTGAGTTCTTTTGTGCCATGGCCTTTCTGTGTTTTTATTTCTTCTTGTCCCCAGTACTTTGGCTCAGATCATCAGCATCGGTCTCTTAAAGGCAGCTCACACTAGTATTGCCTGCTAGCTTGATCTGGGAATCACTTGTCTTTGCCTGGAAGGCTTGAACTGCTACAACCAGCTTGAATTTCGATGGGTTTCTGGGGATCCACACTGCAGTGCTCACACATGCAGAGTTTTGACCACCGAGTCATCACCCCAGCCTTGCTAAACTGATTAATTATAACTGTCTACCAGGAAAATACAAGTAGCCTTCAAAATGGTTTCATACTAATTACTTTTAATTTAAAAAATATTTGTACAAATAATATCTCAGCAATGTTTGGACACTTTTTTAAGAAGCAAAAGAAGGGGTTTGGTTCCTAGGACCCATATCCAAAGCCCTTTTCTAGTTTCCTCTGGAAGCTTTCTTTCTAGCATGTGCAGACATAAATGGCATACAGTCTCTCCCTCCCCTCTCTCTCTCTCACACACACACACACAGAATAAGCCTTATAAAAAGGAGCAAAAGGAATTATCCAGAGTCTAACAAACCAATATTTCATTTCATTGCCATTTTTGTCTAGTTCGTAACCAACTCAATCACTAGTTTTTCCCTTTCTCCATGAGTTATTTACTAGATGTTTTTTCAGGACTTTAGTAAAGGCATCTTTTAGAACTTCACTGTTGCCAATTTTCCTCAACCCCATCATCCCCATATGTAAATATCTAGACCAGTGGTTCTCAACCTTCCTAATTCTGTTATTGTTATGAATTGTAATATAAACATGTGATATGCAGAATATCTGAGATGTAACCCCCAAAAGGGGCATGCCCCATATGTTGAGAACCACTGGTCTAGAAGATTCGCTTCTTAGACAACTGTTTAAGATAGCAATTCAGGCTGCCATTGGAAGCAGAGTAACTGCACGGGAAACTGAAAGCCTAAAGGAAGACATTTTGGCAAAATGTTATAGAGTGACATTACCCAGGAAATGAAACTTTTTAGGCGACAAACAGAAGCAAAAAAAGTAAGTAGTTTCTTAACCCTCAGAGACTGGGAATAGGAAGGATGGGTTAGTAAAGTCATTGAATCAGTTATCACCATGTCTCTTACTTGTCATTTCTATAACATTCAAACTTTTCTATAATTTCAGAGATTACTGGGCTTCTGAACTTTGCATCTCCTAGAGAAGGAATCAGCTGACCATGTTTATAAAGTGCCATCTTGATGTCCTGGAAAACACAAAATTCCAGAGTCATAATAGCTAACTACACTAATATTAAATAAAACTTTATAAAACTATATTCAGACTAAGTACATTTAGAGTCTAGGAATGTTCTAGGTACTATGTTATCTGCTTTCACATATTTTAAAAAAACCAATTCAATCAACATTTACTGGGTTCTTAACTGTTAAGAGATTTTTTTTTTTTTTGAGTTACATAAAAGTTGGGAAAATGAATATTGCTGTGTTTACATATGTAGGCTCCTATATTTGGATGCTGAGTCATCAGGGAGTAGCATTGGCATTATATGAGGATTTAGAAGGACTAGGAGTTGTGGCTTTGTCTGAGGAAGTATTTCATTGGGCATGGGCTTTGAGATTTCAAAAACCTATGCCAGGTCAGGTACTTCTCTGTCGCTTTGTCTGTCTGTCTGTCTGTCTGTCTGTCTGCCTGCCTGCCTCTGCTACCTGTGGATCAGGATATAATTTTTCAGCTTCAGGGCTGTTAAAATGATAATGGACTAACCCTTTGAAACTACAAGCAAGTCTTGAACTAAATGCTATTTTCTAAGAGTTGCTGTGGTGTGTCTTTTCACAGCATTAGAACAATGACTAAGACAACAGATTAGAAAACTGAGTTTCAGAAAGCTTGTCTTGCTACTAAGATGGTGATTTTGTTTTCCTGTTACAGCATAGCTTCCTCTGTTCATTCCAAAAGAGTAGAAGGCCCTGCTTTTTTAATCCTCTTGAAGTAACAGCAGAAATAAGACCTGCATGTTGATAAAGATCTATCTTTGTCTTAGGGTTTTACTTCTGTGTAGAGAAACCATGACCAAGGCAACTCTTATAAAGAACATTTAACTGGGGCTGGCTTTCAGCTTCAGAGGTTTAGTGCTGACTGACAGTTTCAGAGGTTTAGTTCATTTTCATCACAGAGGTAAACATGGTAGCATGTGGGCAGGCTTGATCTGCAGGCAGCAGGAGACTGTGTGTGTGTCACACTGGGTACAGCTTGAGCACAGGAAGCCTCGAAGCCCACCCCTCACAGTGACAAACCTCCTCCTACAAGGCCACACCTTCTAATAGTGCCACTCCCTAGGAGCCAAGCATTCAAACACATGAGTCTATGCGTTCTATTCTTAATCAAACCACAGCACTTGTCTTCTCTCATGAACGCCTGAGCCTGTTTGGAAGATTATTTTAGGGCTAAGGGTAGGTAGGAGAAAGCAGAAAGTGCTTTGAAAAATAGAGAAACAACAACAATAACAAATCAGAGATGAGTACTGTTCCAGCCTGGGAAGAGGAGTGCACCGCAGTTATCGTGGACTTTATGTTGCAATTCAGTTTTCTAGTAGGGCCTAGGGTAGAAAGCAGGGTCTTTGTTAGAAATAGCTATGTGTTATAATGTGAAGCCTGGATCAAGGGAATGAACTCAGGGTTTGTCAGGACCCTGTGTCCCATGTGCAAGCCAATAGTTGCCCACATTAAGAGAACATAAGGGCTTCACCAAGAGATTAAAAAACAAATTCCAAATTCCTTTTTGAGTTTCTGGCTATACATCAGACTTTTGGGTCTTTGTGGAAACAACGTTAAATCCTCTGGTACTGTGACATTATGTACCTTAAGAGTATTTCATTTCATTCAAACAAAGCTTTATGGATACTTCCTGCAAATCCAAATTTTTGATTGTAAGTATTTACTTATTTCACCAGTGAGATGTCTACTGATTCAAAATTCAGTGCTTTTTATTTTTTGCTCTACATTTTCTAGATTAATCCATGAAAAGTAATAAAGTCAAAGGCTCACTACAGATGACACACACAGTTTGGGTTCCTTGATCTTCTTAAGGTGATATACAATTGATCAAAGGACCAGTATTTCTGCCTTAATACAAAACAGCATTTAAGTCAGTTCTTTTTCTTAAGATAGCTGAGAAAGATGAGGGAGGGGCACGGGCATAAAATACTTTACAAATTATTTTTTTTAGGGACTAGACTTAAATCTTTTGCTTCTTCCCCTTCTGTTATCCAAATGGAAAAATGAAAGAAGAAATAGTATTTTCTAAGGAGGATTCTCTACCCAATCCATCTAGTATACTATGAAGGCAGATATCAATAGTATCATGGCTAATCAAAAAACCTTAGAGAAATTTTTGTTCTGTTCTCATCCAAGTCCTTGAACAACCTTCTTCACCACCCACAGAAAATTTCCAAGCCTTCGAAACAGCTCTGGAGAAAGAGGTACCCATAATTATGGCTGCAGGACAACAGCAAATATTTTTGACATCTGGCATTTGCAAGGTTTTCACTACACTCTCCTTAATTAAGGAGATATATAATATTAACTTGCCCAGAGTTTTTTTTTTTTTTTTTTACTTATTTTTGTGCTGTTGGGATAGAGGCCTGGGCTTCATGCATGATAAGGGCTCCATCCTCAGATTCCCAGGAAGTCTTTCAGCAGGACTGAAAATGAAGATTTTTTGCCACAACCAACTTTTAATTTAAGAGTTAAGGAAGTTCAAAGTCACTCAACCGATCAGATCACCATCCTTATACAAGTAAGTGCATTTGTGTGGGCGTATGGTCTGCAAAGTGTTTGTGTGTTGTGCTTTTAGTATTATTTTACCTTCAGAATTTTATTCAACATTCTCACATGATTTATCCAGCCGTGGTTTATATCAGGTTCTCAGGTAATCAAAAGAGTGGATGCATTCAAGAATCCAATCATAACCTGGCGTTAAGTCAGGACACACCAAATCAATAAAAGGCAGAACACTTAAACAGAATGGGAGAGATAGAGGTCGGGACGGGTGGGGTAAGGCGATAACGTATTTGTAATTGGAGAAAAGTCTTGTTTGTAGAAAGGTCCTTGAGGAAGAGAAACAAGCTACATTTAATCCGGCGTAGACTTCAGGTCTACGTTGTTAGGAACTAGAGATTTGATTACACCCTGCATAAAGTCGGGACCAGTTCTCTTATTTGCTCAAATCCTTCACGTGCATCATCTCCGAGGAAGCGACCCACACCACCCTAGATTTCCGCCTACCTGGGGCGCTCCCCTATTTCCCTCCTGCACCACACCAGCATCCCTCTGTTCAGACCAACTTGGTCGCTCGGACGCCGCCATCTTGGCGCCTCACGTGACTGACAGGAGGGCGTGGCGGGAGCGCCTGGGGCGGGACTTGCAGCTGACTGACAGCTCCTACCTTTAGCCGGGTACGCCCCCCACCCAGTCAAAAGCCGCGCCCTCCAGCCGGGCGGAGATTAGGCGTGGCGTCCCAAAGCTGCGATCGCTCATTGGCTCCGAGGAAGGCTCGGCCAAGGGCCCTCCCCTAGCCAGCCTTGCCTTGTCCTCTGCCAATTTGTCAGCTTGGCTAACCTGAAGGCAACCAGGGGCAGTTCGGGCGCAGGCCTGTTGCTGCGCGCCTTCTTCTCAGGGCGGCTGGGGTAGCCGAGCCCTGGTAGTTCCTTCGGCCTGATCGGTGTGTTTTGAGGCTGTGGCTTCTTGGGTTCCTCCTCAGAGCCTCCAGCCAGTCTCCCGGCGCGGCCACAGCAGCACCGGCTAGCCTGCTCTCTCCAGTCTTCTGTCCCCATAGTCCACCCTTAAGCCCCGTTTGGAAAGGATCCAGTTAGAAATCTCCCCTTCCCTTGCTCCCCTGAAGAGCCCTGGTCGGCCAGTGTTTCAGGGGTGGAGGGTGCTGCGAGGAGGCCAGGAGCGCTTCCGTGCACGTGAAATGCCCAGCAGCGTCTGCCAGACCCGCAACCCCCGACCCTCCAGTCTCCATGTCTTAGGCAAGCCAAATTCGAGAGTTATATAATTTCTAGTGCTGCTGTTTCTCTTGCCCGAGGAAACACTTCATCGCGTGGAGGGTGCAGGACATTTCGGTGCTCTTCTGTATAAGATCGGGGTGTGGGCAGGGGTGGCCAGCGGTGGCAGAGAAATGTCTTTTCTGCAAAAGGAAGGTGGGTAGATTGGAGAGAGACTGAGAAAGGGTGGATGTGGAAGCCAAACAGCTGCACTCCCATTTAGGAAATCGCGGACTATTTGCATAGTGTGTGATTGCATGCCTAATACTACTACAGCGTCTCTGAAAACACCTTTAGGGGAAGGTTTGGTTTCTCCTTTCCAGCAGCCTCAGTGTTTTTCCTCGCCGGATAGGAAGCTGCGTGTTTGCGAAGAGATGATGTGAATGACTCCAGTGTGAAGAAGTCTGCTTCGCCAAATCATCCTGCATCAAGTGCCCATTGAATAGCACTGTCACTTTAATGTCTCCATGCCAAGGGATTGCTTTCCTTCTTTTCAATCCTCTCGGTTAATACGCGGGAGGATCAGGATCTGAGGGGCATTAAGGATCAAGCCTTGGGGGCTTGGAGAGCACAGAAGAAAAATAGGAAAGTGACAAACTGGATCGTGTTTTACTGAGGGGGCAAGATACAGAACCAGTAAATAGAAGGGGGCCTTTGAATCTCTCTTCTGCCCCACAAAACTGTCCAAACTCACACAACCCTGAAAAGACTAGAGTAAGACGTTTTTAAAAGTATTTTTGAAGGGGAAGTTTAAACTTTTTCCTAAAAATTGATGCTCTTTATTACCAACCATCTCGATCATGTATAAATTAATAAGACAACGGTCCTAAAATTGGTTTGTGCCTTAATTGAGTTAGTTATTCAAAGTGTTGCTGCCTGAAGAGGAGTTTTAGCAACATTTTCTATCCGTAAGACAACTTTCTCAGCTTTTAAAACAAGAATATATATTTTACAAAAATTGAAAAACTTGCTATTTTTTTTTCTTTGAAGACCGTGGGCAGTGTAAACTGTTTGGTTGTGGAGAAATGCATCATTTTTTTCTTTATTTGAAATAGAAGACTCAGCCTGGATATCAAGGCTGACCTGTGAAGAGATTTGCAACAGTTAACCTGGCTCCATCTCCATTCAGCTGGATCAAGCAAAGACTTGAAACGAGATCTTGAGTCCAGAAGTCAGTGAAGAGACCCAAGAATGCCAGTCAAGAAGAAAGGTGGGCTATGAGGTTCATACATAACATATGATTTTCCCTTTTCTTGGCTATGGTTTTTGTAATTTGGATTGTATTCTATTGCAGAGCAAAAGTTTGCCTAGCTTTGAGTAAATACTTACTGTAGTAAATATCTGCTCAGTAGCACCTTTTAAGTAATATTTTGTTATAGTAAAGTTAATATTATAAACATATGTGAATTAATAAACCAGGTAGTTGATGTTTCCATTTATAATCAGAATAGGTTCGGTGCTATAGATTTGGGGTTTAAAGCTCAGTTTAAGTAATCTTTTAAAAAGAAACTTGTTCAATGGAGTTTTCCCCTATGAGTTTGCTATTTATTGAATGATTATGAAGATGTAACATATGGCAATATTTGTAAAATTATAGCTTTTATTTTTTATACTTAAAAATAGACTTCATATTTGAATTTATTCCAGTGTAAGTCTTCACTTTTGTAGTAATTCACAACTTTGATAATTTATTCTGTGCTATTAAACAACTGTTTTGGGAAATTTCCTAAAACAAAGCATATAACTTGCTCTTTTCTTCCTTTCAATAACCCTTATCACTTTGATCAAAATCCAGTTAGGTTCCTGGAGCATCATTTATTATATGTCAGAGACCTTAAAGGTTCAACTTAGCCTGAGATGAACTTTATTCCACAGGAGCTTAGTGAAATTAGGCCTTTCTGTTTCTTACAGATGATATCAGTAATAAAGTTTATGGAGAATTTTGAATTAAAATTTAGAACACCTTTGAAGTTTACTGTTCTGGGCTAGTACAGATCTGAATGTTGTCCAGTTATGTTGACTGCTACAATTTTGAATTTGAGACCTAAACTGTAGGTTACATCCTATGACATATTTTCATATAAAATCTAGAGAATTTATATGGCATTTTATGTTGTTAAACATAAAATAAAATTTATCCATCTACTTCTTGGTTTGGAAGATGTATTAAAAACACAGTCAATGAGATGCTTTTCTTTTTTTTTTAAATAGTCTACCTAAAGGGGGACAGAGCTAGAGCTATCAGAAACTGTTGAACCATCTAGAATTGCACTTTTGCACCCTGGGGTTGAAAAGTAGAATTGTTTCCTCCTCTGTCATTCCTCATATGACTACTGAAAGAGGTGAGCTGTTTTTGATATTTTGCAGCTGTACCTGGCCATGTCGGACATGATTGGCTTAAATGGAAAGAAAGAAAGGTTTGGGAAATGTAGCCAATAAACAATGCCTTTGATTTCCTTAACTCAGTGTGTGTTTTTTACTTTCTACTATTTCTGCAGATAAATATTTTTGGAGTACCTCATTTAATTTTGCTTATAATTAAAGATGACAGAGAGAGAGAGAAGGAAGGGGAAGAGGAAGGGAGGAAGAGAAGAAGAGAAATCACAATTGATGGTTTAGGTGAGACTTAGGTACACAGACTGAACTTAAGGGTTCTAAAGCCAGTAGGCTCAGTTTCTTAAAAGTTACTACATTTAAAAAAAACTTCCAGAAATTGTTCACATATTACTGACAGTTAATAGTTCAAGAGAAAGTGTTGTAGTTGTTCTCTTTGCCTTCCTTTCTTCTTTAAAAGGTGAGTGAATATAATGAGACTAAATTTTAAGGTTATGAAGAAATTCTTCTAAAAATGTATATATTTGAATAACACTAACCTATAATGAATTGATCTAGAGAATTTATATTGTCTTTAACAATATAAATTAAAATTATTAATATTAACATAGTTTTGAATAGAGGCAACTAGTCAAATTATTGCATGTGTTTTGTTATTCTAATCGCTAAGCTTGCTATGTCTACTGCTTCTACAATTTAAGAAAAGTACTTGAGGTTTTAAATTAGATTCTATAGGTAAGACCGTCTTTCATTCTTTTGAATACTTTTCTCAATTTATTGCTGCATGGTATGATATGCTAGAAGGAGCTAAACTCACTGTGATTTAAGATAACCACTCATTGTCAAATACCTCAATTTCACCTTTCCTATCCACTGTCATCTCTGCACATGTTTACAGATTTGTTTTGTCAACCGAAGACTTTTCTGTTTTGTTGTTACAATTGTTTTCTTGAGTCTTTTTTTTTTTTTTAAACTTCAGGATTCTATTATCTGAAGTAGTAGCTTGATTTATTCACATAGAACCTATAGAACAATCTTTGGCATATTTTTGTTTGTAAAAATGTAGAGTTAATTTAAGGTAGGATATGATGTAAGATCATAGAGAGCTGAAGACATTCATTGAATTGGATGAATGTTCTGTTGAGTTATTAATCCTAGAACAAAAGTTAGTGGTTGTTTGGGCTTCATGCTCTCTGTAGAAAATGCTGGTTTAAGTTGTTTCAATGAGACATTTTAGTGCAATGCAGTTTTATTTTTCAACTTTAAAAAAATCATAATTGAAAAAAAAATCATAATTGTTATGTATGGGAAGGAAATAATTACTTTTATTAACTTGTGATAGATCCCTTTCATGCCTGTGATTTTGTAAAAATGCCCTAGTTGTCTACTGGGTATCTTTTATACTTCTGTACATCTACTCCTGATGTTTTGCAGTTGTTCCCAGTTCATATAAAGACATGTTTATCAGGTACTGAAATATTATTCTCATATACAAGCCTTGACAACGTATCTTCAGAGAGGAAGCTGGATATCTTATATTTTATTGTATATAATTCAGAAATCTAAAACATGATGATGCCATATATCTTATTGGCACGCTTAAAATTGAGATTGATATTTCTTGCCCATAATCTCTTTTATAGCCTGGCTTTTGGCTCACTTTCTTTTCTTCCTCCTCCTCCTCTTCCTCCTCCTCCTCCTCCTCCTCCTCCTCCTCCTCCTCCTTCCTCTTCCTCTTCCTATTCCTCTCCTCCTTCTCCTTCTCCTTCTCCTTTTCCTTTTCCTCCTTCTCCTTCTCCTTCTTCTTTCTTCTTCTCCTTCATCATCATCTTTTATTTATTTATTTATTTATTTATTTATTTATTTATTTATTTACACTTCAGATTTTTTCCCCTCCTGGTCCACCCTCCAACTGTTCCACATCCCATACCTCCTTTCCTCCCCCTGTCTCCACGAGGTTGTACCCACCCACCCACCCCACCTGACCTCTAAACTCTCTCAGGCCTCCATTTTCTTGAGGGTTAAGTGCATCTTCTCTGACTGAACACAGACCCAGCAGTCCTCTGCTGTATATGTGTTGGGGGGCCTCATATCAGCTGGTGTATGCTGCCTGGTTTGGTGGTCCAGTGTCTGAGAGATCTCAGGAGTCCAGGTTAATTGAGACTGCTGATCTTTCTACTGGGTCATACTCCTCTTCAGCTTCTTCCAGCTTTTTCCTAATTCAACCACAGGGGTCAGCAGCTTCTGTCCTTTGGTTGGGTGCAAATATCTGCATCTGACTCTTTCAGCTGCTTGTTGAGTCTTTAGGAGGGCAGTTATGATAGGCCCTTTTTTGTGAGTACTCCATAGCCTCAGTAATAGTGTCAGGCCTTGGGACCACCCCTTGATCTGGATCCCACATGGGGCCTGTTGCTGGACCTTCTTTTCCTCAGACTCCTCTCCATTTCCATCCCTGCAGTTTTTTTCAGACAGAAACAACTATGGGTCAGAGTTTTGACTGTGGGATGGCAACCCCCTCTCTCACTTGATACCCTGTCTTTATGCTGGAGGTGGGCTCCATAAGTTCCCTCTCCTTACTGTTGGGTATTTCATCTAAGGTCCCTTCCTTTGAGTCCTGAGAGTCTTTAGTCTTTGAGTCATCCCAGGTCTCTGGTGGATTTTGTAGGGTTCCCCCCAACCTCTTACCTCCTGAGGTTGCCTGTTTCTATTCTTTCTGCTGGCCCTTAGGGCTTCAGTCCTTTTCCCTACCCAATACCAGATCAGGTTCTCCTCTTCTCCTGACCCCTATCCAATTTCCCTTCCAGGTCCCTCCCTCCCTCCCTGCCTTGTGATTGCTTTCTTCTCTCTCCCAAGTGGGACTGACTATATTCTTGGCTGACTATATTCTTACAAGTGTCATTTCTTACTTTATCTGGGGAAGAGACCTTATGACTATTCTTATTCTTTCTTCATTTAACATTTTCTTCCTTCATTATATGTTTCCAGCACTTTATGGATTAACCTAGTTGTTGTAGTATGTCACTGACTTCCACCTGCCTCTCGTTATCTGTGTCTACTTTTTACATCTCTGTCATTTCTTTCTGTTGCATTCTGAGTTCTTGACCTGCCTGCTCTGTCTCTGGTGTGCTTTCAGTACAGATGTGTGCTGCCTCATTTGCTTCTAGCTCAAGTTAAGTTAAAGCGGTTTGTGTATGTTATAAGTAGGAGTACCTATGCATGAGCTTATTGATGGGGTTCCTGAATGGCTACTGTTTTCCCTTTGCATTTGTGTTTCTAAGTTTCTCATTGACTTCTCATGTTTACCGTGGCAGGGCTCTATCTAGATGCCTTTTCTAGTCACCCAAACTTCATTTTCACCTTTATGTACTTATCAAAACTAATAAAACTTGAAAGAGTTATGCCTTGGATCTGTCCAGAAAGGACTGAACAAAATTTATCAAAGGCTTGAGAGCTCTCTAAATAAATAATTTACTATGAATGTCTCTGAAGTAGACTTCTCAGTGTTGTTAGAGAAAGTTTGGAAATCATGTAATCATAGATTCCTGATGTTGAAAAGCAACTGTTAATCCAGGAGTCATAAGGAGAGAATATTCCCGGAGAAATAAAAAAAATTTTTTTTTGTGTTCTCATACTGATTTAGGATAACTGATGTTAGGAATCAAACAACAGCTATAAAATAAATTGATATAGTAATTGCCTTTATTTTATTCATGTTATATATTAGGAAAATTGCAAATAATACAGTAATTACTTTTTACATAAGATGAGTGACATGCTCAGTTCTGTGGAAACTTCTTTATGCTCCATTCAAAATCAAACATTTAGTCTTCATTTTCTACTTGCTATTAATTACTTTTTTGGCTAGCAGAATCTAGTCAGTGAGAACACACACACACACACACGCACATTGGATTTAAAAATGTTTAGTTAAAGCATTCAATCCATTCATGTCTGATCCCTCATTGTTATATAACTATATTCACAGAACTATAAGAACACTATTATTCGGTATTCATATGTTCTTTTTATATCCTGTTTTAAAATATTTATAGTTTTCATGTCAATGATTACCAAATATTTTATCATACTGCTGAGTTGCATGACACCTTTTATATTGGGAGAACAGAATCTATTTCCTAGCCACAGTTCCTGCTCAGTAATTTGTAGCAGTCAAGAGACAAAGGTTCTGCAGCCTCAATGGAGGTTGCTTCGTCAGCAAAGGATCATGAGTTTTGCCTAGACTCTTCTGTTCCAGTCATTTCAAATTCTAGCTAGTAAGCTTTCTGCATGGGTTCAGTTTTTAGTATGTCTTGCAAAACTATTTCAAGAACTATGCCCAAGTCACCTCTATTATGAAACTATTGTTCTGACCCCATTTACGCTAGGCCTTTTGGATCAAGAGCTGCTCATGGTGTCTCATACCTGTTACCCAATTTCTTAGGAGGATGAGGCAGGAGGATTGATATAGGTTTGAGGCTACCCAGGGCTACACGGTAAGCTTCAGACCAGCTTTAACTTAAGAGTTGAGACCCTGTCTCAAAAAGAAAGCAACAAGCTAAGAAGAGCAAAAAGAATGATGCAAGGTAGAAAATCCTTAAAAATGAATTATTTAATTTAAACTTCCAAGACTGTGGATAAGATTTTGTAGCATCTCTCTTCTGATAATACTATCTTGTTAGTCCCCGAGGACCTACCTAGCCCTTGTTGGGTTAAGATTCCGAGGTTTTATTGGAGTGGGACTATCATTCTGGAGCTCTATGACAGCTTTATCATTGAAGTTTGATAGTAAGATTTGAAAGAAATTTACTAGCTTTCATAGGTAATGACTAAATTATTTTAAAAGGTAAACATATGTAGAAATTTAGGGCAAATATATTCACTTCTTTATCAACTCAGTAAAAGTTCGTTGTGTTATTACCATCTATCAGATATGTTTTAGAGAGGCAAGTGATCTTCCATCTGCACTTTTATGATTCTTTTTAAAAACTTAAAAATTATTTTATGTGTATGAATGTTTTTATACACATTTATGTATATGCACTAAGTGCATGCCTGGTGGCTGTGGAGGCCAGAAGAGAGTGTTCAGTCCTCTTGAGTTACAGGTGGCTGAGAGCCTCCATGTGGATGCTGGAAACTGAACATGGCCCTCTGCAAGAATAAAAAGTGCTCTTAGCCATTGTAGGTAGTTTTTGTCCATATTATTCTTGAAATCTATTGGGATATAGATATGGAAGTGAGCAATTTTAACATTGCATAGTTATGTTAACATACTCTGCCTTGGAAACAGATAAAGAGGACTGAAGGCCATCTAGGGAAGACGTAATATTTAACACAAGATACAGAAAATGACAGAACATAGAATATAGTCAAGGAGGAAAAGACAAGCTGCTGTTTCAAATCATTATTTTCTATACTATGAATTATGTCATCATATTCTCTTTTGCCATCATCACTGTCCTCCTCCTCTTGTTCCACAACACCAGCAGAATGTAATACAAAGAACCAGGCCATTCTCAGAATATCATGCTAGAAGACTTGACAGGTCTGTTAATCATGATGCCACCAAGCAGCCTGTAAAAGCTGCTCCTTTAGCAGGAGGGGTTTGCAGCCCCATAAGAGGAACAACAATATGAACTAACCAGTACCCTCAGGGCTCACAGGGACTAAACCACCAACCAAAAAGTACACATGGTGGGACTAATGGTTCCTGCTGCATATGTAGCAGGGGATGGCCTAGTTGGTCATCAATGAGAGGAGAAGCCCTTGGTCCTGTGAAGGCTCTATGCCCCAGTTTAGGGGAATGCCAGGGCCAGGAAGCAAGAGAGGGTAGGTTGGTAAGCAGGGGGAGGGGGAGGGAATAGGGAATAGTTTTTTTTTTTTTTTTTTTTTTTGAGGGGAAACTAGGAAAGGAGATCTCATTCAAAATGTAAATAAAGAAAATATCTAATAAAAAAAGCTGCCCCTTTAATTCCCTTTCTCCCTTATCATTTATATCCTTTTTTTCTCATCAAATATTATGTGTAACTGCACGTTTACAAAGTGCGTGGCAGACTTAGTATGAGAAGCTCATCCAGTGCTCTCTTCCCTGTAAGGTGTGATACTCTGGAATGGCGAGTGGGATCACAGTGCAGCAGAGACGAATGGGTGTTGGAGCCCAATGATTTGGTAGAATCTGGCTAAAGTTACATAAGAAAATCAGGAGTTGAACTTTAAATTCTTCATTTTATCGTTATATGTAAGTATACTGTAGCTGTCTTCAGACACACAGAATAGGGTGTCAGATCTCATTACGGATGGTTGTGAGCCACTATGTGGTTGCTAGCATTTGAACTCAGGACCTTCGGAAGAGCAGTCAGTGCTCTTAACCACTGAGCCATCTCTCTAGCCCCTAAATTCCTCATTTTTAAAGCATAACTGTGCTAATATTGCTTCTAAAGATTATTATGAGAGTCAAGTACCTAGTTCATGTAAAAACTGCTCTGTAAATGGGAACATGTTTACCGTCAGAATACATTTTTGGATAGTGGGTTACATCTGGAGTCAAGGTCCCCTCCCATGAGTAATAAGGGGTCTAGCTTTGGGAGCAACATTGCTCAGATATGATGGTGATATAAGTGATCACAAAAAGAAAATGCCACAGTGTGTGTTTTTAAATACATAGGATAAATATCTAAGTATTATTTCTCATCGACAGATACTAAAGTGATTTATAAGCTACAACATGTTCAAAATAATTATAAGTTGTAACCAAAATCTGCCTCTGCCTGTCCAGGTATTATCTCTACTATTTAAATTCTAACTCATTTTTTTCTTTTCATATTTCTTTTTGTTCTCGTTGTTAAAAGCAGAACACTTATTTTAATGGGTAGCTGGATAGAAAATGTATTTAACAATTTGCTGTCTTCATCTTTTCTGTTGATTATTACTTAATATTCATGCTTGCCATTCTTCTCTTCAAAAGTTCTTTTTATTGTTTGAAAACATGGTTGATATGAGAGGAGTAATTTATTTATTATTTATTTATTTATTTATTTATTTATTTGTTTTTTTGAGACAGGGTTTCTCTGTATAGCTCTGGCTGTCCTGGAACTCACTCTGTAGACCAGGCTGACCTCGAACTCAGAAATTTGCCTGCCTCTGCCTCCCAAGTGCTGGGATTAAAGGTGTGTGCCACCACCACCTGGCAGGAGTTATTTATTTTAATAGAATATTGTGGTCAGTAGATCTTTGTTAAAGTAGATGATCTTTTATATCTTTTGCAGTGTGGGAGTAGCCTTAATTTCTTAGGGTGATATAAAAAGAGGAAACACCATGATCCTTCCCTGGTAGGCAAAGTGGCAATATGGTATAACATGAAGGTATGGGCTTGGTACCAGAGACAACCAAGTTTTATGCCTATTTGCAGCCCTTTGCTAATCATAGAGCCACAGGTAATGATATGATTTGGTCTGACATGTCTCCCAGAGGTTCATCCACTGAAGGCTTGGTTGCCAGCCCTTGAAAACCAGCCTTGGTCGCCTTGCCTAGGTAGGGTCTAGTGGAAGGATGGTGGATCACTGTGGATTTACCCTTGAGGGGCATTAGGACCTCTTATCTTTCCTCTCTCTCTTTCTTTTGTTACTTGCCAGCCATGAGGAGAAGAGGGTTTCTCCCTCTCATGATCAGCTACTTTGTCATCGGTCCAAAGAGACAGGCTTAAGTGAGCATGGACCAAAAAACTTCAAAACCATGAGCCAAAATAAATCTTTCTCTTACACCTATTTTCTCAGTGTTTTGTTTTATAGATTGAAAGCTAACTGGTGACTTCATTTATTTTGACCTAAAGTTTCCTCATTAGCAAATTTATCTAGTAGTATTTCTTGGGATGTTTGTATAGATTAAATACGATGATATAGGTTTAATATTTAGCATTGCCTAACAAGTACTAGGTTATATTGTTAATAATAAAATGACACATTTTTGTTATATTATTTAAAAATGAATACATTTTATAACATTTTTATTGTGTCCATGTGCACATATGTATGTGGGTACACATACAGAGGACCAGAGGATTGCCGTGGAGATTCAGTTCTCTTCTTCCACCTTGTGGGCCCTAACAATTGAACTCAGCTCTCCAAACTAATATGCAACTTTCCCCCAAAACATACACTTAAAAAATTGCATGTATAAGCCAGGCAGTGGGGGCGCACTCCTTTAATCCCAGCACTTGGGAGGCAGAGGCAGGCAGATTTCTGAGTTCACGGCCAGCCTGGTCTACAGAATGAGTTCTAAGGACAGCCAGGGCTTGACAGAGACACAGAGAAACCCTGTCTCAACCCCCCCCCCAAATGCATGTGTGATATATATGTATAGGTTAATGTATGGTGTACCACACAGGCGTAGGTCAGAGAACAGCTTGTAGAGTCTGGTCTCTTCTTCTCCTTATATGCAGGCTTTTGTGATTGAACTCAGATGTTAGGTGCGAAGGCAAGCACTATCTCTTGAGCTATTTCATCAGACCTTTATTATTTTAAAGTGTAAATTTTAATACCTGTATTTTAAAATTGAAAACCATATTTTTATATACTGACCCCCTCTTCCAACTCCTCCTAGAAGGTCCTCCCCATCCAGTCTCTCCATGCCCTTTCTGTTTCTCTTTTTCTCTTTAGAAAGCAAACCAGGCCAACATGGTAAACAAACAACTAGAATGATAAAATGAAAACAAAGAAAAAACACAAGAAACACACACACACACACACACACACACACACACACACACAAAGACCTGATGATAGTAACTTTTCTATTGTTATTCTTTACTTGATTATTTTCATATGAATATCCTTGTTTTGAAATAAAACAAAAACTTCAATAAGAATTAAATACTTAGAAAATTCCCTCCCATCCACTCTCCCCTCCCCTCCCCTTATTCCCTTCCCCTTCCTCCTCCTTCCCCTTCCTCCTCCTTCCCCTTCCTTC
>NW_022196904.1:79361111-79373589 GCF_008632895.1 Mastomys coucha
CCCCCCCCCGCCTCCTCTTCCCTTCCCTTCATCTTCTTCTTCCCCTCCCTTTCCTTCCCTTTCTTCCCCTCCCTTCCCTTTTGCTTTTTTTGAGGCAAGGCATGGCCTAGAGCTACATGTTCCTGGCTGGCTTCAAACTTGTGACTCTCTTGCCTCAGCCTCCTGAGTTTGGAATTGTAGATGTATTCCATCATGATCAGCTTTAAATATTTCATAATAAAATGCTCATTTTCTAGTCATGTCTAATAAGTAATGATAAAGAGTTGAGGCTAGTCAGTTTTTCATATATCCCTAAGATAGTGTGAAGAAAACTTATTATTGCTGATATATGTAGATATATCTATCAGGTTATAGTTAAAATGGTATATCTAAAATTAAAAGTATGATTATATGTCTCTTTCAGTCTTTTGTGTTTTGGTCCTTCTTGGTTGTTAGATAAAACTTATTATGCAATCAATGTCTTGGCTTTCCTAGTATCTAGTGTCATAGAACATCATTATACACTAGTTAAATCCTTTACTTTGGCTCACTATTTAATTTTTACTTTCAGAATAAAATATCTGTGATGAGGCTCTTGCCTCTCCTGTTCAGTATTGAGTACCCAGTGTGTCTGAAAAATTCCAAGATATTAAATAAATACATGATTAATAAAAATCTTTTTATTCATCTTATAGAGTAATAGGGCTATTTTACTTTTGTTACTAATGAAGTTCTTAATTTAGTAAACATATGTGAAAGTTAGATATTTAGCATTTAATTCATTATTATAGGATTCATAAATATAATTAATGTCTGAATAATCAATGTGCTAGAGAGTGTTATGTCAACTTGACCTAATCTGGTGACACAAGTACTGGTTCTCAGCCTTTCACAGGGGTCACATATCAGATGTCCTGCGTATCATATATTTACATCATGGTTCATAACAGTAGCAAAGTTACAGTTATGAGGTCGCAATCAAATAATTTTATGATTGGAGGGGTCACCACAACATGAGGAACTGTATTAAAGGGTCACAGCATTAAGAAGGTAGAGAACCACTGAACTAGAGTTATGTAAAAAGAAGACACCACAATTCAGAAATTACCTCAATACAATTGGACTGTAGGCTAACCTGTATTTTATTTTCTTAATTAGTGATTGAGGGCCCAGCCCACTGTGGGTGGTTCCATGCCTAGGCTGGTGGTCCTGGGTTCTATAAGAAAGCAGGCCTACTAAGCCACAGGAACAAACCAATAAGCAGCAGTCCTCCATGGCCTCTGCATTAGCTTCTACCTCAAGGTTCCAGCCCTGTTTGAATTTCTGTCCTTACTCCCTGTGATGATGAACAGTGATTTGAAAGTGTATGCCAAATAAAACCTTTTCCCTTGGGAGAGGTATTTCTTCTCAGCAATAGTAACCCCAACTAAGACAATCAAACTTGTTTCCTATAGAAATGTGACTTCTTGAAGTACTAAGAAGAGTTTTGTGGAATGAACACTATATTTGGAACCCAAAGCACTAGTATTAAGTTACACATCTGTTATTTAGTAGTTCTGTGATCTTGAATTGGTGAATTTCAACTTCATGTGAAATAGGCACAATGTGACTTGTCAGTGATGGGAATCAGATAATGCCTAAATTGTAAAAATATTGAATAAACTTATATAAAAGGGATTCTATTATTTTAAATGATTTACTATCGATTTTTGATACTATAATCACTTTACCTTCTATTGTACTCTGAACTTACATTCACTTTACCATCTATTGTATGCTGGACTTAGTTTTGCTAATGATATCACTCCTGTGGTCTACAATTCATTTGTTTTTCAGCTGTAGAAAATGCTTCCTTTTTTTAAAAGATTACTCCTTAGCTTTATTGCCATTCCCAGTTTTTTTTTTTTTTTTTAAAGATTTATTTATTTATTATATGTAAGTACACTGTAGCTATCTTCAGACACACCAGAAGAGGGCGTCAGATCTCATTATGGGTGGTTGTGAGCCACCATGTGGTTGCTGGGATTTGAACTCATGACCTTCTGAAGAGCAGTCGGTGCTCTTCCCCACTGAGCCATCTCACCAGCCCGCCATTCCCAGTTTTAATTTTAAATTACCCACCCCAAATTATTTATAGCTTTTTGGCAATGCTATCCTTATACCACATACAATAGAATTGAGCTAATTAACAGACACATGATTACCTACAATGCCAATTATGTAACATTCAGTCTATCCTTGTATTGCATAGTTTATGCAGAAATTTCAAATGTGGAAAAGTGGCAGTTTCTCTCCATTTCTTCTTGTAAGTACCCTAAGTAATTTGAATTTTATTTTATTTTTCTGAGTATACTTATGATTCATATGAAGGTACATTATCCTTAGAGAAGAAAATATAAAACTTGAGACCATCATGTCAATCACTGAAGTAAGAATTGAAATGGGCATCAATTAGAATGTTCCAGTTTGCATGATGGTCAAAACTTTCTATGTTAATTCAACTTCTAAAGTTCTGTGAGCAGATTTTATGTGTGACAAGTCCTTGTCTTGACAAGTCCTTGTCTTGTGTGTGTGTGTGTGTAATTTATAATCATTGCATAGCTATGTAGTTTTAGATTACCCTCAAAATCCATCTTCCATAAACCAGAGGAGACTTGAAAGACAGAATGAGGCTGACACTCGGTGATCATTGATACTAATCAAAAGAAACACAAACAGTGACACTTGTGGCCCTGGCCGCCGACACCCGAGTCTATCTGACCTTCTGGTTTCTTTCTACCCTAGCATTTTAAGTGTCAGGTATTTCTTGTACTGAGATGAGCAGCATGAAGTTTGTTGGTTTGGAAAACACTCATCTGTTTTGAGTCAGTATAATCTTTTACTTGAGTAGTTAGCCCATAAATGTCAAATAACTGATACTCCCTTGGAAATCAAATTACATTGCAAATGAGGTTCTGGGCATGTCGTTGATATGGTTTTGAAAATTGCCCTTTACAAGAGTAAAAGACTAAACCAAATACCTTCAAAAATGCCACACGGTGAGCAGAGGGAACAAAACACAGACAAACTAGCTTCAAGGTTATAATTTTAGGAAAAGAAAAAAGGTGTCTGTCAGAAAGTGTTAAAAAGCTATAGCTGCTTAACAAGGGAAACAGGAAGACCAAAGCTTCAGGCATTCAAGACAGTGGGTGACTAGGGGATCATAGTCCAAAGAGACATAAAGAGATTCAGGATAATCAAAGTGCTGCTGAGACATTAGTAAACAGTGGGCAGGAACAGGTTAGGGAGGGAGGACAAGAAGCCATTGCTATTTCTGAGAAGTCCCTGCTTACTTATTTTCAGAACAAAAATATTTTACCTGATCTAAAATTGCTAAAAATGCTTTACATGGGTAAAACATGAAAACACTTTTATAGTTCTAAAGCCAGGTATTGTGATTCTAAAGACAAGGCAGATGTGGTAGTTCTAAGGTCAAGTCAGGTATGGTGGATCTAAAGTCAGGTATGCTGTTTCTAAAGCCAGGTATGGTGTTTCTAAATCCAGGTATGGTGGTGTGCTCCTATAATCTCAGTACTTTGGGAGCTGATGCAGAAGCATAGTGAATTGGGCCAGCCTGAGCTACATGGTCAGAAACTGTCTTTTAAAAAGTTATAGTTCTATACAAATGTGTTAGTATATGCTCATGTTACCATCCTTTGTTAATTTAAAATTAGAGGGAATTTCCTATTCACCCATTCAAAAAGATTAAAAAACAACCCAAATTGTATAAATTAAGTGGGTGCTAGGTTATGTTTCAATGTATGTGCATGGTATAACATTTAAATTAGGCTGGCTATATTTATTCAAGTAAGCACTTAGTATTTCTTTATGAAAAATTTTATCTTCTAGCTTCTAGTAATGTATAATACATTATTCTTATCTGTAGTCACCCTACTGGGTGATAACAAGTTTCTTCCTCCTGTGTAACTCTAACTTGATACTCACTGATCAACATTTCCTTACTCATCCTTACTCCCAGTCACCTGCTCTCTGCAATCCAGCATTCTGCTCTGAATTTCTATGAGACTGTCTTAAGAGACCCTTGGGTGAGCTTATTTAGTGCATCCTTGTTTTTCTGTGTCTGGTCTTTTGACTTAATGACTTCCAGTCCTGTCCATGTGGTCACAGAGGAAAGAAGGATTTCATTCTTTTTGTGGTTGTACAGTGTCCCTTGGGCAATATACTATGATTTCTTTCATCATCACCAGCTAATGGACATTTGTTTTCTTTTACTGGCTATTGTGAGTAGTACTGTATTGAACATGGGAGGATCAATATCTCTGACATAGTGACTTCATTTTCTATGGAAGAATGCCAAGTAATGAGGTGGTAGATCATAGTTTCAGCTTCAAGTTTATGAGGAAATTCCATCCAGTTTTCTATCATTGTACTTATTTGCACTCACACAAGCAGTGTGCATTTGTCTTTTTTCACATCTTTACCAACACTTGCTATTTTTAGTCTTTTTGATAACAGCTATTCTTAGTGATACAGTGATATCTAGATCATTGAGGTACTGATTTGTATATTCCTGAGGAATAGTGGTACTAAGCATTTTCTTTTGTACCTGTTAGTCTTTTGTGTAACTTCTTTTTTTTTCTTAGGGTGGGGAACAGTTGTTTATTAACATTGCCCCCAGGATAGCAAAGTCCAGAGCTAAGCAGTGAAATCCAGAAATGAACCAGGATAAGTATATTATCTAGTCTTCCTATGCCAAAGCATGAGGCTAAGGATTTTTGCAACTTTAGTTTCAAACTAGGAAATGAAAGGCCATACATATGGGGGAGAGATGACAATCTTCCTGATGCTTTGTGTAAGACCTAATCACTTTCATGTGTGTTAATGTAAGACAGAGCCACTGAGATGGCTTAGAGTATAAAGGCACTTGCCAACAAGTCAGATGACTTGAGTTGGATCCCCAGGACTGACTTTGTTGGAAAGAACTGACTTCTACAAGTTGTCCTTGGATCCTCCACAAGTACATACACAAAATAAATTAATGAAAAATTCAAGGGGTTGGAGAAATGGCTCAGTAGTTTAGTATGCTTTGTGTTCTTCAAGAAGGCCCAAACCAGGTTCCCCACCTCCCATGTCAGTCAGCTCACAAGCTTCCTATAGCCCTGGCTTTAGGGATCACACACCCTCTCTGGTCTCTGGGGACACCTGCATCACAGGCACCCATATGCAAGTAGTATATCCTCATATGACACACACATTCTTTTTTGTTAAATATTAAATGTTTTGGGAAGAAAGATATATAAGATAAAGTTCAAGAGAACAAGCTGCAGACTGAAACCAGGAAACAGTGCCCATATCCCCTAATAGTAACAAAATAGCAACAAAAATACAAACTAACTTCTTTAGAGGAATGTTAGTTTAGATGTATTGCCCAATTTAAATTTTTTTTTTTTTTTTTGAGACAGGGTTTCTCTGTTTAGCCCTGGCTGTCCTGGAACTCACTCTGTAGACCAGGCTGGCCTCGAACTCAGAGATCCGCCTGCCTCTGCCTCCCAAGTGCTGGGATTAAAGGCGTGCGCCACCACCGCCCGGCTCCCAATTTAAATTTTTTGTTGCTATTTTTATATTGGACTTTTAAAGTTAATACACATTCTTGATCCCAACCTCCTTCCAAGTATATACTTTGCAAATATTTTATTTTGAATCTCTTGACTGTTACATTTGTAGTGCAGCATTTTAGTGATGTGATTTCATTTGTATTTTTTGTTTTTATTTGTTATGCTTTTGACATCTTAAAAATTTTTTTGTCCTTTCCAATGTCCTGAAGTATTTCCTATGTTTTATTTTGGTAATTTTATGGCTTTGGTTCTATAAAATATGTAGTCCATTTTGAGGTTATTTAAAAAATATTTTAAGAGATAAGGGCCCACAAAGGGATCCCATGGACTTCCTCTCTAAACATCACAGGCTATTTGTTATTTTGTGCAACCTGATGGTAAGGACTTATTGATGAAGACAACATGTACTCATGTCATTGAAAATGGAGATGTTCAATCTGGTGCCCATATAGAAGTTTCAGCCTTGCTGACTAGCAAACTAGCATTCATTATGCTGGAAGATACTCTGTAAGCTGCCAGAGGGGAAAGATAATCATCAGTATCACCCAGCTACAAAGCCTGCCACCTACAACAGAGACCTGCCTCAAGATTTACTGGTGTAATAGTGGTACAAATGTTATGGGATTAACCAATCACTTTTTGATTTGGTTACAAGTCCACTCAATGAGATAGAACTCATACTGGCACTACTATGTGGCCAAGAATCTGAGATTAGATAGGCCTAGGGAAAAGTCTACTACTATTATTCTGTTAAAGGAACGTAGCAATAAAATGACTCCTAATGACATATTGCCATACCTATAGATTATTGCCTTGCTCAATCCTCCTTAGAGAGGCTTCCTGAAATAGATATGAATCAGCATAGATCCTCAACTGCACAATATACAAAGATTGAGAGGCATTAGAATACTCAATCCTAAATGGATATCTTCATCAATTTCCTTCCCTTATAGCTCAAGGATCTCTGTCTCTGTCTCTCCCTTCTTTCCTCCTCCACTCCTTCCCTCCTTTCTTTCTTCCTCTCTCTTTCTCTCTCTCTGTCTTCCTTCCTTTCTTTCTTTCTTTCTTTCTTTCTTTCTTTCTTTCTTTCTTTCTTTCTTTCTTTCTTTCTTTCTTTCTCTCTTTCTTTGAGACAGTGTTTCCTGTGTAGCCCAGCTATCCTGGAACTCAATCTGTAGACTAGGTTGGACTCAAACTCAGAAATCCATCTACCTCTGCCTCTAAGTGCTGGGATTAAAGATGTGACCACCATCCCCAGTTTCTATGGATTTTCTTAATTTCAGAATTGCCTTTCTATTCTATAATATTGGTCTATGTGACTGTGTTTATGATACCATACCATTTTTGATTATTACAGCAAGGCACTATGTTTTGAAGCCAGATAGTATAATATGTCCTGCTTCTTCACTCCTTGGCTTCTTTTTAAATTTTGTGATTTTGTATAATTTGAGAATTGTATTTTTAGCTATATGAAAAATGTTGCCAACTTTTTTGATAGAGATTATATTGAATCTGTACATCTCAATAAATTATAGGGGCAATTGCACAATGTTGACTTTTCCAATCCATGTGCATTGGATATCTTTTACGTTTTTTATATTCTCTTCCATACTTTTATCAATGTTTTTAAATTTACATTGTGAAAACCTTTCATATCTTTGTGTAATAACCATTTTTTTGTTGTAAGCTTGGCATAGTCAGGAAGAAGGAATTTCAAAGGAAGATTCAGCTCCATCAGTGGCCATGTCTGTGGGAGCAGTTTCTCGAATGCTAATTGAAGTAGAAGGGCCCAGCCAGCTGTGGGTGGTGCCATTCCTAGGCAGGTGCTCCTGGGCTGTAGAAGAAAGGTAGCTTAACTAAGAGCATGCTAGTGAGTAGTATTCTTTTTTTTAACCTTTCAATTTTTATTATTTTATTTATTTATAGTCCTGTTGTTGACCTCCTCTCAGTCCTCCCTCCCACAGTTCCTCATCCCATTCCTCCTCCCCCTTGCCTCTGAGAGGATATTATCCACCCCATCACCAGACCTCCTCCTTCCCTGGGGCCTCAAGTCTCTCATGGATTAAACACCTCTTCTCCCACTAAGGCCTGGCCAGGCAGACCTCTGCAATATTTGTTCCAGGGGCCTTGGACTGGCCCATGTATGCTCCTGGTTAGTGGCTCAGTCTCTGGGAGCTCCCTGGGGTCTGGTAAATCGAAACTACTGGTATTCCTATGGGGTCATGCTCCCCTCCAGCTTCTTCAATCCTTCCTCTAATTTAACCATAGGGGTCACTGACTTCAGTTCAATGGTTGGGTGTAAGTATCTGCTTCTGTCTCAGTCAGCTGCTGATAGGGCCTCTCTGGGGACAGCCATGCCAAGGCTCCTTTCTGTAGGCACATCAGAGCATCAGTAATAGTGTCAGGTCTCGGTGCCCTCCCATGAGATGAATCCCAAATTGGGTCAGTCATTGGATAGCCTTTCCTTCAGTCTCTTCTCCATTTTTGTCCCTGTAGTTCTTTTAGATAGGGACACTTCTGGGTCAGAAATTTTGACTGTGGGTTAGTAACCCTGTCATTCTACTTAAGGCCCTGTCTATCTACTAGAGGTAGGCTCTTCCAGTTCCCTGTCCCCAGTGTTGGGCATTTTGGCTAAGGTTACCCACTGAATCCTTGGAGTCTCACCTCCTGGGTCTCTGGTACTATTTAGAGGTTCTTCCCACTTCCCACTCCCTGATGCTGCTTATATGTATTCATTCTCTTGGCTCTCTGGGTTTTTCTCCTGGATCCCTCTCCCTCACCCAGGCCATACCTGATCCCCATCCCCCTCCCCTCTCCCACCAAGATCCCTCCCTCTCTCTGCCTTCCATGATTATTTCCTTCCCCCTTCTAAGTGAAACTGAAACATCCTCACTTGGGCCTTTCTACTTGTTATACTTCTTACCATTTGTGGGTTGTGTCTGTACTTCTGGGCTAATATCCACTAATCAGTGAGTACATTCCAGGTATGTTGTTTTAAGTCTGAGTTACCTCACTCGGGACGATATTTTCTAGTTCCATCCATTAGTCTGCAAAATTCATGATATCCTCATTTTTAATAGCTGAATAGTCTTCCATTATGTAAATGAACCACATTTTCTGTATCCATTCTTCAGTTGAGGGACATCTGGGTTGTTTCCTTCTTCTGACTCTTATAAATAAGGCTGTTATGAACTCGGTGGAGCATGTGTCCTTGTGGTATGGTGGAGCATCTTTTGGGTATATGCCCAAGAGTGATATAGCTGGGTCTTCGGGAAGAACTATTTTTAATTTTCTAAGGAATTGCCAGGTTGATTTCCAGAGTGGTTGTACCTGCTTGCAATCCCTCTCAGCAATAGAGTGTCCATTTTTCCACATCCTTGCCAACATGTGCTGTCACTTGAGTTTTTGATCTTAGCCATTCAGTGTGAGGTGGAATCTCAGGATCATTTTGATTTGCATTTCACAAGGACTAAGGACTTTGAACATTTTTTTTTTTTTAGTGCTTCTCTGCCATTCGAGATTCTTCTGTTGTGAATTCTCTGTTTAGCTGTGTACCTCATTTTTTAATTGGGTTATTTGTTTTTTATTGGAGGAAAATTTCTTGAGTTCCTTATATAGTTTGGGTATTAGCTCTCTATCAGATGTAGGGTTAGTGAAGATTTTTTCCCAGTATGTAGGTTGCCGATTTGTCCTATTGACGGTGTCTTTTGCCTTATGGAAGCTTTTCAGCTTCGTGAGGTCCCATTTATCGATTTTTGATCTTAAAGCCTGAGCCACTGGTGTTCTGTTTAGGAAACTTCCCTCTGTGCCCATGAGTTCGAGGCTCTTTCACACTTTCTCTGCTATTAGATTCAGTTTATCTGGTTTTATGTTGAGGTCCTTGATCCACTTGGATTTGAGTTTTGTGCAGGGTGATACATAATTATCTATTTTCATTCTCCTACATACAGACTGTCAGTTGGACCAGCACCATTTATTGAAAATGTTTTCTTTTTTTCCACTGTATGCTTTTGGCTTCTTTGTCAAAGATCAAGTGCCCAAAGGTGTGTGGATTTACTTTTGGGTCTTTGATTCTGTTCCATTGTTTGACCTGTTCCTGTACCAATACCATGCAGTTTTTGTTTTGTTTTGTTTTGTTTTGTTTTTGTTTTTTGTTTTTTTGTCATTATTGCTTTGTAGTACAGCTTGAGGTCAGGGATGGTGATTCCCCTGGAAGTTCTTTTATTGTTGAGAGTTGTTTTGGCTATCCTGGGTTTTTGTTTTTCCATATGAAGTTGAGAATTGCTCTTTCCATGTCTGTGAAGACCTGTGTTGGAATCTTGATGAGGATTGCATTGAACCTGTAGATTGTTTTTGGTAGGATGGCCATTTTCACTATGTTAACCCTATCAATCCATGAGTATGGGAGATCTTTCAATATTCTGAGGTCTTTTTCAATTTATTTTTTCAGGGATTTGCAGTTTTTGTGGTACAGATCTTTCACTTGCTTGGTAAGAGTTACACCAAGATATTTGATACTATTTGTGAAGGGTGTTGTTTCTATAATTTCTTTCTCTGCCTGTTTGTTATCTGTGTAAAGGAAGGCTCCTGATTTGAGTTAATTTTATATCCTACCACTTTGCTGAAGTTGTTTAGCAGCTGTAGGAGTTTTCTGGTGGAATTTTGGGGGTCGATTATGTATATTATCATATCATCTGCAAATAGTGATACTTTAAATTCTTCCTTTCCAATTTTATTCCATTGATTTCCTTTTGTTGTCTAATTGTTCTGGCTAGGGCTTTGAGTACTATATTGAATAGGTAGAAAGAGAGTGGGAAGCCTTGTCTAGTCCCTGATTTTAGTGAGATTGCTTCAAGTATCTCTCCTTTTAATTTGATATTGGCTGTTGGTTTGCTGTTATTGCTTTTTATTATGTTTAGATATGGGTCTTGAATTCCTGATCTGTCCAGTACTTTTAACATGAAGAGGTGTTGTATTTTGTCAAAGGCTTTTTCAGCATCTTATGAGACGATCATGTGGCTTTTCTTCTTTGAGTCTGTTTATATAGCATATTATGTTGATGGATTTTTGTATATTGAACCATCCCTGCATCTCTGGGATGAAGCCTACTTGACCATGGTGAATGATGATTCTCTCTTCTATCTCTTGTATTCTGTTGGTGATGTTTGCATCTGTAGCTCCCAATCTCTTCCTAAGTTGTCCATCTATAGGGTTGCCCCCCTTTGTGTTTTCTTTATTGTTTCTATTTCCATTTTTAGATCCTGGATGGTTTTGTTCAATTCCTTCACTTGTTTGTTTTCCTGTCATTCTTTCAGGGATTTATTTGTTTCTTCTTTAAGGGCTTCTACCTGTTTGCCTGTGTTTTCCTATATTTCTTTATGGGAGTTCTTTTATTTTCCTTAAAGACCTTTATCATCTTCATGAGATAAGTCATTATCTTGCTTTTCAGCCATGCTGGGATACCCAGGGCTTGCTGTAGTGTGGGAACTGTGTTCTGGTGGTGCAGAATTACATTGGGTTTTGTTGCTTATAATCTTGCATGTGCCTCTGATATCTGGTTATCTCTGGTGTTAACTGGCCTTGGGGGTGTGTCTCTGTCTAGAGTAAGTCTCTTTGGAGGCAGGTATATTCCATTTCCTTGGAAGCAGGCAATGCTGTCTCTGGTTAGGGTGGACCTTCATATGTCTCTGGTTAGAGCAGGCCTCCTGTGTCCCTAGTTACTGCGGACCTCCTGGGAGGCAGACAGGTTGTAGGGATTGGGAGGTGTTGGGCTGCTGTTCTGGCCTGGGTGGAGAAATGGTCTAGTAGGAAGGTAGAGCTCAGCAGGGTGGGTAGGTTCTGTGTCAGCTGGGCTCTGTGTCTTTGGTTACTGCAGACCTCCTTGGAAGCAAGTAGGCTGTGGTGTATGGGTGGGTGTCTGGCCACTGATCTGGCCAAGGTAGGAGTGGGCCAGAAGAAGGGTGGGGCTCGGGGTGTAGGGGGTGAGGGAGTTATTTCTAGATACTTTAGTTTTTACATATATGTTTCAGTGTCCTGTGTCTCTATTTTCAGTTGTTTCAAAAAACTATGTCTCCTTACTGCTTTATTTCTTAATTCATTTGTTGTTCAAAAATGAGTTGTTAAATTTCCATGCATTGGTATAATTTCCAAAGACATTTCTCTTTTCTAGCTTCTTAATTGCATTGTGTTCAAAGAAGAACTCAGTATAATTTCAATTTTAAAAATTTGTTGAGACTTATTTTGTGGTTTGTCATATAATCTGTCCTGGGAAATGTTCCATGTTATGTTGAGGAAAATGTCAGTAGCAGCAATTGAAAGTCATGTCCCATAGACCTAGTATGTACCTACGTGACGCTAATTCAATGATGGCATTTCTTTTTGACCTTTCTTTCTGGATGTTCTGTTCAATGTTGAGGGGAGGGGGCGGGAGGAAGGGGAGGTGTTACGTCCTTAGCTATTATGATATTGGAGTTGAGTGTTTCTCTTGGCTCTGTTAATACTTGCTTTTTTTATTTGTATGCTCTAGTCCTGGGTAAACATAAAATGTTTTGAACTATTTTTTTCTGTTGAGTCTATGTAGGCCCAGCTGGCTTGGAAATTGTTGTGTAGACCAGGTTGGTCTTAAACTCGCAGGATCTCACCTGCCTCTGCTTGGAGTGATGGGATTAAGGGGGTATGCCACCACGCCTGGCTTGACTTTTGGCTTTTTTAATATTATACATTTGTGTCCTTTATTGAGAAGTTTTCTGTTATTATTTTTTTGAATACATAGTCTAACCCCCTGGAATTTACAAGTCCTTCTTGAGCCCCAGTTACCTGAATATTTGCACTTTCTGTGCTTGTCTTACATTTTCTTGGGCCCTTCCTCCCTCCCTCCCTCCCTC
>NW_022196904.1:79373620-79377968 GCF_008632895.1 Mastomys coucha
TTCCTTCCTTCCTTCCTTCCTTCCTTCCTCCCTCTGTGTATGTGCTCATGTACATTTGTGGTGGCCAGAGGGTAACTTGATGGAGTTGATTCTCTCTTTCCACTATGTAGGTCCTGGGGATTGAATTCAGGTTGGAAGGCCTGGCAGGAGACACCTTTTCCCACTGAGCATCTCACTGGCCCTGGTTATTTGTCCCATCTACTCTGCAGTTGATGTCTTATATTACATTTTAAAAAATTATTTAATGTACCTTTCATGTTAATACTTGTGTTTGATTTACATGTACTTTGCTTTTACTTCTAATTTCTCTGTTAGGATATTGAAACATTTTTCTTTGTTGTCTTCAATTTTATTGAATCTTCTGAAAATTCCTATCTAATTTTTATTTTTTTGCCCCACCTGTACTTTTTTTTAATTGAAAGATGCTATGTACAAATGCGTATGTTATGTGCCTTCTCAGAATGATATTTGATTTAAATATAATAAAATGCTTGTGAACCACTCTCTTGAGTTGGGAGAACTACTTGAACACCTGTAAGCAGAAAATTCCTATTTTAAATATTCTGTCTTCCATAGTGAGTACTACTCGGTCAGTTTTGGTACCTTATTCTGAATGTTTGATAAGATGAGAGAGTCCAAAAGGTTCCTGAAGCTTGTTGGCATACATATTATCTTGGCATGTGAGGATTTACTGCTTATTCCAATCCTCCTACTGTGAATTTCCAGAAATTCCAAGCAGGGATTGCTTACTTTCTCTGAACCTCTAGTCACCTTCACTACTGTAGCATTGGATGGTCTTCAATTTGAGATTGGTTGGGAGTTGCCATGGCATTGTCACGATTTCAGTCTAGAGGGCAGTCAACCTGAAGGGTGTCTCTAAGACACCATCATCATATTCTTATTGTTTACATTGCTAGGGAGACTCAAGCCTTGAGCCTCATACCTGCTGGCACATACTCTGCTATGGAGTTATATTCATAGCCCTTTGGTTTTGAGGTAGTATCATGCTGTGCAGCACAGGTTAGCTTATATTTTTCCATCTTCAGGTCTCTTCTCTCTAACCCTTCACTGCTGAGATTATAGAGGTATTTTGCCACACCAGCTAGTGTATTATTTAGAAACTTCAGGAAATTCCTCACTTAAAGAATACTCTGTCTTCACAAGCCTCCCTCTAGAGCCAGGGTAGGACTAGATAACTCATTTGTAGTTACAGTCCTGCAGCTTTGCATTGCTAATGCTATCTGGCTTTAGGCAGAGTCACCATGGATGGATCAGTCTCTCAGGCCTATGCCACATCTGCAGTCACCACTGTCATTTAGCCACATTACATCCTGTGCCCACAGCCCTCCAAGAACAATCTAAAAGTTTACAGAGCTAAGGCACACACTATTATCAGCTTCCCTTGGTAGTCTGGTAACCCAAGGCATCACAGGTGATGGTAACTGAGAGAGCTGTTCAGTAGACTTTCTTTATGAATAGATTTATTTCAGAGGTTCTGTTCACTAGAGGTTCATGTCTCATGACAAGGACTCTTAGGATCTGCCCAGTGTTAGATTTCACTAACCCACACTGAGTTCCAAGGCAACACTTTATGCCTACTACTCCATTCTGTCATTCAGTAGCTGCTGCTCACCTAATACATAGGCTACGAAGACTCGCTGTAGCATAGGCTGGGCTCAAACTTACCATGTAGCTGAAGATTATATTAAACTTTTTGATCTGTCTGTTTATATTTCCTGATGGTTGGAATTGTGGGCATGTGCCACCATGACTATTTAAAAATATATTTTATTCATTCTTTGAGGTTTTCATACATGGTTTTTACTTCATTGTGATCATATTGTGCTCCACTTCCCCCTCTAAATCCTCCCAGATCTACCAACTAAGAAATGTTTTAAGACATTAGTGTGGGACTCATGGCTCCAGCTGCATATGTAGCAGAGGATGGCCTAGTTGGTCATCAATGGGAAGAGAGGGCCTTGATCTGTGAAGGCTTTATGCCCCAGTGTAGGGGGATGCCAGGGCCAGGAAGCAGGAGAGGGTAGGTTGGTGAGCAGGGGGAGCGGGGAAGGAATAGTTTTTTTTTTTTTTTTTTTTTTGGGAGGGAAAACCAGGAAAGGAGATAACATTTGAAATGTAAATAAAAAAATCTAATAAAAAAGTGTTCAAAATGCTTAGCCATCAAAGAAATAAAATTAAAATCGTGTCTAGTTTCATGTAGTACTGAGCATCAAACCCAGAACTTATTTCATGCTAGACAAATGCTCTGCTAAGTGCCCTACATATCTCTCGGCTTGGATTCTTATTTATTTATTCATTTATTTATTTAAAGGAAGAAATCTTGAAATTACCCTCTCTGCTAAAGTGATGTATATATTTGCAGAGTTAAAATGGGAGCACTGGAATAAGCTCTAGCTATCTGAAGGAAGACTGTGTTAGTCAGAACAGCAAGTCCTTGAGGTAATAGTGTTCTTGGTGCATATGAAAAAGAATGAAAACCACTGTTGTTGGAGTAGTGTTCAGCAAGAGTGGAGGTGTAGGAGTCAGGATGGGCATGGTGAATCATACATTTTATCATGTATGATGGCTGGAGGATCATGAGTTCCAGGCTTGGGCTATATAGTGAGCTTGAGGCCAGCTTGGTCACACAGGAATTTCAGGCCGGCCTGGCTTACATAGTGAGTGGAAGTGACCAAGAAACAGTTTCCATCTTGATATAAGAAGAAAACAGAAGATAGTGCTGCGAAGCTATCATGAGTTGGATTTAGCACATGCCAGCTTGTAAGAGCTGATGGATAATGGACCTGTGCTGTGGTAGTGAATCATGGGGGAATCTCATGGCATAGAAGGTCTGTTTACCTCATGGCTGCCTGGTAGTGAAGGACAGAGAGAATAGAAGTGGCTGATGTCCAATGACTTGTCAACAGCCTGTCTTCATGATGTATTTTATCCCAACAGAGTTCCACCTCTTTAAGTTTCCATCACAACTCAGTAGTGCCATTGGCAGATGACCAAGCCTTCAACACAAGGTTGTTAGGTAGCATTTCTGAATAAAACTATAGGGACCCATATTAGTATTATGACTACTCATTCATCAATTCCAATTCCCAGTTGGCTATAATCATAAAAATTTGGCAAAAACTAAAAGACTGAAAAATATATTGAGAGTCAACACATAAAATTTGTAATGACATACCATGTCTTATCCTTACATTAGTAAAGTTTATAATTAACTCACCTAAGTGTCTTCAGTAGCTCAGCATTGTGAAAGGCTGCCATTGTGTTAAGTGAGATGACTCAGAACTGACCATTGGCTGTTAGGAAGGATGCCAGCAGTGACAGTGACATTATTACGACCTGATTAAAGTAGTATAGACAGCACTAACAAGGAGAAAGACAGTAAATATATTGGGAGGGATGTTATAAAGTGTAATAGTTCTCTGGAGAGAACTGAAGAGTTAAATAGTTTTAAAGTCCCTGACTTGGACTAGAGAGATTGTTCAGTGGTTAAGAGTACTTAACTGCTTTTCCAGAGGATTCCAGTTCTCATCTTAGCACCATCAAGTGGCTCATAACTCTCTGTATCTCCAGTTTCAGGAAATCTAATGCTTGTGGCCTCCTTGGGCACCTGTATGCAGGTACAGATTCCACATGGAGATACACATCTATACATAATTTAAAGTATTAAAAAATAAATATTTAAAAAAGGTGACTTGTATTCGGGTTATTTATATGCTGATGGGGATGACTGAAAGTATAAGAAACAATGGTGAGGGACCAGCACTCTGGAGGGAGAGTATAAAAACCATCTATAGTAGATGATCTTACTTTTGATAGAGGTATAAGTATTTCATCTATAGTAACGCATGACTAAAATATAGAACAGTTTCACTAAATCACTATATGCTAAGAGTTTGTAGAAGTTTCTGACCTACAGTGAACTAGAAAGTTATCATCAACTGAGAAAGGCTGTAGGGAAGACCTAAAGAGTTCAGAGGAGAGGAGGATGCATGGAGAAATATAGTATTCAGAAGATGTTTCTACATTTCAAGTGTATTCCTTGGGATGGCAAGTTAGAAGGAAACCAGTTTTGAAACTCAATAACAGCTTTCACCTATATGCAAAATGTGTTACTCTGGGGATGTTTAATGATTTGTTTTTGTGAGAGGTGAAGATACTAATTATGATATTTTGCTATATATTACATTATTCTATGCTCAGAATGGATACAGGGTTTGTATGTACAAACTAGTTTTGCAAAATGGAAGATACTGTTTAATTTTAACCATCAGAGATGGCTCTACAGGAAAGAGAGAGAGAGAGAGAGAGAGAGAGAGAGAGAGAGAGA
>NW_022196904.1:79377978-79391202 GCF_008632895.1 Mastomys coucha
AGAGAGAGACAGAGAGACAGAGAGACAGAGACAGAGACAGACAGAGAGAGACAGAGACAGAGAGAGAGACTGAGAGACAGAGAGAACATTTGAATGAAGTCTAAATCAAAGGAAGATAGTTTTTCAGTTGGCTTTCTATGTAACAGATATTGAGCCTAGAACTACTACTTTGTTACTAATACCTGTGAGGAAACAGCTCAGAGAGGTTATGTAACATGCTGTAGGCCACACACACTGGCTAAATGGGCATTATATCCAGATCTAGTTGGCAATAAACCCTTTCAATAAAACACTGATTCTGGAATGAGATAGTGGTAGTAGGTAGACTATCTTAGTAGAGGGAGTAGTGAGATCAAAGATGAGCATAGAGGGGGAGGAAAAAGGAGGTGCATGTGGTGGGGGGGTGGGGAGAGGGAAGCAGAAGGAGAAAGTATGATTTAGGCACTGTGCATTAGAAATACATGATGCACATATTGGAAAATAAGGCAGAAAAATTGGGTTGTAATTCCCCATAGGGAAGAGGCCTTAAAAGTCATAGGGATGCTTGACGGTATTTTTAGGCAGTCATCAATTTAATATGGTTCTTTTTCTTTTTACAAATGGAATCACATTTACTATGTAAACATCTGGCCAGCAGTACATTTTTGTTTTGTGTTGTTTCATAGTTGTAGATTCATTTGGAAGGCAAGACTATAAGGATACTGAAGTGGACTTTGAAATTAGCATTGGATATAGTGATCAATTTCACTTGGCAGTTCATGGAGTAGATGATCACTTTACTGAATTGTTTGTGCTGTGAAATTAAGAACACATCTCTAGATTAGATAAGTTTAAGTTTAGTCAATGCTTTTTCTGGGACCCCATGGTATATTTTAAACTTTTGTTTTTCAGATACTGACCGAGCTTTGTCATTACTGGAGGAATACTGCAAAAAATTAAGAAAGCCTGAGGAGCAGCTGTTGAAAAATGCTGTTAGAAAGGTGATGAGTATTTTCAAGAGCAGCTTATTTCAAGCCTTGCTGGGTATGTATTGCAAAAACTACTTATAGTCTTAAAGGCCAGAATCAGGCTAAACAGTTTGAATAATGTCACAGATGACAAAGTCTCTCTCTCTCTCTCTCTCTCTCTCTCTCTCTCTCTCTCTCTCTCTTTCACATACCTATGATACCTTTTCTTTTTATTCAAATGGAAGATCCCACCACCCTTACTCTTACTTAAAAAAAAAAACAATTGCTGTAGAATAGAAATGAGGAATAGATTACTGAAAAAATATCAACATTGAAAAATACTTTGTGTGGGGATATGGGAAGACCAATGTGCCCAGGTGAGAACTCTGCAGAGTTAGGGACAGGCATCAAACAGAAAGAAAGGAAGTGACTCGTGGAACACAAATTCCCCAGAATTCTCGGCTCATACCAATGTCCTCTGTCCTCAGAACAAAGTTAAAGTGAAACCCTTTGTCTCTTGTACTTCTTTTAGAGGGTTTAGATCCAGAATTGAAAAGTTTATTCATGAAAACTCAATGTGTATCAGTGTGTAATGAAAGTATTCTGATAATCTTGGCCTTCTCTTTAAAGATATGAAAAAAAGTCAAGGCTGTGGTTTATTGATAGATGGCTTTTATACATCTATATTTTATACTTATTTACATTTCTTTAAATTGATCTCTTCAAGATGTCTTAAGAGAAAAAGCAACAAGAAAAATCAGTCAATCAATCAATCACCAGTCAATATTTCCTTCAATAAGAACAACAAATGGAACATTAAGACAATTCCATTTGACATAGGGTACTTTTTTTAGGGGGAGTCATATTTTTTTATTAGATTTTTTTCTTTATTTACATGTCATATGTTATCTCCTCTCCCATTTTCCCCTCTGAAAAAAAGAAAAAAAAAAAAGAAAAGAAAAGAAAAGAAAAGCTCTGTTCCCTCCCTCCTACCCCTGGCCAACAATCTACCCTCTCCTGCTTCCTGGCCCTGACATTTCCCTACACTGAGGCATAGAGCCTTCACAGGGCCAAGGGCCTCTCCTCCCATTGATGACCAACTTGGCCATCCTCTACTATACATATACTGCTAGAGCCATGAGTCCCGCCATGTGTACTCTGGTTGGTGGTTTAGTCCCCGGGAGCTATGAGGGTACTATTTAGTTCATATTGTTGTTCGTCCTAAGGGGCTGCAAACCCTTCAGCTCCTTGGGTCCTTTCTCTAGCTCCTTCACTGGGGACCTGACACAGGGTACTTTTAATTTTTTTATTTATTTAGCTTTTGAGCCAGGAACTGAGGTCAGCACTTTGTATGTGCTAAGCAACAACACACACACACAAAATGCGTTCGAAAAGAAGTCAATGAGTCGATTAGACATTTTCATCACATTTAATGCTAGCATGTGTTGAAAGTAAAAACAGGAATCTAGGAAGCTTAGTGTTAAAATAATTTCTTTTTTATTTATTAACATGTTATTTATGTTCAACTATGAATAGACCAACTGATAAAACCCTTAAGATTATAGTTTCAGTATAATTTTAAAGATTATTAAGTTTTAAAGACTTGAAAATCAATTTATTTAATGTAAATAGAAGTTGAAAAGCTTTACAAAATTATTTTACCTGTGGGAAAAATAATTCCTTTCATCTATTGTGGCTGGGAAGAATTAATGACACAAGCAAATATAATCATCTCAGCTGGTATTAAATAGAAGCGACTCTAAATGGAGTCTTACAGAATTTAAATAAACATGGTCATTAGAGAATAGTATTTTACAGAACATTTTGAACCACAGATTTATGAATTAAGTATTAATAGTGTCATTTAGTTGATGATTCATAAAGGCCATTAACTAAATGGAAGTGCATCTAAATTGATTCACATGATGTGTTTAGTTAAGACTGGCTGCCTTTGGGGAGCTTGAGCTTTTGAGAACTGGTTTAGGAAGAATATTATCAGATGACTTTAGATAAATCTACATGTTTAGAAATGTAATCATTTGATAACACTATTACCTAGAGAACAAGAAGGCACATGAATGACTGTCAACTGCATTTTGCCATTATTTTAACTGAGCAATAAATATCTTGGCAAAGAGCCTATAGTGTGGCTTGAATTTCTCTAATAAATCTGGAAAAGGCTATTACATAATAATCTGCATAGCATGTTGCTCTGGCTGGCCCTTTAAAGTCAGTTGGTCACATATAAAGCAGAAGACTGCTGGGTCTGGACTCAGTCAGAGAAGATGCACCTAACCCTCAAGAGACTCGAGGCTCCAGGGAGTGGGGAGGTCTGGTGGGGTGGAGGTCAGGGGGGTGAGGAGATCCTCATGGAGACTGGTGGGGGAAGATATGGGATGTGGAACAGTCGGAGGGTGGACCTGGAGGGAGATGAAGTCTGGACTGTAAAAAAAGATTAAATATATATAAAAATAAAGTCAGTTGGTGTTAAAAGCAAGTACAAAGAATGCAGCACCTCACAGCAAAACAGTTTTTTGTTGAACTCTATGTGGGAAGCAAAGAATTGATCATTAAGTTATTATTATGGACAATTTCACTGTATATTTTCTTAAGGTCTCCACCTGTGTCCTGAAGAAGATTCACATCTTTATAAAAGCATAGATAAATAAGATGTTGTTCATTGCCTATAACTTGATTTCTCCTCCCTCCCTGTACCTCTATTTGTTACAAATAATGAAAGATTTTGGCTTTATCCATTGGTCTAATACTCATATAGCCAAGGAATTAAAATAATACCATGAATACCTAGCTAACTTCATAAACAGGACTCATAATTCCAAAAGCTAACACAAATGGACAATGGAATGAAATGCTATCCTTGAGGGCTGTGCTGCAATATTTACAGGTGACCAGGAAACCAACCCTTTATAAGCACGTGAGGAACATTACTTTAGATATAAGTATTTTTTGGTTTTTCATTGTTTGCTTAAAATGATCTCCCCGAGACAACAGTCATGCTTTTCTAATTTTTAAACCACAATTTTATCAGTTTATAAGGGTAGTATACATTTTAGAATATTTTTGAGTGAATAAAGTAAAAGAATATAAAAAAAAAAAAAACCCCGTGATAAGATAGACTAACTTGTGGTAAATAGCAGGGCTAGCCTGGAGCATGGAGAAGTGCCTGATGCATGCCCTTTCTTCCTTGCCTCCGCAGTTCCTTTGTGGTTTGCTTTGACTTCGCATTCACTAGTAGCTCACCCTGGGATGAAGCACTTTGAAAGCTAGCAATAATTTTTACTGAACACATAAAGAAGAACATGACTTACTTATATATGATATATGTAAATACATAATCTTTTGCATTTATATATGTAATTCTTCCCTATTTTCTTAATATTTTGAGAGAAAATTAAGTAGCAGAAGATAAATTATTTTCATTAAAAACAACTTCATCCAAGATAGTATGTTTTATTTTAATTTCTACTTATTTATTTCCTATGCTGAGCAGAAACACACTGCAGTTGCAAAGGGACATTCATTGCTTGATTATGCGTGACTATTGTTAAAACATCTGCAAAGGGAAATTAATAAAATAATCTTGAAAATACTTCCATTATGTTTAAAGAATAAATATACTTACTATTGAACCCTCCAGTGAAATGGCTTAAGTATAATAAAAGACATTATTTTGAAAAGTTGAAAATCAGTTTATTATCAACATGCTAGAAGCTACATTTTTAGATGTTAGGGTGACATCTTGTGGTCTGCTCAGAAAAATATTATCCAATGGATAATCACAGTTTATAGTTATTACATGGTCGGCACTTTCCAGAGTGTGAATACAAGATCATAGTGTGAATCTTTAATATTATTAATAAGTGTTTAATAATTTTCATTCATAATAGTAAACAATCATTTAAAAATACTTGTTATGTGCTGGAGAGTTTTTCTAGGCAAAATGATGTAGAACTATATGAGACAATGTTTCCTTTTATGAGCAAATGAAGATGGAGTAGGAAACAGATATTATATAAAGTTATTTAATTATTAACTTATAATGGTGTTATGGCTAGAAATAAAAATGTATAGAGTTTTTATCATGCGTTTGTTTGAATTTAGAAATCTGTATAATCACATTATATCAATTCTTTTCATGTGTGTGTGTGTGTGTTGTGTGTGCGTGCGCGAGCAGTGCGTGTTCATGTGTGTGCACATGGGGAAGCCAGAGGAAGATATTGGATGTTCTGGTGTATAAATATGCTTATTTTCTTGACGTAGGGTCTCTGACTGAACTTGGAACTATGTTGCCAGGTGACAAACCCAGAAATCTTATCTTTACCCTGGAGGGTTGCATGCCTTCATAGCCATGCAGGAACTTTATGTGGGTGCTTGGGATTTGAACTCCTTCAGCGTGTGCTACTATCTTTTGAGCCATCTTTGTAGCACCCCATTATACTAGTTCTAATGTAATATTATTCCAAAGTAAGACTGACTTAAATGTTATTACACCTGTAACTATTAATAATTATGGTCCAGGCAGTGTTGGCACATGCCTTTAATCCCAACACTTGGGAGTCAGAGGCAGGTGGATTTCTGAGTTTGAGGCCAGCCTGGTCTACAGAGTGAGTTCCAGGACAGCCAGGACTACACAGAGAAACCCTGTCTCAAAAAACCAAAAAAAAAAAAAAAAAAAAAATGTGCATTTTAAGACTACAGTGAAGGGTACACATGTTGTACCAATATGTGACTTTAGATTAGCTCCACTCTAAGCTTTCAAAACAAGTTCTCACACTATGGCTTTTGTGTCAGCAGCACCAATCCCCCATCAACTTGTGTAGCTTTGTGTCTCACCTCAAAAACTACTAAAGCAGAGACTCGGCATTAGCTCAGCAAATCGTGTCTTAGTAACTCTTTCGGATGACTCTGAGGTGTGCCAAATGTGTGATCTAGATGCTTAGAAATCTTGCCTTTCAGGGAAGAGAACATGGTGTCTCAATGTTACTCACGAGCTTGGAAGACAATGATATTTCCTTATTCTTGCATATTGTAAACATTTGGTTTAGTTTTTAACATTCTGAAGTCCTTTGAGAATCCATAAATTTACAAATATTATGGAATCCAATTTCTCTTTAAAATAAATGGTATTCTGAAATATTTACATGATCCCCCCTTTGGACATTTAATGATAGTTTCTATCTGTGTTGCTGTGAATAGAGAAAAGCGAAGACACGTGGAGATTCTTCTGTTAGGTAATATGCAAAGGTGCACTCACTAGGCATTACTTGCGTGTGCTCCAGCGCATCAAAACTGCATATTATAGATTTCCAAATAAGCCTTGAAGTTTTCATTATGCGTATTTGTTATGTGTCCATGTATGTGTGTGCATGTGTGCATGTGTGCATATTCACTGGCATGTGTGCCATGGCAAGCATGTGGAAGTCAGAGAACAACTGTGAGAATTTGCTCTCTCTTTCTGCCTTGCAGATCCTTGGAATCAAGCTCAGGTTGTGAGGCTCCGTGGCAAGGACTAAGTCACCCCCATTGCCTCTTGAATAAGTATTTATCGGTTAACATAGGGAATGTTATATTCTTGGATACTAAAGTCTATAGTGGCTATTTTTTTTACTCATTTAAATAAATCAAGTAGGGATATTCCAGTAATAACAATCTGAGTAATAATAGTCACAATGTATTTATGAAGTTTCACTTAGTCACATAGACATGTGCAGATGGATGCTATGAAGTCCAAATCTAGGACCTTAGGGGAAAATTGGCCCCTAAAGTAATATTAATACATATGCACAAATGTTGTCAGTATATCCTTGATAATTAGACTCTAGGGGTTGAAACAAAGTGCTCCAGGAGTTCAGAGGAGCCTGGGTGACTGTAGAATCCTGCTGGGAAGGGGTGCTTTTATTTAAATTCAGATCTTGTCTGTGATAGGACTTGCGATAGAAGAGAGGCTAGAGAAGGGTATTTTCTCATCCTTTCAATAATCCATTTATAAGACATTATTGGAACACTGTGCAATTCTATTACACATACTTGAGAGACAAGAATTAAATGAAATTGTATAAACAATTTATATTTACAATTCCTGGAAGTGATACATAAGAAGAATGGAGGCTTTGATGAGTGAGAAAGAGGCTTAACTTTAAATGCGCGGATTTCCTTAGGAAGTGGCCCCTGAAACGCTGAAAATGACACAAATTCTATGACAACGGGACTTGAGAAAGTGGGCATGACTGGAGATGCTTTTTGATATTTACAGCTTTAAAATGTCCTTTGTATGCTGGGTAGGGAGTCTTACTGGATCGAGATCTTTACATTAGAGAATAAAGAGTGTGTGAAGCATAAAACATGACTCAGACAATTGTTTTAGTCCACTATGTTAAAGAGCTACAGTCTGGGTGAGAGTCATTGAGTGTCTCATGCCTGGAAAGATAAAACATCTCCTGTTTGATGCCTTGGATCAAATACTATCAAGAGGTTTCAATGCCATTCTTGGTTCAGGACTTTGTGTATTACTGCAAGATTTATGTCACCAGATGGCACCATTTAACTAAAGTTATGTGCTTGGGCTGCTTATAAAGTGGTTGCTGCTAAATGGATGATGCTTGGATTTTTGCTATAGCTGAAACAGGAAAAAATGTATTCTGATGGCATATGAGACTTGCCTTAAAGACAGTCTGACTCGATGTTTTTTGGAAGCATGACAGAATCTGCTGATTTCTTTTTGGTATGTAGTGGAAGAAAATTTGAATCTGGTCTCCACCATCAGTATGTGGCATCTGGCAGAAGGAACACTATACTTTTTTTCCTATTTGGGTTTCCTATAGATAGCATGCTCATTTTATTAATATTTTACCCATGAATCACTTGGATGTTGAATATTTTCATGGAGTGTACATATATTCATACATATACACACATATATAAACAGAAAGACAATCTTATTATTTTATTATTATTTATTTTTATTATCTTTAATCTTTTTTTCAGTCATTATCCCTTTTCCAGCCCCCCCAACAGTTCCTCATCCCATTCCTCTTCCCCCATCTCCAAGAGGATATCCCCATACACCCATATTCCCCCACACCCTGCCAGGCCTCCGCATTCCCTGGAGCCTCAACTCTCTCAAGGTTGGGTGTGTCTTCTTTTATTGAAGCCAGACCAGGCAGTCCCCTGCTATATATGTATCAGGGGCCTTGGACCAGCTAGTGTATGCTGCCTGGTTTGTGTCTGAGAGATCTTGGGGGTCCAGGTTAGTTGAGACTGCTAGTCTTCCTATGGGTTTGCTTTCCTCCTCAACTTCTTACAGCCTTTCCCTAATTTAACCAAAGGGGTCCCTGACTTCAGACCATTGGTTAGGTGTAAATATCTGCTTCTGTCTCGGGCCTCTTGGAGGGCAGCTATGCTAGGCTCCTGTCTGTAAGCTCACCATAGCATCAGTAATAGTGTCAGGCTGTGGAGTCTCCCTTTGAGCTGGATCCAAATTTGGGCCAATCACTGGGTTTCCTTTCCCTCAGTTTCTTCTCCATTTTTGTCCCTGCAGTTCTTTTAGAGAGTAGCAACTCTGGGTCAGAGTTTTTGACTATGGTATGGCAACCCCATCCCTCCACTTGATGCCCCTGTCTTTCTCTTGGAGGTGGATTCTACAAGTTCCCTCTCCCCACTGTTGGGCATTTCATCGAAGGTCCTTCCCTTTGAGTCTTGATATTCTCTCACCTTCCAGGTCTCTGGTACATTCTAGAGAGTCACCATACCTCCCACCTCCCAAGGTTGTATATTCCCATTGATTCTGCTGGCTCTTAGGGCTTCACTCCTGGTCCTTCCCCCACCCCTCCATACTTGATCATGTTCCACTTCTCCCCTGCCACTCCCACTCCCCTCTCCAAACCAGTTCCCTTCCTCCCTCTGCCTTCTGCTTTCTTCTCCCTCCAAAGTGGCATTGAAGCATCCTACTTGGGCCCTTTGACTTGTTAACCGTCTTGAGTTCTGTGGATTATGTCCTGGGTATTCTGTACCATCTGGCTAATATCCATTTATTAGTGAGTACATACCATGCCTGCCCTTTTGGGTCTGAGATACCTTACTCAGGATTATATTTTCTAGTTCCATTCATTTGCCTGCAAAACTCATTTTTAATAGCTGAATAGTATTCCAATAGTGTAAATGAACCATATTTTCTGTATCTATTCTTCTGTTGTGGGACATCTGGGTTCTTTCCATTTGGCTATCACAAATAAGGCCACTATGAACATAGTGGAGCATGTGCTCTTATGGCATGGAGTGGTATAGCTGGGTCTTCCGGTGGATCTATTTCCAATAAAAAAGACAATCTTTAAAGATTATTTTAGAAATAAATACTTTAAGATGAGCTAACTAAGGATGGCAACAATAGCTAAAGGCGGCCAACAGAGTGTATATTCTATTGAATTATATAATAAATAAGTGTAATATAGACAATATTTTAGTATAGACAGTTATCACAAGCAAAGGAGCATTTGTCACTTGGTTATTGTCCTCTTAAGCACAGTCACTTTTACCTCTCATTCCTGTAGAATGTGCTAAGAGCTTTGGGGTATCATGTACTATGCAGTATTATTACTCACTAACGTGTGTTCTCTCTCTGGAGCCCACAAGCTTCTTGGAGATAGGGCCTTGGCTGGTTCTAATGCAGCTGGTAGAAAAAACACATTAAACTTATTTTATTTGAACAAATATGTTTCAACTTCTGCTCCCTAAGAGACACTATGTTAGGCTCTGGGGACGTGTTAACAAGGCTAGGAGACCTGTTTTCATGGTGTTCATGGTCTGTTAAATAGGACATGCTTTGAAGCAATGAGTATTCTGATGAGAACTATTTGAAGGAAACACATAAAACCACGAGGAGTTGCTTCAACTGATCAAATTCATCAGTATACTTCCTGTTCTTCCAGAGGATCTGAGTTTCATTCCTAGTACCTACATCATGTGGTTCACAACTGCCTATAATTCTTATTTTAAAACATTTTTGATTGTTCTTTAATAACTTTGAATAGCTTGATTTTTTTTCCTTTTTTAAAATTTAATTTAGTTTTACTTTATTCACTTTACTTCCTGCTTACTGTTCCCTCCCAGTCTCCCCCTTCCACAATCCTTCCCCATCTTCTCTCTCCTCCTCTGAGTGTGTGCCCCCCACCCTGTATCTCCCCCAACCCCCTGACACCTCATGTCTCTGTGAGGCTAGATGCTTTCTCTCCCACTGAGGCTAGACAAGGCAGCCCAGCTAGTAGAACATATCCCCATGTATAGGCAGCAGCTTTTGGGATAGCTCCTGCCCCAGTTGTTTAGGACCCACATAAAGGTCAAACTGCACATCTGCTATATATGAGTGGGGAGGCCTAGGTCCAGCATGTTTATGTTCTTTGGTTGGTGGTTTAGACTCTGAGAGCCCCAAGGGTCCAGATCAGTTGACTTTGTTGGTCTTCCTGTGGAATTCCTTTTCCATTTGGGGCCCACAATCCTTCCTCCTATTCTTCCATAAGAGTCCCCAAGCTCCATTCAGTTTGGCTGTGGGTGTCTGTATTTATAAGTCAGCTGCTGGGTGGAGCCTCTCAGAGGACAAAGTGTTCCTGTCTGCAAGCACAACAGGGTATCATTATAGTGTTAGGGATTGATGCTTGCCTATGGGATGGGTCTCAATTTGGGTTATTGGTTGGTCATTCCCTCAGTCTCTGCTTCCTCCCCCATGCCTGCATTTCTTGTAGATAGGATAAATTTTGGGTTTAAAGTTTTGTGGGTAGGTTGGTGTCTCTAATGCTCAACCGGGCTTCCTGTATGGAAACAGAAGGTGGCCTCTTCAGGTTCGGTGTCCCCAATGTGATGAGTCACAGCTGAGGCCAACCCCATTAATTGTTGGGCATCTACCTTATCCCAGGTCTCTGGCGATGCCACCCTCCTCCTCACCTCTGTCAGGTGCAGATTTCAATTCATTTTCATGACTATCTAGCCATCTCTCAGGTCCTTCCCCACACCTGAACATGAATCTCCCATTCTCCTCCCCATATACCCTCCTCCCTTCCAGTTCTTCCCTCAATTTGCCTCTTATGACTATTTTATTACCCCTTCTAAGTGAGATTCAAGTGTCCTTGCTTGGGCCTTCCTTCTTGTTTAGCTTCTTTGGGTCTGTGGAGTGTAGCATGATACCTGTGTTTTATGGCTAATACTCAATTAGAAGTGATTATATACCATGCATGCCCTTTTGGGACTGGGTTATCTCACTCAAGATGATATTCTCAACTTCCAACCATTTGCCTGCAAAATTCTTGATGTCTTGGTTTTTAATAGCTAAATAGTATTCAATTGTGTAGCTATACCACATTTTATTTATCCATTCTTCAGTTGAGGAACATCTATGTTGTTTTCAGTTTCTTGCTATTACAAATAAAGCTACTATGGACATAGTTGAGCAAGTGTCTTTATGAGATGTTGGAGCATCTTTTGGATATATGCCCAGGAGTGGTATAGCTGGATCTTGAGGTAGAACTATTCCCAGTTTTCTGAGAAAAAACCAAATTGATTTCCAAAACTTCAGACCAATTTCTCTTATGAACACTGATGAAAAAAATTCTCATAAAAATACTTGTAAACTGAATCCAGGAACACATCAAAAACATCATCCATCAAAATAAAGTAGGCTTCATCCCAGAGATGCAGGGATGGTTCAATATACGAAAATTCATCAAAGTAATCCATCATATAAACAAACTGAAAGAAAATATCACATTTATCTCATTAGACTTTGAAAAAGCCTTTGATAAAATCCAACACCCCTTCATGTTAAAGGAATTAGAGAAATCAGAGATACAGGGCCCATACTTAACATAATCAAAGCTATATACAGCAAGCCAATAGCCAACATCAAACTACATGGAATGAAACTTAAAGCATTTCCACTAAAATCAGGGACAAGACAAGGTGTCTACTCTCTTCCTACCTATTCAATGTAGTACTTTACATTCTAGCCAGAACAATAAGACAACTAAAGGAGATCAAGGGGATACAAATTGAAAAGGAAGAAGCAAAGTATTGCTATTTGTGGATGATATCATTGTATACATAAGTGATCACAAAAATTCTGCCAGAGAATTCTTACAGCTGATAAACACCTTCAGCAAAGTGGCTCGATACAAAATTAACTCAAAGAAATCAGTAACCTTCCTTTATACAAATGATAAATGGAAAGAGAAAGACATTAGGCAAGCCATATCCTTTACAAGAGCTATGAATAATATAAAATATCTTGGTGTAACTTTAACCAAGCAAGTGAAAGATACAAATGACAAAAAATTCAAGTCCTTGAAGAAAGAAACTAAAGATATCAAAAAATGAAAGACCTCCCATGCTCATGGATAGGTAGACTTAACATAGTGAAAGATGCTTATAACCCTTAACTTCAGGGAAATCTGATGGCTCTGGTCTTTGTTTAACTACACATATTCTCTCCCACACACATGATTAAAGATAGGCAGTAAAAATAAATCTTTAAAAAATGTTTGGAGTCAGAAGCTTAAGTAATAGATTTTTATTTTTATTTCATAAGAAATCATAGATGCAAGTATGTTCTAGTCAATGTTTCTGCAATTATTCTAGTTCTCTCTCTCTCTCTCTCTGTGTGTGTGTGTTTAAACATGGCTTTTTTGCTATCTCAGACCCCACATTTGAGACAAGAAAGGGATAAGAAGGAGAAAAGAACATCCATAATTATTGTTCTTTCCTTATTAAAAAACAATACTATCTATATCATGCAATTTGGTAACACCATTTTTAAAAAGACTCACCAAAACTGGGTCACTTGGTCACCTTTTAGGGGATTCTAAAAGATGAAGGAAAATATTGTCACCTTTTGTTTAAAAGATGCACCTTACATAAGCTGTATATTTTAGCTGGGAAGAACTATTTAATTTATTTGATAAATTTATACTTTAATTTGAATTAACAGTTACTGTTTCAATCAAAAAATGTTGAAGGCTTGTGAAATGTGTGGCTGAGCCACAGACACAATAAAAGCTGTAATTGTATTGCTCCATGCTTAATATAAGTTGCATTTGGGCCACCAATCAGGACAGCATGAAGATCACCTTACTGGTTCCCACTTCTTTGTACCCTTTTTACTCTTTGTATTGAGTGTTGAAAAGACTTATCTATAAGAAGGAGCAATAGACCCTGGCATTCCCCTACACTGGGGCACAGAACTTTCACAGGGCCGAGCTCTTCTCCTCCTATTGAT
>NW_022196904.1:79391349-79391488 GCF_008632895.1 Mastomys coucha
TTCAATAGCTGAGTAGTACTCCATTGTGTAGATGTACCACAATTTCTGTATCCACTCCTCTGTTGAGGACTAATAAATGGGAGAGGGTGGGGTGGTAGGCATGGGGAGGGGGGAGGCAACAGGGGTTTGTTTTTGTTGT
>NW_022196904.1:79391548-79391836 GCF_008632895.1 Mastomys coucha
GGAAACTAGGAATGGAGAAATTTACATGTAAATAAAGAAAATATCTAATAAAAAAAAAGAAAAAAAGAAAAGAAGGAGCAATAGAAAAGAAGTATCCTGCAAGCATCTCCTAGAAAAGGTTCCATTTATCCTGTTAACTGTAGTTTCCAGCAAAAGCTAGAAGAGACAGAGAATTAACTAATGTGGCTCTGTATTCGTTGGTGAACATGAGTTGAGCTTGAGAGTTGCCCAAGGAAACGTCCTCCTCTGCAGTTCTCAAGTCAGAAGCTACAAAATGCCTTAGATATG
>NW_022196904.1:79391846-79391950 GCF_008632895.1 Mastomys coucha
TACACCTTACTGTGACTTAGAGATTATGATTATCAACCCACACACAATAGTTCCTTGGTTCTTGAAGGTTCTAACATCTATACATGTTCTTGTTTACTGTTAAA
>NW_022196904.1:79391960-79392462 GCF_008632895.1 Mastomys coucha
ATTGCAAAATGGTACGATTAGATTATCTTTGCAGAACTGTATTTTCAAATCAAGTCGTCAAATGTGACTAGAACCACCAAACACCAAAGATGACTTGTGTTCCATCGATGGATAAAGTATTCCAGTTTTTACAAATCACCCCAATCATGAATCCCTAGAAACTTAATGAACTGCTAATCTCATAGAGACATAGTACAACTAAGCTCCTGGTGACATATTGCACTCAAGACTTTTCTGATGGTTTTCAGAAACCTTCAGTTTCTGAAAGTTTTTTTTTAATTTTTTTTTTATTAGATGTTTTCTTTATTTACAATATCTCCTTTCTCAGGTTCCCATCCAAAAGAAAAGAGAAAAATAAAATAAAATAAGAAAAAGAAAATAAAAAAACCCCAAAACTAAAACAATCCCCTATTCCTTCCCCATACTTACCACCCCACCCTCTCCCACTTACTGGCCCTGGCACTCCCCTACACTGGGGCATAGAACCTTCACAGGGCCAAGG
>NW_022196904.1:79392472-79392573 GCF_008632895.1 Mastomys coucha
GACTTGGCCATCCTCTGCTATACACATGCTGCTGGAGCCATGAGTCCCACAATGTGTACTCTTTGGTTGGAGTTTAGTCCCTGGGAGCTCTGAGGGTATTA
>NW_022196904.1:79392583-79392659 GCF_008632895.1 Mastomys coucha
ATTGTTGTTCATGCTAAGGGGCTGCAAACCCTTCAGCTCCTTGGGTTTTTTCTCTAGCTCCTTCATTGGGGAGCAT
>NW_022196904.1:79392669-79392788 GCF_008632895.1 Mastomys coucha
CAATGGTTGGCTGTGAGTCTCTACTTCTGTTAATTAGGTACTGTCAGAGCCTCTTAGGAGACAGCTATCCAGCACTTGTTGGCATCCACAATAGTGTCTAGATTTGATGACTGAATATG
>NW_022196904.1:79392798-79392977 GCF_008632895.1 Mastomys coucha
CCAGTTGGAGCAGTCTCTGAATTGTCCTTCCTTTAGTCTCTGCTCCAAAGTTTGCCTCTACAACTACTTCCATGGGTATTTTGTTCCCCTTTTTAAGAAGGAACGAAGTATCCTCATTTTGGGCTTCCTTGAGTTTCTTATGGTTTGTGGTTTGTACTTTGTATATTCCGATCTTCTAG
>NW_022196904.1:79392988-79393688 GCF_008632895.1 Mastomys coucha
TATCAGAGAGTGCATACCATGTGTGTTCTTTTGTGATTGGGTTACCTCACTCAGGATGATATTCTCCCCGTCCACCCATTTCCCCAATAATTTCATAAATTCATTGTTTTTAATAGCTGAGTAGTACTCCATTGTGTAGATGTACCACATTTCTGTATCTATTCCTCTGTTGATGGACATCTAGGTTGTTTCCAGTTTCTGGCTATTATAAATAAGACAGCTATGAACATAGTGGAGCATGTGTCCTTATTACATGTTGGAGCATCTTCTGGGTATATGCCCAGGAGTGGTATAGCTGGGTCCTTTGGTAGTACTATGTCTAATTTCTGGAGGAACTGCCAAACTGATTTCCAGAGTGGTTGTACCAGCTTGCAATCCCACCAGCAATGAAGGAGTGTTCGTCTTTCTCCACAATCTCTCCAGCATCTGCTGTCACCTGAGTTTTTTTTTCCTAGCCATTCTGACTGGTGTGAGGTGGAATCTCAGGGTTGTTTTGATTTGGATTTCCCTGATGACTAAGGATGTTGAACATTTCTTTAGGTGCTTCTCAGCCATTCAGAATTTGTCAGTTGAGAATTCTTTGTTTAGCTCTGTACCCCATTTTTAATAGGGTTATTTGTTTCTCTAGAGTGTAACTTCTTGAGTTCTTTGTATATATTGGATATTAACCCTCTATCAGATATAGGATTGGTAAAGATCT
>NW_022196904.1:79394181-79418228 GCF_008632895.1 Mastomys coucha
ATTCTTGATCTTAGAGCATAAGCTGTTGGTGTTCTGTTCAGGAAATTTTCCCCTGTGCCTATGTGCTCGAGGTTCTTCTCCACTTTCTTTTCTATTAGTTTCAGTGTATCTGGTTTGATGTGGAGGTCCTTGATCCACTTGGACTTGAGCTTTGTACAAGGAGATAAGAATGGATCAATTTGCCTTCTTCTACATGCTAACCACCAGTTGAGCTAGCACCATTTGTTGAAAATGCTGTTTTTTTAAACTTTCAGAAGTTTATTTTTTTTTAAAAAATCATTTTTAAATGATTTTTTTCCAGAAATAAGCCTTCTGCTTTAGAAATACTTGTTACACAAAATTTTAAAAAGAATATCTACAGAGTACTCTAACTGGCCAAAGCCAGATGATAATTATAAATCTAAAGGTGAGCCTTAGATTTCATTAATTGATATAATATTATCAATAAAATCTGTTTATTTTAGGTACAGAACTCTATTTAGTTATCTATCAGTCTACCTATCATCTATCATGTTTACTTTCTTCACACCCATTTCCTTGTACAAATCTAAATTTTAAAATAATATAGCCTTTTCTAGATGTATGGATATTTGGAGAAAATGTATCTTATCTATAACTAAAATCCTGTTGCAGGAGACTTTCACTGTTTCAGTTTGAGTATTTCTGCTTGTAACATGAGTTGAGCTTGAGAGTTACCCAAAATATTGAGTATTGAGAAGATAAGCATATTATATTTAGGAACATATATATATTAAACATATATATACTAACATATATATATACTAGTTAGTATATATATAAACATATATACTAACATATATATATATATACTAGTTAGTATGTATATATGTATGTGTATATATATATATATACTAAATATATAAGTATATATATAATACTTCTATGACATTCTAACAATTAGTGAAAAAGAGGAGCCAGGAATTTGAAAGATAATGGGAAGGGGTAAATGGGTGAGTGGAACTGGCCCTCAGTCCCTCTCGGGTCTGTGTTCTCTTCAGCCAGAGGTTAGTCAGGACCTGCAAAATGAAATGGTCGAGAACAAAGAGGCGGATGCCAAGTAGAGTTCTATCAAGGCATCTATTTACTTGGGGGTATTCTGAGCTTATATAGGCAGGTAAGAACTGAAACCCTTGCATAACATAAACATTGCGGGAGGAGTCAGGAAAGAGTCGGGAGGGAGTCACGAGGGAAGGTCACCAGTGGCTGGGATGTCTGCGGATGTCCTCAGGGAGTAGGCCTTGTCGCAGGTGTAGTTGTATCTCAGCGTGAATTTCTTGGGCAACTTCTTTCAGAGATAAGCTGATAGTCTTCAGAAGGTCTTTCGTCTTAATTCCCCAGGTGACCCCTTGGGCGAAAACCGCCAAAGTCCGGAGGCTGAACTGGGTGTGGGAGGCAACAGATGGGAGAATTTGGAGGACAGAAAGGAGAGGGAGAAGTGATTACATATTTTTTCTATGTAAACAAGAATGATTATGCAGAGGAGCAGTGAGAATGTCTAACAAAGGTCATAGGAACGTGGATGCTAATATGCTACATTAAAATGTGCATTTGAGTTTGAATGATTGCCATTATTTTGACTTTGTTCCTTGGATCAGTTCCGTGATGTTCTTTCCAGCAAAAATTTCTCCTTTGCCTCTCAGTTATCAGAGAGTTATGTTCCATTCTCTATTATATAACTACTTTCTAAAACACCAGTTTTAAGCATCTCATCCTTTTAGTCAATTTTTCTCACCTCTTGTTTTCCCAGTTCATTTTTATAAACCCCAGATTAATCTTTGGGTTTTTGTTTTTGTTTTGTTTTGTTTTGTTTTTTTTTTTTTGACTTTTGTGGAATCCATTGGCTCTGGACATTTTCATAATCTATTGGTCCTGTTAGTCTTCATGCTTCTCCCTCCCAAGCTTAAATGATTCATCACTGCATTTATTTATTTTCACCTTCCATTCACTGTTTTTTTAATTGACTGGCAAAAACAACTATTGTATAAGCTTATGTTTATTCTCTTCCTATACACAGGCAGGCAAAGGTATCAGGAGAAATATGTACAGTATTTTAACGGGTTTCACTGTAAGTTTATGACCAAAAAATTTATTTTGTTTCCTTGGACAGTTCACTTTTATTCTTAGAATATTTTCACACCTCCTTTCTCCTCAAAGAACATACCATATCTTCTTTAACTTTAGCTGAAACCTTCTATTTTATCCTTTAATACTTATTCTACTGTCCTATGCTTATGTGCATCTATAATCACCTCAGAGAAGGACTGATAGGCATGTCTGTGGATAATTACCTTGATTACGTAAACCCTGGATGCCACTATGGGTGGTACCACTCCCTAGACTCTCATCCTAGTGTGGATAAAGGGCAGAAAATGAGCACAAGGGTTGACTGCCCTCTTCTTCCTCACTTTAGATTCAGTTTACCTTGACTTCTCAATTGCAGATACAGCTGCCTCAACTTCTCCACCATTCGGAATGTACTCATGATCAATGAGCCAACCTATTTTCTCCTTTAAATTGCTTTTGTCAGGGTAATTTATTGAAGCAACATGAAAATTCACTGTCAGACTATGACACCATATGAACACAATTAAGTTAATTTAAAATTAGGTAAGTAATTTGCTCTCTTTTGGTTTAAGCAAACTTATAATGAATTTTTTTTTCACACAACATATTTTGATCATGTTTTTCCCTTCCCCCAACTCCTCTTAGATGCTTCTTACCTTCTTATCCACCCAGCTTTGTGACCCCCTTCCTTCAAAAACAAAACTTAAAATGAACAAAAAGCAATTGACCCATAAAAATACCTGTCTTAGTTACTGTTCTATTGCTGTGAAGTGACATTATTACCAGGGCAATGCTTATAAAAGGAAACATTTAACTGGGGACTTGCCTAAATTTTCAGAAAGTTAGTCCTTCTCATCATGACAGTAAGTAGGCAGGCATGGCATGGCAGCAGTAGCTGATGACTTTGCATCTAGATCCATAGGCAATAGGCAGAAAGAGAGAGACTGGACCTGCCATGGGCTTTTGACACCTCAAAGCCCACCCTCAGACACACACTTTCTCTGACAAGGCCTAACTTATTCCAGCAAGGTTATATGCTTCCTAACTTTTCCCAACCAGTTTACTAACTGGGGACCAACCATTTAAAAAGATGAGTTTATTTTGCGTTGGCCAGTTACTCCTGGGCATGTGGAGTGTCCTGGAGTATGGTTGGTATAATCACTAACATGCCATTGGAGAAAACTGAGTTTCTTTTTTCTACACATATCAATTGCACAGAGCTTTTTGGTTAGGGATGGAATTTTGCATCCACTTCTTCTCAGTGCTGGGATTTTGTCTGGTTTAAACCTGTATAGGTCTTCTGTTTGCTGTCACAATCTCTGTCTCATTCTATTAAAAAAAAAAAAATCTGTACTCCCTACTTAGATCTTAGATAGGCTGGCTCATCCAGTCCTATGGGCTTTTTTTTTTTTTTGGTTTTTCGAGACAGGGTTTCTCTGTATAGCCCTGGCTGTCCTGGAACTCACTCTGTAGACCAGGCTGGCCTCGAACTCAGAAATCTGCCTGCCTCTGCCTCCCAAGTGCTGGTGGGATTAAAGGCATTTGCCACCACTGCCCGGCTTTTCAGTCCTATGGTCTTAAATTATATGTTTGTCCTGATGACTTTGTATTTTTTTTATATGTCTGGCTTAACACCCTGTGTGTAAGTTACCTGCTTAGCATGTCTCAATTGGAAGTCTATTTCAACACATAGCATGTCCCTAGCATGGCACTTGATTTCTACCTTTATTGATTGCTAATTTGCTTGTCTCCTTATCTTTGTTGTCTCAGCAAATACTTTCCTCATTTACCCAGTTTGTGCCCAAGAAGTCATCCTTGCTTCTTGATCTTTAGCATGCCCTTCTAGTCATGTGTAGCAAAGGGTCCAAATCAAGAATTCTGATTCCTATTATGCATGGTATTCTGGTCTGTAATCCATTATTTTGTCTCCTGCAGCAGCTTCTTAGATGATATTCCTTTCCTTTCATTGTTGCCTAAAAATAGTTCTGTGTGTTGCTCTGTGTAATATTTTGCAATAAGATTAATTTTATTACTTTCAAGTATCTCTTTGGGTTTCTGCCACCTTCAGGACAAAATGCAAACTGCATATCCTGTTTATCAGGCCTTTTGTGATCTGGCCCCTGTCTTCTAACAACACTTAACAATGTGCTTCTCCAGTCACGGTGGCCTTGAGTGTCTATGTTAACAATTTCTACTTTAGAGACTGTGTGCTTCCTGCTTTCCTTTATCACTAATTAAGTCCTGTTCATCTGGCATGTCCGCAGACCTTTCCTGACCATTTTGTGTAAGATAGCTCCTTACTCATTGCTCTTCTTTCACTTGTTTTACTTAATTTTTCTTTATTGCACACACACACACACACACACACACACACACACACACACACACACACACACACTGCTACTTGTGTTGTATACCCTAAATAAAATTAAGTTATTGAGGGCAGGTGTCAATTGTCTCATCCCTCCCTAATTCTTAGAAGAGTTCATGGAGAGTAATTGCAAAATGATAAAATTTGTTGAATAAGAAAAATATTAACTCATTCTCAATTGTTTGATTTTAAAATTTGACAACATAACTTCATTGATGTTTCCTTCAATTTTTGCTTTTTCTTTAAAATGAAACCCATTAGGCTCACAGATGAAAAGTATTGTGTTGAAAAAGATATTCATTTAAAAAGAAACTTGCATTGCACTAATTTGCTGTTGTTAAAAAAGAAATTGTGTTCCTTTTATGGTCTTTGTACCAAGAGCTCAGGATATGAGGGAATGTGATTTATGAGGTTGAGAAGTATCTTACATTAATTATGCTACTGTGGTGCTAAGTAGTCTCATAGAGTTTGCTTGTATGCAATAATCAAAACAGCAGGGGAATGCCAGGGCCAGTAAGCAGGAGAGGGTGGGGTGGCAAGCAGGAGGAGGGGGGAGGGAACGGGTTTGATTTTTTTTATTATTATTTATTTTATTTTATTTTATTTATTTATTTTTCAGAGGGGAAACTGGGAAAGGAGATATCGTATATAAATCAAGAAATAAATAAAATAAATAAAGAAAATAAAAAAACAAAAAAAGAAAAAATAATCAAAACAGCATTATTTGAAGTTGGTAGACCTATCAAAGCATACGCATTCTACATGTTTCCATGTCTTGCTCCCTTTATAGGTTTTTGCTGGCAATTTGGAAAAAAATGTATTTGCAAAACTGAAAATGTGACAGAATAAAAATATGATTCTCTGTTAATAACTTGGCTTCCAGTAATGAATCTGGACAATTTCCTATAAATCTTTCTTTATATACCTAAACCTTTTCCATTTATACTCTACATAAAATTTAAAATAATCATGAAATCCAACAGATCCTTATTAATACAATTATTAAGTACTGTATGTATTCTTTTTGTTAATTAATTTGTTATCTGAAGGTTCATGAGAAACCTACTATGGGCAAAACATTGTTTTAGATACTGCTATAGTGATCAGTAGAAAAATAGACATGTATTCTTGCTATCACAGAATTTAAAGTTAAGTGGTAGATGACAGCAACATAAAGTCATTTCCTATAGAACAACGAGGCATAGCAGAAGACTAGGGAGTAACATAGGCAGGTTTTCATTTTAAACAAAGCTTAAGTTTCCATTTAAGAAAATAAAGACTTGGAGCCAAAGGAGCAAGTCATACAGTTATCTGCAGAGGAAGATCAAGTATAGAGGCCCTGAGGCAGGGGTATGAGTATATTATTTCTGAAATTATCAGAGTATGTGTGTGGACTCAGTCACTTTTGGGAGACAGGAATAAGAAATGGATGTGGATACACTATGTAGGGATTTATTGACCATTATGAAACATTGACTTCATTGTCAACCTATTGGGTGATTTTGAGAAGAAATTACATGATCCAAATTACTTTTTTTTTATTAGATGTTTTCCTTATTTACAATATCTCCTTTCCCAAGTTCCCCTCCAAAAAATAAAATAAAATAAAATAAAGCAAAAACTAAAACAAACCTCTGCTCCCTCCCCCTCCCCCTGCTCACCCCCTCACCCCCTCCTGCTTCCTGGCCCTGGCATTCCCCTACACTGGGGCATAGAACCTTCACAGGGCCAAGGGCCTCTCCTCCCATTGATGACCAACGTGGCCATCCTCTACATAAGTTGCTGGAGCCATCAGTCTTACAATGTGTACTCTTTGGTTGGTGGTTTAGTCTCTGGGAGCTCTGAGGGTACTAGTTAGTTCATACTGTTGTTTGTCCTAAGGGGCTGCAAACCCTTCAGCTCCTTGGGTCCTTTCTCTAGCTTCTTCATTGGGGACCCTGTACTCAGTCCAATGAATGGTTGTGAGCCTCTTTTCTGTATTAGTCGGGTACTGTCAGAGCCTCTTAGGAGACAGCTATATCAGGCTCCTGTCATGATTAGCTCTGTGTTACATATTGAGAATTGACTGATGCCTAAGAGTTTATCATACTCTTACTTTGATATTTCACACAGAGAACATTGTAGTTGAAGGTGTATCAGCAGTGAGAAGGCTGAAAATGGTTAAGCTGTAGACTTTGAAGACTTGGCCATTGTAAGTTGCTAATGGATTGGGTACAAGGTGTACAAAAATGGTGGAGTCAAGCAGAACTAATTTTTTCTCCCCCCCCTACATTTGTCTGAAATTTTGTCATTCCCATTTAGAGGTAGAAAATTTCAGGAAAGGAGTGTATTGGAATGGAGCAGGATAAGGCTGGATGTTAGGACAATTAAGTAAACAGTTTGATATAGAAATTTTGGGGTACCAGGAAAATATCAAAGATGGAAATTTAAATTCAGAAGAACTAATATTTCCAGTAATTCTGAAACCATTAACCTTGAGAGAGAGGCAGGAGGTTGTGAATTATATGAGAATGTGAATATTTTAATTAAATTATTTGAAGTAGGTGGTATTCACAATTGAAGTAATTAAACTTATTTTTTTACCAAATTTTATGCAAAATAGTTTCATTAAAATTTCACATAGAAATTAGTTGAATAGAGAGCAGCATTTTATTAGATTTTCATTCTTCTAAATTAAAAATTAGTCTCTTAATTTCTTGAATATGAATTACTAGATAAAAATATTAGCTTAAATGACTTAAATGAGTTCAGGTTTCATAAATAGCAGCAATAGAGGTTCCAGCTTCAAACATAAAAGAGGTCATAGTTATTCAAGCATGTTAAGGATCTGACTAAATTATTAGTGCAAATGATTTTAACTTTCAAGCTTTGGAGAACCGATTTAATCAAGATCATTTCTAATGTGACAAAATACTAGACATAGATTTTTTTTTGCCTTGGTAGATATCTTGTCTGCAAATATGAGACCAATAGTATGTAAATTAAGAATGAAAGGGATTATTTTTTTGAAAGGAGTTGAGGTTTTTTAAAGAGCCTACAGAATTGCTGGGTATTAGACTCAGAAAACAGGAAGGAAGGAAGGAAGAAAACTAAAACCAAATAAAGGTTTCCCACAAAATAGAGACTGTCATTATGCTAACCACCACTGGCTCCTCGTTCAGCACTGTTGTACACTGGTTCCTTTTATTCAGGTTATGTTAGAGTCACCACCCCAATCTTTTCCGTCAGTCTATGAAGACTGAGAATCTTTTCATGGTTAAAAACTATGCAAACACAGCTTCCATCTTGAAAAAAAACAGTTCATGTTTTCTAATGGAAATGGGTTTTATAAGGGGTGCAGCTTGTGAATTACTATAAGGGATAGAATGGGGGTGATTTGAAGCTAGAAGATGTAATATTCAATGTAGATGTGTGAGTTGTAAAACATTCAGTGCACAGATATAGTGAATAGGGGTGTGAGTGTGTGCATGTGCGTGTGTGTGCATGTGCGTGTGTGTGCATGTGCGTGTGTGTGCATGTGCAAGTGCACGCACACGCTTGCTTTGTGCATTTGTAAAAGATTTGACTCAGACGAGCAGAATTTTCTTCCGTATCTCTTTTACCTTCGTATACCATGAAGTTATCTCAAACAGAGGTGAGTGGAATATAACTTCATGGTCATGTGAAGGGACAAGAAAAAAATCACGGATATTTTAGGTAGAGGAAGAATAGAAATCAAGCAAAATTATAAAACCATTGGGTTATTTTGAAGACATAAGAATTTAGCATATTTTGAATCTCCAAAGGATAATTTTTATTCCTTTTCTTCTAGTATGTTTGGCATAGATTTAATTGTAATTTCCATTGTAGTGTGAGGAAAGTGTTGTTCTTGGCTCTTTCTTTAAATTATTGTTATATAATACAAAACAATATAATTATTGTAATTTTCTAAACTTTGTGAAACTGTAGTCTCATGCATCTTATAAGCTAACTAAATCCTAAATATAAAAACATCTGTAGAAATCTGAGGCTGGAAATATTTGTAACTGTATTTTTAACTCTATACATTCCAGTGAATGTATAGTGGTATGTTATGGGTTTAATGTTGATTTCTCTAATGATACATGGTAAAAGGTGTCTTATGTGACTAATTACTCATATTTATTATTTGGTGAGGCATTTCTCTGAGTCTTTTACCTACTACTTTCTTAGTTAGGGTTGATTTGCTGGGAAGAAACACTATGAACAAGGCAACTGTCTTCGGGTTTTATTGCTGTGAAGAGACATTGTGACCGTGGCAACTCTTAGAAACATTTAATTGGGGATGGCTTACTGATTCTGAGGTTTAGTCCATTATCATCATGGCAGGAGGCATGGCAGTGTCCAGGCAGGCATGGAGCTGAGAGTTCTACATCTTGTTCCAAAAGCAAACAGAAGACTCACTTCCATGTGGCTAAATGTTTTCCTTTCTAAGAGTTGCTGTGGTGGTTTGAATATGCTAGTTCAGTGACCGACACTATTAGGAGGTGTGACATTGTTAGAGTAGATGTGGCCTTGTTGGAGGAAGTGTGTCACTGTAGGGGTAGGCTTTCAGAGGTTTAGATAGGTCCATTATCTTCATGGCAGGAAGCCTGGTGGCCTGTAGGCAGATGTGGTGCTGGAGAGCAGCTGAGAGTTCTATATCTGGATCTGAAGATAGCAGGAAAAGAGAGTGACATTGTGCCTGGACTGAGCATTTGAGACCCTCAAATCACACCCCCCCCAGTGGCATACTTCCTCTAACAAGGCCATACCTACTTCAAACTAACCTCCTAATAGCATTACTCCCTATGGGTCCACGGGGGCTATTTTCATTCAAACCACCAAACCTACTTATAAATGGGGTTTATCTATCTTCATATTAAATATTGTTTTCTGTATTTTAGACATAAGTAATTTTTCAAATATTTGATTTACAAATATTTCCCCTAAATATTGAGCTTGACATTTATTTTAAAAATTCTGACAATTTAAAAATCGCTTATATTTTATTGTCATATATGTATATATATGTGTACACACACATATAAATATATATGTGCATATATATACATATATAAGTGTATATGTATATATACACATATATTAATATATATATAAATATATGTATAAATATATATGTATATATATTTATCTCATGCTTCAAGCTCTTGTCACCATCACTAAGAACTCTTCTCTAACCAGATTTAATGAGGAGAGTATTTTCTTTTAGAACTTTATAGTTTTATTTATTCAATTTAGGCCCGAGACCTATTTGAAATTAAGTTTTGTGTGTGCTATTTAGTAGGATCAAAATTCTTTTCATTGTATTTCATGGAGATTGTTCTTCAGAAATGCTAGCTCATTTGTTCAAAAGATTACCTCTTCTCCACTAAGCTGTCTTGGAAACTTTGTGGAAGAGGCAGTTATTTTGATTTTGACCTCTTAAGGAATGAAAACATATTTTGTAGACAACTAATTCTGCAATTTAAAATGTAAAAGACTGTTCCATTCCTTAGGAAGCTGCCCTTTCATCACGTAGATTTGAGTTTGTCTAGGAAACAGAGTGCAGTAAATGAGTACTTAAGTAACTTTGCCATTTAGTTAAAGAACTCGTCACTATTTTTTCAGTGTGGTGACAAAAATTTAGACTCTAAAATTCAAAAGCACGCAACTGCCTCATTGCTCTGTCTTTCGGGTAGATAGTACACCTACATGTACATTTTGTTTATTTTCTGATTTTCTTTATTAATTTTATATTAAGTTATGCTGATGCCTCATAGGGACATTTAAAAAATTTATTAGTTACTATTTTTTTATGTATTCATTTTACATTCCATTCACTACCCCCTTCTTGATCACCCCCTCTCACAATCCTTCCCCCATCCTCCCTTCCCTTCTCCTCTGAGTGGATGGGGCCCCTCTCTCCTTCTCCCCACCCTCTCACATCAAGTCTCTGTGAGGCTAGGCTCATCCTTTCCCACTGAGGCCAGACATGGCAGCCCAGCTAGAAGAGTACATCTTGTGTATTCTTGTGTACTTTTCCTAAGTGGAAAAAATCTTTAAAAAATGTTTTGTTTTATTTTAATTTTCATATTAGAAAATTGGGCTCTTATAAAGTCATGATAAATGTATCTATAAAGAAGTTATACTATAAGTTCAGTGTTCATGTATGAAATTCTCAAAAACTTAAGTTTTTTTTGCTTTTCAAGCCAAGGCTTCTCCATGTAGTCCTCACTGTCCTGGTCTTTGCTCTATAGACCAAGCTGGTCTTGAACTTAGGGATATATCTTCCTGTGACTCCTGATTACTAGAATTAAAGATGCACACCACCACCATCTGGTTGAAAAGTTAAAAAAAACCCAAAAAGGTTTTAATTAATATAATGAAAAGTAAAGTAATATAAAAAGAGAAATTATGTTTTTGTACTCATACAGGAAAATATATAGTAGATCCATATTTAGATTTTAAAATTTGAGAAATCTTGTTCTTTTGGTGATGTGGGTTTTCTATATGGATGCCAATTTCTGTGCTTAAAAAGTAATTTTTTATGCTATTTGTTCATCTTACATGTTACAAATTTTGTTTCTAACATATCAAATTAGCCTTCCAGGAGACAAGTACCACGCCAATTTACTATCCAATGAAATCCTTTTTCCTCATCTCTTCTTTGCGATTACTAACTCAGGCCGTGGCGAGGCTTGCTTTGAAGTTAGTAATTTGTGCTCCAGTTCTAGAGGCTGTACTAGGAGACAGGGAGGAGCTTTCCTCTTGTTTGCTGTCATTCCAATTGCTTGAAGCACACGATGTGTTTATAATATGTCCCGAGTGGTTAAATCAGATCAGCTGTCTGCCTTGTCACATCTGCTGCCACATCTGTGCTGTTGGTTCCTATAGTCTTCTGGAATTTAGGGGAATTTATAACCTAATAAGGAAATTAAGTCTATAAAAACAATGTCCTCCTGTTAAGCTGAAGAAATGCTTTACAGTCACAGGCTTTTGTGATATTTGTGTAAAATTAAAATAACTTGAAACTACTTAGAAGACTGTATGTGAAATAACAACTTGGTTTTCTTTGTAATGAATTAAGACATGCATGCCTTTTAGGTGGATTGTTCATGTCAAAATGAAGTTATAAATAATGAAGAAACTATCATCTAATCCTGCTTAAAAGTAATTTTGTTCAACTACAGAGGGTTTCAAAATGATTTGTTTGGAGTTCTAAGATTACTGAGTAACCAAGGGCAGAGGTGGGAAGGACACTAAATCCTGTTCATTCCAGTCTGGACAGACAGAACTTCGAGGTGCCGTAATATTTCATGTAACTGACTTTTTATGTTAAGGTCCTACAAATTCAGAACATAAGCTTTATCTTTTCAAACAATTATTTTATCTTTAATAGCATATATATGTGTGAGTATATGAGTATGTGTGTATGTGAGTGTAGGGCGTGTGAGGAGACCAGGAGATGTAAGTGGTTGTGAGGTGCTTGAAGTAGGTGCTGGGAACTGAACTTGGGTCCTCTGCAGGAATCACAAGGGCTCTTAACTGCTGAGCCATCTCTACAGCTCATCTACCTAAGTTTCATGTTATGAAATCACAACACTATTATGTGATTTGATTAAGAAATTGTCATTTGATCCTTGTCACTTGATTAAGAAATTGCTTGCTGGATGTCTGTAAGTTTTTTGTTTGTTAAACTAAACATCTAAGTAATACTTGAAAGTTCTACTATTTTTATATGAAGGTCATATGAATTCTTCTGTTTATTCACCCATCTTTGTAGAAGAACTGTGAAGGTTGGATTTTGTTTATGAAAAAACAATTTTTTGAAATTTTTTATTAGATATTTTCTTCATTTACATTTCAAATGTTATTCCCTTTCCTGGTTTCCCTTCTGAAGATCCCCTACCCCACCACCCCTCCCCCTACTTCTATGAGGGTGTTGCCCCATCCACTCACCCACTTACCCATTCCAGCTTCCCAGTCCTGGCATTCCCCTACACTGGGACATCGAGCCTTTTAAGGACCAGGGGCCTCTCCTGCCACTGATGTCTGACAAGGCCATCCTCTGCTACATATGCGGCTGGAGCCATGGGTCCTTCCATGTGTACTCTTTGGTTGGTGCTTTAGTCCCTGGGAGGTCTGGGGGGTCTGGTTGGTTCATATTATTGTTCTTTCTATGGGGTTACAAACCCCTTCAGCTCCTTGGGTCCTTTCTCTAGTCCTCCAGTGGGGACTCTATGCTCAGTCCAATGATTGGCTGAGAGCATCCACCTCTGTATTTGTTAGGCACTGGTAGAATCTCTCAGCAGACAGCTATATCAGGCTCCTGTAGCATGTACTTCTTGGCATCCACAATAGTGTCTGAGTTTGGAAACTGTATATGGTATGGATCCCTAGGTGGAGCAGTCTCTGGATGGCCTTTCCTTCAGTCTCCTCTCCCCACTTTGTCTCTGTATGTCTTCCTATGGGCATTTTGTTCCCTCTTCTAAGAAGGACCGAAGAACTCACACTTTGGTCTTTCTTCTTGAGTTTCATGTGGTTTGTGGATTGTACTTTGGGTATTCTGAGCTTAGGACTAATATTCACTTATCAGTGAGTGCGTAACATGTGTGTTCTTTTGTGACTGGGTTACCTCACTCAGGATGAATTTTAATATAGCCTAGCAACTAGAATAGTGCTAGCACATAAAAGGTACATGTTGTTTGTTGGGTATTTAAAAAATGTTTAGAATTCTGCCTTTACATTTCATTCATATTTTTATTCTATAGGTTGTATCACCATCTCCAAGGGTAGGCTCCATAAAGACAATATTTTAAAATTTGTTTTTTTCTACTTTATATCTCAAAAGACTAGCTTAGTACTCAAGGTTCATAAATACTCATATGGATATGTGAGCTAGTGATGAGTTTACAATCCACAATATGCTTTATCTTTTATATTTAACTTGCTATTTTCCTGATTGTGTTGTTATTTTCCTGTTACTTCTGCTTTTCTGAAGCTTCTTTCTACTTTATTTAGGCCCAATTCCTTTTTAAAAATTTACAGGAAATTCATATGGCTTCTAAATCTCATCATAGTTTTTAACAATTCTGGAAAATTTGTAGCTATTATCTTTTTAGCATCCTTTAATACTGTTGAAATGTTGACTATTTTGATGTAATAAGGTTCTTTATATTTTCTCTTTCCTACTTTTTTTTTTGCAAGATTGACAACTCTATTATTTATTCCATTCTCCATAATTTTCTCTTTGGCTACATCTAATCTGCTGGATAATATATAAAATGACAAGAGAAAACTTAACGAATATACTTTTACAAGTTCTAAGTTTAAATACTTATAATTTCATTTAGTTTGTCTTTATTTCTTCCTTTTTTTCTTCTCATATGTCTTTCTATTCTTGGATAGAGACTTGCTGGAGATCAAATTCAATGCTCCAAGCATCACAGATGCTATCCATGCATGCTAACACTAAACAGCCTCCCAGCTTCTTTTTATCTTTTTAATAATATCCAAAATACTCCTTCAAGACAGTAAATTGTTCTATTTTCTAAGGGCTGGGCAAGTGTCTTATATGACTCATTTATTATATCTACTGATTCTTCTTTTCATGAAATTAAGTCTTCATATAGTTTATAAATTTTGTGAGTTACTCTTCAACAAAAGTTGTTTTCCCAGAACAATTATGTTATAGAAATGTGCTGAGAGATGAGCAAAACTAGAGTAATTTTACAGGTTTGGGTCATTTTCTCCTAATTTCAGGGTTTGGAAGTTACTATAATCTGAAGTAAATATTAACATAAAATTTATATTTCTGTTGTGGGATCCAGACATATAAGAAGGTTTAAAGAAGAGAATTGATTACTTATTGTTATACCTAGCCACACTACCTCTAAAATAGTAGTATTTTGATGTAAATTTTTCTAAATATTTAAATTGGTAAATGTGAAGATATGGCCACATATCTCTATGTAAAAATCTGGTTGATATTTGACTCTTTCTATTCCTTTTAAAATATCCTTGGGCTAGGACTGACTTTTGCTTTTCTAAACATTCATTTTGGGTCAGAATTATTTACTATGACATTTTTGGCTATGAAATGTCATGTCAAATGATTGTGCTAGTGCAGAGAAACAGAATGGAGAATCATAGACTCACAGGATCTAAGATTTAAAAGAGACTTTTGCGAACATTGAGTCTACCTCTAAAGGAGCTGATAGACAGGTCAACATTCTTTCTCTTCTCTGTCCATGTCATAAAATATGCAAACCTACACAGGAAAATAAACGTGATTTTGAGGACATGAATGCTGAGTTTAAAGTTAGAGCCTTACACATACCGTTAGGTTAACTTTCTGTTGCTATAGCAAAGTACCGGAGATAATCAACCTTTAAGGAAGAAAATGTCTTTTAGGCCACATTTCCATAGTTACAGTTAATGATTACTTCATCCTGTTACTTTGGGCCTATGGTGAGGCAGAAATCCTGATAAAAAGCGTGTGGTTGAACAAAGCTGTTCTTTTCCTGGCGGGTGTGACTAATACAGTCCCATCATGCCTCTCAGGAGCATGCCTTTCAGCTAGGCCCTATCTTTCCAAGTTGCTACCATCTCCCAGTATTTCAGTCAATGGAACAATCATTTAACAAGACATGAGCTTTTGTGGGAGACCTTTAAGATACAATGTACAGCAATTGACTTTATTCATAAACTGTAATTATTTTTTTCACTTTGTCCCATTTTATCTTCAAAGGAAGTTACGGATTTCAGACTAAGTAAACACACAGGTATCATCCATTTGTTCTTAATGCAGTCAGTGCCTGCCACTTTGTGCCGGCCCGTGGGTGTTTCCTTCATCATAATTTACTTCCTTGAGATGGTTTAACGATAGGGTGGTGCCCTGCTTCCTTGGGTGTAATTTCTACTTAGGTCGAGTCCAGAAGTAAATTTAGACTTGCAACTATAATCCTGTTGAGGTTATGCAAAATAAGGAGGAAAGAAAAGAAAAAAGAAGCAAGGAAACAGTACCAGCAGGACAAACCCAGGCTGCCTGCTTGAAAAGACTTCATTTCTTTCTCTGTGGGCATAGGCGTGTGGGCGGGATCTCTCTATTCTGTAGCCACAAATCCACGCTCCCCCAAATTAATCAAGTGTCAAGCTGAGAAATCTGTGGGGCTTTCCACATTAGCACACTGTGTCATATTATAATTTTTTAAAAGCAAAGACAGAAACAACCCAAATAATTCCATTTACATCTGAATTAAATTCCTCAGGCATTTACTGGATTCTATTAGCAATTCAACAAGAAGCCTAGTATTAAGAAACAGGGAATAATTACAAAAGAAAGGGAGGGATCCCAGAGTACAGGGCCTCTGAATTTATAATGCAGAATTTGGCTGAAATCGTTATTTTTGTTATGATTAGGAGGTTGTGGATCAAATTTTAATCCTTCAAAGTAATTTTCTGTTATTGAAAAATCCGTTTTTAATTTTTTTGTGTGTACTGTACTATTTGTTCTATTGCAAAAATCAGATAATAATAGTTTTGTAAATCATCTGTGATGGTTAATTTTGATTGTCATTAAATGGGACCTTTAGTCACCAAGAGACAAATCTATGGGCATGTCTGTGAAGGAGTTTTTAGATTAGGTTAATTAGGTTAATTGGGGAGGCCGCCCCTCTCCCCAGCTATGAAAGACTCTATTCTATATGCTGGGTACCTTCAGCCTTCTGATGGAAAACAGAAATTATTTCCTCAGCTTCTGATAAAAAGGAGGGAGAGAGACAAGTGGCAGCATTCATGTCTCTGCTTCTTGACTGTGGATGTAGTATGGCCAGCTGCCTCAGTCCCCTGCCATCATGTCTTCTCTGCCATTAAAGGACCAGCTCTTTAACTATGAGCCAAAACAAATCATTTATCCTTTAAGTAATTTCTTGTAAAGTATTTGGTCATGGCAACAAAAAAAATGTAACTAAGACATCATCTCAGAGGGTTTGCGAACAAGTTTTAACTCACCCAATGTTCACATACCTTACTAGTATTCATTATCATAAGGGCATTTTATGAGTCCTAGGGGGACATCCTCTTACTATAATCCTGCTAAATGAAAATAGCCATAAAATGACTTCTAATGACTTATTGCTATAACCATAGAACATAGCATCACTCAACCCTCTTCAGGGAAGCTTCTTTGTGGGGGCCCCTGCAAGCTCTGCTGCTGGTGAGAAATGAACTCTGAGAGCCGAGAAAGAATCTCAGCTCAGCGTGACTTAGTCAGGCTGGCTCAAACTTCTGGAGTCTGATACTGGCCAGTTTATTTTAGACATTTTAGGTCCGGTATAATTTTGGAAAAAAGTTTTCTGGTAATAAGTACTCTAATTCTATGTGAACAATAAAGCTTAAGGTGTGATGACACTGAGACTTCTTTGTAAAGTGCTTGTGACCTCCACCAAGATGATGGGTTCTATAGCTTAAGTGCCTTGGATCTTGTGTGGTCTCTGGTAGAGATAGCATAGAGATCATCAGGTTATAACATACATGTGACATATCCTCTAAGAATGGGTTTAATTGACTGGGAAACAAAGCTAAAGATAATGGTCTAGGGAGGGAGAGTCTGGGATAAACATTCTGGGGGGTTGGGGTGACACCTGACTCTACAGACAGAAAAGGTCACCAGATTATTAACAACATACACTCTCAGCCTTCTGATGGAAAACAGATAATTATTTCCTCAGTTTAGGAGACATCCCTTTGTGATTCTTGCTTCTTCCAGAGTTTATCTGTGACTGTTGAGCTGAGACAGGCTAGACTGACTCCATGACAGGCTTCAAATTGGCAGTTCAGGAGACTAGGCCTAAATATCTGTTTCCAAGAACTGGACAAATCCAGGTCTCAGAAACTGCTCTGCCTTCTAGCCTGAGGAAAGGACAATGGGTTAGCAGCAATTTCCCGATTTCCTCAGCGCCAGTTTCAGCCTCCTGTCCCCAGCAATGGTTCTGGAATGTCCCTAGAGGTAGAGCCAAAAGATAAAGATAGAGCTCACCTATCCCTCCCCGGAATTCCCCTAATGTGGTTTAAATGGGGACTAGGAGCTCACTTCCAGGTCTCTCCATCTTTGTGGATGGTAGATCCCACCTGGACTTTTATAGAATAAAACATTCTTTGCATTTACATGCTATTTGAATCCAGGTTACCATTGTTTAGTGAATCATAGACTCTTACAGTGCTCTCTACACACTTCTTACAGTAGATGGCAATAAACACAGAGATCCTGAAATGGGCAATCAGTATGGGGAAAGAGCGAGAGAGAGAGAGAGAGAGAGAGAGAGAGAGAGAGAGAGAGAGAGAGAGAGAGAGAGAGAGAGAGAGAGAGAGAGAGAGAGAGAGAGAGTAATTAGAGCACTCAGCCACAAATGGGATGATTTTATTATGTTGCTCTGATCAAGGCTCAGGAATCTATGCTGAAGAGGAATCAGATTGTAAGGGCCAGAGGTGGTGGATGACTTTTAGAAAACAGCATTTTAAGATACATCAGGGCAGATACACACATGAACTCACAGAGGTTGTGACAGAATATGCAAGATCTGCACAAGTTCAAGCCAGACAAAATTCCAAGACAGAGAAGGGGAAGTGTTTAACCATAAGCTTTCTACAGTTGAAAGCTTCTGGAAGAGGGGAAACCAGTTTATTTCAATAGAGTGACTGAGTATATCAACCACACTTCAGGGTAGGACTCATGCTCAGGAATAGTTGTTCAAAAAAAATGGATTCCTTGTAAGTGTGTGTATATTCTGTAATTTTTTTTTTTTTGGCTAAAATCTACTTATTAGTGAGTACATACCATGCATGTCCTTTTGTGTCTGAGTTACCTCACTCAGGATGATATTTTCTACTTCCATCCGTTTGCCTACAAAACTCAGGATGTCCTTGTTCTCAATATCTGAGTAGTATTACATTATATAAATGAACCACATTTTCTGTACCCATTCTTCTGTCGTGGGACATCTGGGTTGTTTCCAGCTTCTGGCTATCAGAAATAAGGCCCATATGAACATAGTGGAACAGGTGCTCCTGTGGCATGGTGGGGCATTTATTTGGTATATTCACAAGAGTGGTATAGCTGGGTCTTCAGGTAGATCTATTTCCAATTTTCTGAGGAACCTCCAGATTGATTTCCAGAGTGGTTGTACCAGCTTGCAATCCTACCAGCAATGAAGAAGTGTTCCTCTTTTTCCCTATCCTCTCCAACATGTGTTGTCACCTGAGGATTTATTCTTAGCTATTCTGATTGGTGTAAGGTAGAATCTCATGGTTGTTTTGATTTGCATTTCTCTGATCACTAAGGACTTTGAACATTTCTTTAGGTGCTTCTCAGCCATTCGAGATTCTTGAGTTGTGAATTCTTGGTTTAGTTCTATACCCTAATTTTTGATTGGGTTGTTTGGTTTTTTGGTGATTAACTTCTTGAGTTCTTTATATATTTTGTATATTAGCTCTCTATCAGATCTGGGATTAGTGAAGATTTTTTTCCCAATCTGTAGACTGAAGATTTATCTTATTGACTATGTCCTTTGCCTTACAGAAGCTTTCCAGTTTCAGGAGGTCCCATTTATCAATTTTTGATCTTAGAGCATGAGCCATTGGAGTTCTGTTTAGGAAATTTCCCCCTGTACCAATGAGTTGAAGGCTCTTTCCCACTTTCTCTTTTATTAGGTTGAGTGTATTTAGTTTTGTGTTGAGGTCCTTGATCCACTTGGACTTGAGCTTTGTACAAGGTGACAAATATGGGTCTATTTTTATTTTTCTACATACAGACAGCCAGTTGGACCAGCACCACTTACTGAAGATGTGGAGCAGTTGGAGGGTGGATCTGGGTGGGGTGGGGGCAGGTAATGGAATATGAAGTGTAAAAAATAAATTAATTTATAAAAAAAGTGTGTGTGTGTGTGTTTGATTTTTAAAAGAGAAATGGATAGAGAGGGACAAGATTTTGGAGGAATTTGGAGAGATAAAAAGATATGATCAAAATATATGAAAAATGTTGAAGGGATTTTAAGAATAATATTCATTGAAAATAAGACTCTTATAAATCATAATAAACAGCTGTATAACACTGGATATATTAGCTTTCCTAGACAAAAATTTTACCTTTACGATGAGATTAGATTATATTGTTTGTTGTTGTATTTAAAGTTGTATGAGGGTAAAAAAATTAGAGAAATAATCCACTGTAAAAGGAAACAGCCCTTATAATTTAGCGCTATACATATCCAGGTAATGGGCAGATGGTGGTGTTTTTCCTCATCCCTGTGAAGTCACAGAAGATACTCCTGTAACAAAAAACAGGTTAACAGAGTATTTTAGTTATGAGAAGAGACTCCATGACCAAGGCAACTCCTATAAGGGACGACATTTAATTGGGGCTAACTTACAGATTCAGAGGTTTAGTCCATTATCATGAAGGCAGGACTATGGCAGTATATAGGCAGACATGGTGCTAGAAAAGGAACCAAGTGTTTCTCCATCTGGATCCAAAACCAGTCAGACTGACTTCCAGGAAGCTAGGAAGAAGGTTTCAAAGTCCACCCTCAAAGTGACACACTACCTCCAAAAAGGCCACATCTACTCCAACAAGGCCATACCTTTTACTAGTACCACTTTGTGGGCTAAGCACATTCAGACCACCACATAGGGAAAATCTCAATATTTTTGATAAAAATTTTATGTGAAGAGCTGGAAATACGGCTCAACACTTAAGTGCACTTACTGTTCTTGCAAAGGAGGTAAGTTGGGTTCCCAGCCTCACATAATGCCTCACAACCTTGTAACTACAGTTCTAGGGATTCTGATTTCTGATGTCTTATTTTGATGGCTGCTGGTTCCAGGCATGCATGTGGTGCACATATGTACATATAAGCAGAACATTTATATACATAATATGAAATAAATCAAACAGAAAAATCATGTGCCAAAGGAACCTTTCAAATTAAATTGAAGACACAAAGATATGGCTGATTTTCTTTTTTTTTCTTCCTTCCTTTCCTTCTTTTCCCTTTATTTTTTTCTATTAGATATTTTCTTTATTTACATGTCAAATGATACTTCTTTTCCCTTTAGTTAGAAATAAATACAAGATCACAAAGAGTGAGACCACCATTCCAACTGACGTGTTAGGACAAGGCAAACTTTACTCTTGACCAAGATGGTGTGCTCAGATGAGTGAACACACAGAGACAGGAAGTGCATTTGGCTTTTATTCTAACTCAGGTGTGACTATGTCTTTTCCACATTGTTTGGATCCACAGTCTTAATTCAGCTGGCCAGTTTGAAAAGAGCTAGCATAATACAGGAAACAAAGGGGAGCTAGGGGTGGGTGGAAGTGGGGGGCTGCTCCAGGCCAACAGATTCCTGGAATACAGCAGGGAGACTTTGAATAAACTGGATAGAGGGGTTGAAGCAATTGGGTAAGAGTCTTACAAGGTGAGGAATATTAAAAAAATTAAATTCTTTTCTTAAACACAAATTTTTTAGTATTTGATAGAAAAGACCCGTATTTGATATTTCTTACAATCTCCTAGTCCTATTCTTGAACATTCTTTTCTTCAAACTCACTAACATGTAGGCTCTCTTGTTCTGTCCTATCTTAGAGTAAGAAACTTCAATTGGGAGGGCTTGCCTGTCTAGTAATAGTTGACTCAATAAGCATGAAGTTACCCTAGAACAAAGAGTTAATTATTATAGCTATTTCATTAGCACAGTTTAAGATGAGCCCACTTTCCTAGGTTGGTCCTTTGGCCTGGAGACTGCACTGGCATGATAGGTCTGTACCCAGGCCAGTGATTCTCTTCTCTTGAACAGAAGAAAATTTCTCTTAATAGCCCTTTACTTTAACAGTCTGCTTTGTTAACATTCCTAAACAGGCAACCCTAGAACCATTTAGGGACCAGATCAGCCATCAGAGCTCCCCAGATACTTTTGACATTATTGGCCTCTGGCAGTGATGAAAGTGTGAAGAGTATCAAAGTCATTTCTGTCTTTTAGTCAAGAAAGAAACTGGCAGCTTCTCTTTGGGTTATCTACCTACCTACCTACCTACCTACCTACCTACCTACCTACCTACCTACCTACCTATCTATCTATCTATCTATCTATCTATCTATCTATCTATCTATCTATGTTTATTTTTACCTTATATGCCTCACCATTTTGTACCACCTATTCTTATCATCCCACCTCTCTAAAGAGGCAGCACTGACATTATGTGATTGGAGTAGCAACCAATATGGTTTCTTCTAGATGAATTTGGGTTGTTGAATGTGACAGTTTTGGGGTATACCTCAACAAGACCTGTTTAAAAGACCCCAATTGTCAGATGGAAGGAGGAAAAGAAATTCTTGTCTGGTATCTGGAAAGGATTTTAAAACATCCAAATCAAAGTCCATTAGAATCTCTTGATGGGCTCATAAGAGCATCCATCTATTGGGCTCCTTGTTTTTCTTTAGTCTCTAAGATTGGTCTTCAGAGTGATGAACTGTCAATTCACTTTCATACCATTTGATAGCTGTCGGATCAACTAAAAGTCAGTGATATTCATTTCCCATATGACTTCTAGATAAGGAAAGAAGATATATTTAGCCATTATTTAATTTTTAAATTAAAAGATTATCAGAACTGTCTCCCTTGGCTGTGGGCTGGAGATGGAGTGAGCTAACATCTGAAGTCTTATATTTTGACAACATCTCTTTGTATCAAGAAGAAAATATTAGTGAAATAGAGTTGCCTAAATTAACTTTCATGTAGACTTATGTCTAATACCTGGGGGAGGGCAATCCTTTGCATAGTTACCAATTCTCTTAGTCTTTGGTTATACTTTTTTTTCTATTTAAAAGCCACACTAGTTGTTAGCATTTTTTCTAGGTTCTGCCTAATGGTTACTTAGCAGGTAAGAGCCTGGCTTGATATAAAAGAATTCTTTGGCCTCCCTACCATCTCTACCCACCCCCCTTTATTTCTCCCACCCTTCACATGTTCTTGGCTGGCCTCTTCCCTTCTTTCTCTTTCCTCTCTCTTTCTCCCTCTCTCCTCTCTTCCCCTGCCTCTACTTCCTTCTCACCCCCCTTCTTATGTCCCCAGATAAACTTTATTTTGTATGGCTGGAACCTCAGTTGGGGGGGAGTAACTCACCATGTGCCCACTAAGGCATCCCCTCCCTTGGCATCATGACCCCTCATTGCAAAACATATCATTAGCGGCCAAAATTAATGAGACCCTGTCGCAAAACACAAAATAAAAGAAGGCTAGAGATGTAGCTGAGTGATAGAGTGCTCATGTGGAATGTGTATTTAGGTTTACCACCCTAGTACTGCCCACCTCAAGCACTGATGCAATTGTGATCATTTATTACACTATGATATAAATAGTTTAGAAACAATCTATTCATAACACTGAATACATATTTGAAATCTAGTTTGTAATTTCAATGTCTAAACAATTTTAGATTTTTAGAATATTTAAGCTTGTGCAGTGAGGTGTTTCTCATTAGCATATATTTGAGGTAGTCTTTGCAGAACCTAAATTAGTATCTACCTCTAAATTGCTATAGGAGATATCAGCAGAATGGATTTGCAAGCACATTGGTCTTACTTAGATATTGGCACTTTGTATATATTGAATATGATCATTGCTACTTTATATTCATTCCAGTCCAAATATTAATTTATTTAAAAAGTTAGCATCCTCTTCCTTTTCTCTCCACCATCTTGAAGATTCTCTGTGCTTATTGAACCTTGTCATGGTCCTGATTTTAAAAAAGAATGCATCAGCTTATTCACTATAAATCTTCAGTGCTTCTCCTGTGCTTATCTCTGTCTCTTTAGCTTGAATCTACCTGTGCTTGTCTTTCATAGACTGTCAACCTTGTATTCCCCAAGGGCTCATTTATATTTCCCTTCCCTTGGCATCATATTTAGCTCCTCAGGGCACCCTTTTCCCCTCTGAATGCCAATAGCCACTTTGCAAGCATTATGGTCCATTTTAATGCAAGATGCTCTCTTCTGTTTTGCAGATACTGCATTATTTTATAAGCTGAAGAGTGTTGTTAATCTTCAATTGAAGAAATCTATTAACATAGTTTCTAACTTTTTAGATGATGTTTAACACTCTTTTAGCAATAAATATTTTTCACCCAATCGTTTACTTTTTATGAGGCTATAATTACATTTCCCCCTTCTTGTTCTTCCTTTCAAACTCCCTCATACTTTCTTGCTCTGTTTGAAATCCATGGCCTCTTTTTTTCATTAATTGTTGTTACATGCATATAAATGTGTGTATGTCTATGTCCATCTATATTCCTTTATATAACTTACTAAGTCTGAATAATACTAATGTTACTTTTGTGTGTTTTTAGGGCTGACCCTTTGGCGTGTTATAACTAAGTGGTGTCCTCTTCACTGGAGAAGACTGGTTTTCCCATTCTCAGCATTTTTAGTTGCCCATAATTTTTCATGTAGGGTTGATGCAAACATATGCTCCTTACACTTAACAGACTACAGGACTGAATAAATATCCATTTTATATATGCTAGTAAAGCAAAAAA
>NW_022196904.1:79418251-79423421 GCF_008632895.1 Mastomys coucha
AAAAAAAAAAAAAAAAAAAAAAAAAAAGGTTGCTGACTTTATTGTTTTACAGTGGTAATCTGAAGCCAAACCTATAGTACTCTGATCAGTGCCTCTGATTTTCCAGATAATTTGGTTTTCCTGGTATGAATATTTCACTAAGTAAAGCTGGCTTCTTGTGTGTTTTTTTTTTTTAAATAAAAGAAGCACTTAGAATGAAAACATTGTTGTTATTGATATGCTGAAGATCAGTTGTTCAAGCATTGACAATTTGGTAAAATAGAGAGCACATTAGACTTGGGGCCAAGGTGCTTTGGAAGGCGCTTTCATCTCTAGGTCTGAGACTTTTGTTTTTGCATAACACTGTTGTAATAATGACTGATGACTGACATATGACTACCATTACTTACATAGTTTTTGAGACAGTGCTTAGTGCTTTGCCATGTAGCTCAGGCTGGCCTTGCCTTGTGATTGTCATGCCCCAGCCTCTTAGTTATAAAATACCACACTCAAACTCTTTTCACATCTTAAAGTCCCTTTTCTATTTAATAACAATTGTTTAAGGTTGGGGTAATTTCTCTTTGCCTACTCTCCTTCTGTTTCATGTGGTGGTTTCAGAGGGTCTGACTTTTATATAAGAATCTCTACCTCTTCTGCCTGGAGGGTTCCTATGGGGCTGGTTTAATGGGTTCTCTCTAAAAGAAGCTGGATTAGTTAGCCTGCTAGCTACATTATTTTAGGGGACACATAAAATCTATTTTTGTTGTTTATCTTCCATCTTTATATATTCTTTGGTTGGAGGATTTTTAAAGGTTAGGTAGAACTGAGAGTTCTTTTAATATTGAAAATATTTGGTAAGCATGGTTTTATTCAGATAACTAGAATTGGTGAAATATAATTTATAGTTTGCTTTTTGGGGTACAAAATACAAACAGTGAAGTCAGTCTTACAGTTTAGTTATTGGTTTTGACCTGGTTCCTTTAGTAAGAAGACTTTTGAGTGAAAGACAAGAGTATTCTAACTTTAATGTCATCTTGTCTAAAAAATAGTGAAGTATAGAATATAAATTCATTAATGGGCAAATACTATGGGAGAAGGACTTAGACATCCTAGGAAAGCCAAAAGAAATTAGTGTCTGGAATCAGGAAGACATGACTGAATGCTTGTTACAGCTGCTTACTAACTGAATAAATTCCAGGAAGCTGTAAACTATCACTTCTTAATTTCTAACACTTGGTGTCTTTATCTGCAACTAGAAGATAACAACAGTATTTATCTTAGTGCCCAATCAATATACTCCCATTTGTAACACATAGCAAGTGCTCAGAATGATAAAGACTGTTGTTATGGATGTGTTGAGGATCAGTTGTGCAAGCATTGGCAATTTAATGAAATAGACAACACATTAGACTTGGGGCAAAGGACTGGTAAACCCTCTTGTTAATGTTCACGATGTAAAAGAATACCTGAAAGGAGAGTGGGGCAGGGAGTGTGTGTGTGGGGCACAGAGCATTTGAGTTTTCCTGTTTGCAGAGGCTTGAATAAGGATGGTCCCCATAGGCTCATATATTTGAATGCTTAGTTATTAGGGAGTGACACTATTTGAAAGGATTAAGAGGTGTGGTCTTGTTGGAGGTAGTGTGTCACTGGGGTTGGGTTTTGGGATTTCAAAAACCCAGGCCACAGTATCTTTCTCTTCCTGCTGGTACAGATCCATTTGTAGATCTCTCAGCTTTTCCTCCAGCACCATGTCTCCTGTGTTTTGCCATTCTTTCCATCATGATGACAATGGACTAAAACTCTGAAACTATAAGCCCAGTTAGGTGCTTTCTTTTATAAGCATTCCCTTGGTTATGATGTCTCTTCACAGCAATAGAACACTAAGACACCTTTTCTGTCTTATAACACTGTTGCTTTTTCTCTCTGTTGATAATGTAAGCATTTTGTTTTTAGTCTTCATTTATATAGAAGTGTGTGTGTGTGTGTGTGTGTGTGTGTGTGTGTGTGTGTGTGGTGTTGGCAATAAGAATACAAGGTTGCTGGTATCTGATGAGAGAAAACTTACCTTTCCTTGGTAATAACTCATCCCTACAGTCTAGATATAGTCTGTGTCTAACAGATCATAGGAAATAGAATCAACGCTGCTTGATTGCAAAGTAGGTTACATAATTTGTTTAAAAATAGCACCAAGAATTTCTATAATCTGTAGGGTGAAATCCCAATATATTTTCTGATTAGGTTCTATTTCCATTTATATTTCCTAATCAAACACATTGACTCCCTCTGCTAAATCTTAATATAATTGGGCCTCTTAGAGAACATTGAAAAAGAAGTCAATGAAAAGTTAATCAAGAAAGAAAGCCTAAGATTTTGCTTCCTTCCTCTTCTGGCAAGAAAAGAATTAATGGATATACTTGTTGATTTTTCCCTTGATCCTTAGCCAAATATAATGTGTTCTCTTAGAATCCTGGGATGGTAGATACATTTTCATTGTTATGTTTTTTCCTATGTTTGGACTTAAGTGGGAAAACTTAATACTTAGTATCTAAGTACTTTTAAGCTTCAGAATTGTAGATTATTCTCATTTTTGATTAGTATACAAACTATTGAAAACATAATTGGTGGTGGTTGAATAGTATTTTGGCAAGCAGAGAGTGACGAGTTCATGAACTATTAACCTAGTGAAATTGTACTTCTTTTGAGTGGTTAAATGTTTAATTGGTATCTTTAGTGATTATCATCATTGCTTTTCTTGAAAAAAAGAAATACATTAGCTAGATTTAACCATCAGATTTCTTAGAATATTATCACTGAGTAATATAAAAAAATAAAGTTAGATGGATGTAGACATGTACATAGAACTGATATTTATGACCCAATGTCTGTTTTATTTTCAATTTATTTTTAGATAACAGATTTTTTTTTAGGGTTTCTATTACAGTGAAGAGAGCCATGATGGTAACTCTTGTAAAGAAAAACATTTAATTGGGCTTACTTACAGGTTCAGAGGTTTAGTCCATTATCATCATGGTACAAAACATGGTAGCATGCAGTCAGACATGGTACTGGAGAAGGAGCTGAGAACTGTACATCTGGACTGGCAGACAGCAGAAAGTGAGAGACACTGGGCCTGGCTTGAGCATCTGAAACCTCAAAGCCCCCAGTGACTCACTTCCTCTAACAAGGCCACACCTCCTAATAATGCCACTCCCTATGATCCCGGGGGCCATTTTCACTCAAACCACCACAACAGACATTAGCTATTTTCCTTTCTGTGAACTTTTACTTTACAGAAGAAACATAAATATATTTCAGCAGAATATTCCAATGTTGTTTCAGATGAATTGACTTGATTATCATATATGCTCTATACTGAACAAAAAATGTATGCTTTGCTGATTGTATGCTGACTGTTTTCAAATACACACACACACACACACACACACACACACACACACTGGGATGTTTGCTTTAATTGTAGAAATAACTGTTCATGACATGTTCTCTCCAACATACATGACTGACTACAACCTAGTAATGCAAATCTGATTTTCATTCCTCTCAGAAGCCCTACACAGACCCTGATATGTATCCTAAAAATTAAAAGAAAACAAATACTGAATACTGCAATAGTTAAAGTAGTCTGGTTGTGATTTGGAAAAGACCATATAATGTCCCTTTCCAGTCAGGGACCCATGATGCTGGATCTTGCTGAGCGGTGTTCACCTTTTTCTACTCCTCTTTACACCAAATCTGCATACAGAGTAGATTGCTTTTTAACATTTTCTAGTTTTAATGTTTCCAGCAATTATTTTCATAATATAATATGTAAATATTATCAGTTCACAGTTTTTTTCATTTTAGACCTTTACTTTTCTTTATAATATGTGAAAATTTAGATAATTTGTGTTTTTATTTTTCATCCAACTTAAAAAGTGTAAGCATGTGTTGTATGTATGTACATGCATGTGTATATATGCATGTATGTGTATGTTTGTATGTCTATGTGCCACTGCTTCATTAGATCAGAAGAAGGCATGAAATCCTCTGCAACTGAAGTTAAGTGTTCATGAGTTGTTCAGAGTGGGTGCTGGAAATTGAGCTTGGGTCCTCTTGTAGAACACCAAGTGCTCCTAACTGCTGAGTCAATCCTCCAGCAGCCTGCCTCCTAAGACTTAATGACTATGTTACCTAAAAAGTTTCTTTTTATTATTTTGAGACAATTTCACATGGCTGAGGTAGTTTCATACTCATTCTTTAGTTGAGGATGACCTTGAACTCCAACCTTTCCTGCTTCCACCTCCAAAATCCAGAGATTATAGGCCTAAGACACTGCACTTGGCTGCACTTAAACGTTTCTTGACTGGTGATAACACCTTGGCAGAGTGTCTGCCTCCCATGTTCAAAAATTTCCTCTAGATTTTGATGCACAGAAACCTGTTTGTGTGAGTGTAAATTGGTGCAGCCTCTATGAAAATCAGTATGGAGTATTCTTAAACAATATGTACCCAGCTCTATAACTCCAGGATATACACCCAAAGGATTATGTCTTACTCCCAAGATATTTGTACATCCAGCTTATTACTCTGATAGCTATCATAACTATGAATTAAACTAGCCTAGATATCCACTAATATATAAATTGACAAAGAAAATTTGGTACATGTGCCTAACAGATTTTTATTTAGCCATGAAATGGATAAAATCATGACATTTGCAGTAAAATTATGAGAGTAAGATTATAAGCAAAATATCTTAGACTCAGAAAGACATATACTATACATTTTCCTTCATATATGGAATATATATGCATATATATGTATGCATATGTATGTGTGTATGTATATATGCACACAATACATGTATACATATATACAGTATATAGATACATACATACATATATTCATATGGGAGTTCTTTTTTATTTATTTATGTATTTATTTACTTATTATTATAGATAAGTACACTGTAGCTGTCTTTAGACACACCGGAAGAGGGCATCATATCTCATTACGGATGGTTGTGAGCCACCATGTGGTTGCTGAGATTTGAACTTAGGACCTTCAGAAGAGCAGTCGGTGCTCTTATCTGCTGAGCCATCTCACCAGCCCACGAGCTAACTTCATTTTTTTTAAAACTTTTATTGCATTATGATGAGAAAAGTTACATGATTTCAATTTATCTGAATTTG
>NW_022196904.1:79424815-79425207 GCF_008632895.1 Mastomys coucha
TCTAGGGTGTAGTTTTGCTCCTTATGTTGATGTTTTCCATCTATTATCCTTTGTAGAGCTGTATTTGTCGAAAGATATTGTGTAAATTTTGTTTCGTCATGGAATATCTTGTTTGCTCCATCTGTGGTAATTGAAAGTTTTGCTGGGTACAGTAGCCTGTACTGGCATTTGTGTTCTTGTAGGGTCTGTATGACATCTGCCCAGGATCTTCTAGCTTTCATCGTCTCTGGTGAGAAGTCTGGTGTAATTCTGATAGGCCTGCCTTTATAAGTTACTTGCCTTTTTTCCCTTACTGCTGTTAGAATTCTTTCTTTGTTTAGTGCATTTGGTGTTTTTATTATTATGTAACGGGAGGAATTTCTTTTCTTGTCCAGTCTATTTGGAGTTTGGTA
>NW_022196904.1:79426016-79440584 GCF_008632895.1 Mastomys coucha
AGGTCTGCTCAGAACACTAACCCAGACAGACCAGAAGGAACCTGAGTCACTGGGCTGGCGGAGTTCCTATGTGCCTGGTCCTGCTGGTCCCAGATACTCCCAGTGTTGGGACAGATGTTGGTTCCTGATCACCTCAGATCCTGGCTGTGTCAGAGTGCCTGTGAGTGGAGCTTCATCTGAGTGTTGTGGGACTGGCTGTGGAGCTTGCGGCCAAGGTCTACCCATATGGGAGTTCTAAAGGAGGTTTAAAGAAGGGAAAACAAGAAAAAGAAACAAAAGAGAGTAAAAGACATCAGGACAGAGGGAAGTAGTTCCAGGAACTAGTTGGGGGAACAGGAAGGAAGGTGAAAGGTGGAGGAGTATGAACAGGTAAATCAATAACAATGAAGTGTGTATGAGAATACTACACTGAAACCCATCACTGTTTTTACTAATAAAAAGAAACAAATAAAAGTATATAACCATATTGCTCAAATACAGCCATGTGTCTTAACTTCCATTTTGCTAGGTGAAGATATGCCTCTTTAGGTCTTTTTTTCCTCTCTACCTTTGTCATCTATCACTTGCTTCTGTCACCTATATCTTTATTTTATAACCTTTTTTTGCAACTTATTTTGTAAGCATCACCATACCATGCTTTGTTTATGGGTTATTTCTAAAATTGAAAAATCTTTTACCTATTTATGACTTCACAGTTCATTTAGTGAACTATGATCATATTTTTGTTCCTGTGTTTTCAGCTTTACAATCTAAATCAAAAGAGATTAAACTGACACATCAAACAAGGGAAGATAGTTTTCTTAATATAAATTTTTTTCTGCATATATTCCTTGTGCGTTGTGATGGGTCTTATAAGTACATTTGTATACAAGTATATTATGTGCTTAGATTGTATTTACTCCTCCAACCCACTCCTTTCTCCACTTCCAATTACCACTAGTCTCTCTCTATGTATATATATATATGTATATAATATTTATGTGTGTGTATATACTATATATATGTATGTGTGTGTGTATATACCATATATATGTATATGTATATATATGTATACATGTATATATATGTATACACACACACAAATATAGATATGTATGATGGAAGAGGAGGCTTAAAAGAGTTTGGTGTCATGTGTCTCTGTAATAGCTCAGATACGCAAATGAGAGAAACATCTGATTTGTTTTCCTGACTCTGACTTATTTCCCTTAATATGAGGCTCTCCAGTTGCATCTGTTTTCCTAGAATAATTTACTCCTTTTACGGCTGGGTGGAACTCCATTGTGTACACGCAGCACATTCCATCTGTTTATCTTCTGACAAAGCTGAAGCTGATTCCATAACTGACTAACGAGTATGACGGGAATATATAAAATGAGGTCCAGTGGGATGAGTGCAGAGAGTCATGGTGTTGACTCGCCTTCTTTATTTTTCTTATTGCTGTGATCAACTTAAGGGAGGAAGGGTCTATTCTGCCTGTAGACTTAGAGAGACACACTCCATTATGACAGGAAAACATGCTGGCAGGGGGCTGCCAGCTTCCATCTTAGTGAGCTGCGAAGCAAGGAAAGGAGTCTTGGTGCATTTCTTCTTTTATTCAGCCCAGGACCCCAACCATGTGAGGTGCCCCTCCTAGTTAGAGTGGGTCTGACTCTCAGTTAATTCTCTCTGGAAGCTCTAACATAGAGACATACAAAGTATTTTTAAGGAAAACCTGTACTTGAGCTGGTGAGAATTTGTTCCCTGACATAGTTGTATGTCTTTTCTGCCTGTGTGGAGAAAATATCTTTGACTTATACATGCTGTGTGTTTTGTGGCAGTGGTGTTTCGCACTGTTTAAAAAGGCATCACTCTTAAAGGCTTAATGGCTTTCTGACAGGAATCAGCTGGTTTCAGCTTGCTTCTTTGTAATTTTTCTTAGTGACTTCGATGGAACACACACTTTGATATCAAAAAATGCCATCATGTAGCCATAGTAAAAGCACCAGATTAGAATCAGAAGTGATTCTGGCCAAAAGTAAAAGAGAGTTCAAAATGGAATGATTTCAAATGCTGATAGAATATACCAGATGCTGTGTGATTGAAAATAATTAGGCACTGAAGTGAGAAGCGGTTGAGGCTTAGGGACTATGGATACCAGTTACAGTAGTAGCTCTGGAAAACACCAGTAGGCTGATGTCTCATATTATCTTTTAGATCGCAATGGTTATCACATGCCTGAGCCAATGGGGGAAGGCTGTGTATTCTAACAGGTCACAGTTAGTGGCAAAGTCATGCTTACCTAAGTGGTAACTTTGTTTGCTTTTGACTGTGGCAATAATGTAGCTACTATTTAGTGTTAAGGTGTGATAGGTATGACATGGTAATATTCTCTCAGGATAACCAATTCAGGACATGCTATTTTTGCTATCTATAGACACAACATCCAAAGGCATCCATACTTACACAAGACAGCCAGATAAAGAAATTAAATATCTCAATACATGTTCTGAAATTAGAACTTTATTCTCTTTATGGTCAACTTCAGCATACATGTTTTAAGTCAGCTATAATGACTATCTATTGCATTTTGTTCCTGTTTCCACTTAATTCTTTGGTGAAGGAGAGGTGAGAACTTAACTGTGTTTGAGAAAGCATCCCCTGCACTAGCATAGGACCTTTCTTGAAAGTCCTTGCCTTTGCCTGTGTATCATCTCCTCTATGTTCCTTTGGCAGTTTCAGAATTTCAATAAAGTTGTTACTCCATTTTGAATTCATTGTGTGTGTGTGTATAGGAAACTATATGGATCTATCTTTCTTTCTTAAACATGCTTATCCAGTTTTCTCAACACTATTTGTTGCAGTTGGCTCCCCACTAATGTAGGCCTTTGACGTCATTATGAGAAATTATGTAGGTGTAGCTGTGTGGGTTTACTTCTAGATCCTCTGTTTTTTTCCATTGGTCTAAGTTCTTGCTTCTGCTCCAGCACCATGCTGCTCTTGCTGCTGTGGCTTTTCATTATGCACAGAGCACAGATGCTACAATCCCTCTGGTGTTACTCTCCCTATTTAGGGTTGTTAAGGCTATAGAGGTCTTTTGTGCTTCCAAATTAATTTTTGGATTATTCTTTTTTAGTTCTGTGAAAGCTGCCATTGGAATTTTGATGAGGGTTGCATTAACTCTGAAGATTGATTTTTGGTAACAGCAAGTTTTTAATATTAATTCTACTATCCATGACTGTAGGGGGCTTTTCATCTTCTAGTCTCTCTTTTAATTTTTTAAAATGTAGATTGACCTCCATTCTTTGGTTCTTTGTATATGAGTCTTTTTTAATGAGGTGGGAGAATGACCTTGCTTTTCAATTCTGAAAATAATTAGGCATTGAAGTGAGAAGTGGTTGAGGCTGAGGGACTATGGATGCCAGTTACAGTAGTAGCTCTGGAAAACACCAGTAGGCTCATAATATCTTTTAGATTGCAATGGTTATCACATGTCTGTGCCAATGGGGGAAGGCTGTATTTAGTGTTAAGGCAGTGTGTATTTTTAAATAGTTTCAAAGACATGTACGCTTAACGTTACTATTGAGATATGTTTATCAAGTCCTAAAATATTGTTGATTGATTTCTGGGTAGCTGGATTCTTGTGTATAGTTTTCTTCCTCCTGCATTAGTGTTAGGTGTTTGCACATTTCCTGTGTTGGACATGACAAACTGATTCTCAGTTCTTTTGTTGAGCTACTTCTCTCATCAAATTACTCCCCTTTTTTGCTCATTTGGTTGAGATTTTTCCCACCATTGTCTATGTATCATATTACTCTAAAGTCTTTGGCCACATTGTCTTGGTGATTACGAATGCCTTAGTTTATTCTTATTTTGAAATGTCCTTATTTCACCATCAAATTAAAGATAAATTTGCAGAGTTTAACATTCGTTGTTGACAGTTACTAATTTTCAGGGCTTTAAATATAAAATTGCTTGCTTTCTGGATTTTACAGTCATGAGTGACTCATCTGATATTCTTCTGATGTTTGCTCTTGTACATGGGATGGTGTTTTTTCTTGTAACCTTAAAATTTTCTAAACTTATAAATACATTAATTAGTGTCACAGTGTGTGTGTGTGTGTGTGTGTGTGTGTGTGTGTGTGTGTATGTGTGCACTACAGTGTCAGAGGGCAGTTTGTAGGAGTTCCTTCTTTCCTTCAACCATGTGAGTCCTAGGGATTGAACTCATCAAGCTTCTCAGTAAGTGCTCGTACCTGCTTACTTACAAAGGAGAGCCTTCTTACTGGTTCTCCTTTGAAGCACTTCATTCTTTCGTTTCTTTTATATCTGCTATCTTGACTATAATGCATTTTCTTGGTGCATTATGTTATGTTATATATTATGTTGTTTTTGAGTACTAAATTCTTTTTGTATTTGGGTATTGCCTCTTTTTATATTTGGGACGTTTTCTTCTTTCATTTGTGAGTTGGTACTCTGTTCCTTTAGTTCCTTCTGTCCAGTGGACTCTTGGGATTGAACTCCTTACGATATCCCAGAGTTCTTATGTATGTGGTCCTTATTATTTCCCACCTCACTTTATTGAATGCAAAAGCTTTAACTGGGTTTGAGGCTAGTGTGGCGATGGACTTGCCCTAAGCTTGGGACTGCCTGTCTCTCACAAGGGTGGAATTGCTTACCTTTGGATGAGGAATCTCTTCCCCAGCTCTCTCCTCTTCTGGAAAGCTCCTTGTATTTTTTTCCCTTGGGTGTATTTCCGGAAGATAATTTGCTGGGCTTTAGAAAATGTCATCCTTCTACTTAGGCATTGCTAAAACACTTACTTCTAAAGTATCCACGTGAGCTTAAACCTAAAGTGTCCACTTGAGCTTAAACCTCCTGGCAGCTGTGATTCTGCGATAGCATCTCATCTTTGTCAAAAACCATATTGTTAGCATTTTTTTTGAAGCTAGTAGGTGAATATTTCTTTTAATTTGAATTACTTCAATAATTAACAAGACTAAGAATCTTTTATGTTTATTGCCCATATGTAAAATAATAATGATAATAATGACTGTGAAGTTATGTTTATTTTCTTTGCTATTGTTCTACCAGACTTAAAAAACTGATTTGTGAGAGTTTGTTACAAATTCATGAATAAATTCTTATATGTTTATTTAATGCAATTATGAATGTATTATTCATAACTATATTTTATTGTACCATTCTTACTTGGTAGTTGATATTTTGGTATTTTTAAAAAAGTTTCCTATACAAGTTTGGGGTATAAGTATACCCTTACATATTTTTTATAGTCATAATTTTGTCTGTTCATATTTAGCCTTAACTTTTTCTAAAACTAAGCCCTTTACTGGTTTATTTTGCAAATGTGCTTGTGAAATAATTTATCATTTTTATGAGGTTCATTAATCTTTTGACTCTCTAAAGATAAAATATACTGGAAGCATTTTCCAGGAATGATAAAATTATGTAACATAACTTATACATGTCAGTAGCTTATCCAAGGCATTGTATCATTTTTAAATTAAATTCCTCTAAATTCGAGCACTGCTTACTTTCATGTTTAAATTCTCATTTGCATGTGCTTCCATTTTCTTAAAGTAATGGAGTAGATGAAATAATCATGCCAGTTTAAACTCTTTAAATATAAATATATTTAACAGTAAGTTTGGGCTATTTTAAGAAACATTACAAAAAGGAAACATTACTACTTACTTAATTGTTTTTAAAAGAAAATAAGTGTTATAAAAGCAAACCAATCATGGTAACATAAAAGACAATACCGTGTCTTGACACCAGTACATTGATCTCTGACTTCTCAGAGTCCCATGAGAAATCAATTTCTATCATTTGTAAATTAATCAAGCTGTGATATTCTGATGAAGCAGCACCGTTAGAGTAAGACAGAGTCGTTTTGGATTAGATCTCAAATGTGACATCAAAGAAGGGACTGAAATAAGGACAATAAGACCTCTGAAGATCTTGAAGAAAAGGATTCCAAGCAGAGAGAAATTCTGGAAAAGTACTTCTGGAAACTGAAAAAGTGAAAACCCTTAAGATGGTTATGAGCGGAGGTAGCCTAAAGATTTGTTTTAGTTATCACTTTGACACAAACTAGGGCCCCCTGGAAGAGATTTTAACTAAGAAATTACCTAGATCAGGTTTTTCTGAGGGGGATTGTCTTCACTGTTTTCTGATGTAGGAAGACCACTATAGGCAGCACAATTCCCTAAGCAGGGTGTCCTGAAGAGTTGAGAAGTGAAATTGAACAAGTGAGCATATATATTTATTTCTTTTTGCTCTTTGCTCTTGATTGTTGATGTGATATGACCAAGTTCCCTCAAGTCCCTGCTTCATTTCCTTCCCCAAAGTAGTGGATTTTAACTTGGAATTGTAAGATGAGAGAAACCCTTAAGATATTTTATCACCACAGTAAAACCTCTTTCTTCACACCATTTGCCATTGAGCTGCTTATGGTATCTTAGTTCTAGATGCTAAAAAGGGTGGGTGTTTATCCAGAAGTAGTAGCAGCCACCTACCAGCTTGTTGCAGTGGCCCCGAAATCCCCATTCAAATGGCATCAGATGGTTTGTGAACCAATGTAACTAGCTTTTCAGGTTCAAAGCATGTTTCTTCTTGAGGTTTACCAGCAAAGCCAAGCCATAGAAGGTGTAGTGTAGCCACCATGGACTTCTATCCCTGGCACCCTGCCTGTGCTGCCTCCCCAGTTATGGCACCTTGCTATCCATTCATCAGGGTCCTTAGAGAGTACTGGAGTGCTGATGTTGATCAAAGAGACTACTCAGGTGACACATTATGTGCTGCACACATCCACCGCACCTCCAAAGTACATGATAAAGCCATCAGGTTGCCCTGGGAATCCAAATACTGAAGAAGCTGCTTCATTAAATTTTTTCTATTTATTCTTTTCTCATGTATTACATCCTGACCACAGCTTTCCCTTCCTCCTTCCCTCCCAGCTCCTCCCTCCTCCCATCCATTCCTCTTCCATATCTGTTCAGAAAAGGGGAAGCCTCCTATGAATATCAACCAAACATGGCATATCAAATAGCAATAAAATTAGGAACCTTCCCTCATATTGAGGCTGAATAGGGCAACCCAATATGATGAAAAGGATCCCCAAAGAAGGCAAAAGAGTCAGAGACAGCCCATGTTCCAACTATTAGGAGTTCCTTAAGATGATGTAGAGATACAGCCAAACATTAGGCAGAGCCATGGGAATCCTACAGAAAAGGGGGAGAAAGGATTGTAGAGCTAGAGGGGTCAAGGACTGATCTCAAGGACTGAATCAACTAACCTGGGCTCAGAGGGGCTTGCAGAGACTGAATTGATAACTAGGGAGCCTGCATAGGTCTAGTCCTTACTTTATATTACATTTGTACAGCTTGGTCTTCTTACTGAGAAAGCTTATTATACTGAAATACTGAAGAATATTTCTCTCTGTCAATGACATTGTAGGCCTCTTCCATGCCAGTGATGGACCACCCATTGACAACTGCTTCTGTGGGTACAAGGTACTGCCCATGACCTTCAAAGCCACCACACAAGTTTTAGAGGGTTAGTTTATTATCATCATGGCAAGGGCATGGGAGGAACATGGTGGCATTCATGGTGCTGGAAAAATAGCTGTGAGTTACAATCATTTAAAAATCATATCTAAATGTATTTATTTTAATCAACACATTCTGAAATTATTGTTTGTGATAAGGACACTTAAAATCTATTTTCAAGAATACAATACATTGCTATTAACCATAGTAATCATATTGAACAACAGATCTTCTGAACAGATTTTTCCTGCTAACTGAAATTTTGTACTTTATTAATCCAGTCCTGATAGACCACCTAGTTCACTTGACTGCTCCTGGCTGAGTTGGGAAGTGTGCTTGGAGGGCCAGTTGCTGGCTACTAGCCTGGAGACTAGAGCTGTGGGTGTCTGCTGCTCAGATCTTTATCTTTCCTCTAAGCTCTCCCCATTATTCTTCCTGGAGCACGGGGTTGGGTGTAGGGGGAGCCAGGTGTGGGTGGGGTGGGGTGGTAATGATGGGGATGCAGGTGACCTCAGATTATGATTCCTGTTCTCCTCATGGGTCTTTGCTTATTTCTTTGTTACACCTGGGTGCTAGAACTTCCCATCTTGTTTCCTTAGTGTTGTTAGTATTTTGTTTGTGGAAGTGTTTTATAAGCTGATATTTCTGTGTCATTTATCTGTGCAATGGAGAGTCCTACTATTTGCCCATGCCCCAGCAATACTTTCCACCTTGTTTTCTTTATTGATGCGGGTTTACTGAGAGAAAACCTATTTATGGAACAACATGCTATCTGCAGATGCCAAATACCAGTACCAGCCTTCCCAGAATATAATTAAGAGTTTGACAAATGAAAAAACTGAAGTTTGTAAGGCTTCACAGATGAACAAAGTAAGTTTGAAATAACAGAGCTAAACAAAGAATTCTCAACTGATGAATACTGAATAGCTGAGAAGCACCTGAAGAAATGTTCAGCATCCTTAGATTTCAGGGAAATACAAATCAAAACAACCCTGAGATTCCACCTCACACCAGTCAGAATGGCTAAGATCAAAAACTCTGGTGACAGCTGGCGAGGATGTGGAGAAAGAGGAACACTCCTCCATTGCTGGTGGGATTGCAAGCTGGTACAACCACTCTGGAAATCAGTTTGGTAGTTCCTCAGAAAATTGGACATAGTACTACCTGAGGACCCAGCTATACCACTCCTGGGCATAGACCCAGAAGATGCTCCAACATGTAATAAGGACACATGCTCCACCATGTTCATAACAGCCTTATTTATAATAGCCAGAAATTGGCAACAACCCAGATGTCCCTCAGCAGAGGGATGGGTACAGAAAATGTGATATATTTACACAATGGAGTGTTACTCAGCTATTAAAAACAATGAATTTATGAAATTCGTAGGCAAATGGATGGAACTAGAAAATATCATTCTGAGTGAGGTAACCTAATCACAAAGGAACACACATGGTATGCACACAAGTGGACATTAGCCCAGAAGCTTGGAATACACAAGATACAATTCACAGACCATAAGAAGAAGGAAGACCAAAGTGTGACTACTTTGCTCCTTCTTAGAAGGGAGAACAAAATGCCCACGGGAGGAGATACAGAGACAAAGTGTAAAGCAGAGACTGAAGTAATGACAATTCAGAGACTGCCCCACCTGAGGATCCATCCCATTATATAGTCACCAAACCCAGACACTATTGTGGATGCCAACACGTGCTTGCTGACAGGAGCCTGATATAGCTGTCTCCTGAGAGACTCTGCCAGTACCTGACAAATACAGAGGTTGATGCTCTCAGCTAACACCATTGGACTGAGCATGGGTCCCCAATGGAGGAGCTATAGAAAGGACCCAAGGAGCTGAAAGGAATTTTAGCCCCATAGGAAGAACAACAATATGAACCAACTAGTACCCCCAGAGCTCCCAGGGACTAAACTACTAACCAAAGAGTACACATGGAGGGACCCATGGTTCCAGCCACATATGTAGCAGAAGATGGCCTAGTTGGTCATCGTTGGAGGAGAGGCCCTTGGTCCTGTGAAGGCTTGATGCTCCAGTGTAGGGGAATGCCAGGACCAGGAATCAGGAGTGGGTGGATTGGTGAGCAGGGGGAGAGGGGAGGGGATAGGGAGTTTTCAGGGGTGGTGGGAAACCAGGAAAGAGGACCACATTTAAAAGGTAAATAAAGAAAATATCTAATAAAAACAAACAAACAAACAAAAAGAAATAACCTGAATATATGACTTGCTAAAGCTGTTCAGTACAATCTGAGAATATCTGAAGTCACTTTCTACTGTGAAGTCTTTGTGCATTTCATTGGCATTACATTTAAGTGTGTATAATTTTAAAATATGTAAAGGATCGTTTAAGTAGCATTTAAAGTTGACATTTAGTTTTATTCTTATGTACAGTGAAAGAAATAACTTTAAAGACTTCAGAATAACTTCTTAGTATTCAGCTAGCATGACCATTTATAGTTATGTTCTAATTAACTTGTATGTGATCTGGAGAATGCCACCTATTCCCTCTGGCCCAATTAAGAATTTATATTGGTAAATGTTTTAGCTGTTAATATTTGGGAATTATATGTTTATTGATTTAAAAGCAACTAAGTGTGTATTATGAAGTCATTACACATGTAAATCCATAAACAAGATATGCTTTATTTAGCATATTTTAAGCTACATTTAAATGTTTATTAGGCTACATTTATTCTTTTGCAATTTGCCTTTTATGGTTCACTATTATAAGATTCCTACTTGTGGACCCACACAGCTTCTGCTCATAGACTTCCCTGTTACTTTCATAGTATTGTAGCAAACTCTACAGTTTATTTCCTCATGCCCTTGGTGACAGATGTTTTGGATGCTTCCACATTAATTTTTTTTTCCTTAATGGTGCCCAGTATGGCCTCAAGTTCAACTTTTCCTCCCTCAGCCTACCGAGTGCTGGGACACCTTACTGAGACACTTTTGACAGTTTCTCTAGATTAAACACAGAATTCTAGAGTAGCCAGTTTGCAGTGTCTGTCATTATGTTTACTAGGCTAGTTGTAACCTAAAATATGGTACTTCCTACTCCCAGGGCAGTGGATGAGAGATAGTTTTGTTCTTTCTCTGTGATACATGTGATTAACTTTATCATACTCAAAACAATTGCTCATGTGATGGGTGCTCTGTGCTGAATTGTGTAGCCCTCACCCTCAAATGTTAAATTTAGAGTCTTATGCTAAGTATTTCAGGAAGTGATGGTATTTTGGAGTCATGACTCCTCCTGCCCCCCGACCCTGTTAGAGATCAAACCTAGGGCCTTATGCAGACCTGGTGAGTGAAGCAAGAACTGCTTAGCTGCATTCCCAGTCTTTGCAAGTTCTTAATTAAATATTTATTTTTATTATTTTACTGTGTGTGTGTGTATGTGTGTGTGTGTATACATGTGTGTGTCTGAGTGTTGGTTTGTGCATCAGAATGTAGGTGCTTATGGAGTCTATAATGGGATATCTGATATCCTGGAGTTATAGGTCACTGTGAACTGCCCAGTGTGGGTGCTGGAAATTAAACTTAGGTTCTTTGCAAGAGCAGTATAACCTCTGATCATGTCTGAATCATCTCTCCAGCCCTTAATTTTATTTCTGTCATTATATATACACTGCAAGAAAAGGGAGTTTTCTTATGACTTTTGAGACATGATGTTATTTACTTCTGCTCTTATTTTTCCTTATCCTCTTCTACACACTACTGGCTGCCTGCTCTTTCTCATATCCCTCATATTTTTGTGTTTTAGTTTTAAAATCCTAGACTCCACATGAGAGAAACTGACAATATTTGTCTCCCCTGAATCTGGCTTATTTTGTGTAACATCCATTTCACTGAAAATGATATCGTTTGTTCCTTCTCTAGGTTTTGTTTTATGTTGATTAATAGGAATTATGTATTGTCTTTAAGTATTTTGTTATGGACACTACATAGACTGAATATTTATATTCCCTCCAATTCCATATGTTGAAACCTTATCTCCAGTGTGTTGCAATGTGGAGGCCCTTAGGTAACTGGCTAATTTAAACTGGCTAACTTATAGTGAAGCCCAAGTAGATTAGTGACTTCATGAAAGAGATACCAGAGAGCTTTCTCTTTCTGTTACATCAGAATGGTGAAAAGATGACTGCCAATGGACCAGGAAGAGGTGTGTGTCATCAGACACTGAACCTGTCGCTCCTTTCTTGTATGTCACACAAAACAGTGGGAAATAAATGTTGACCCTCTGTCAGTCACTCAATCTACTGGGGCTTGTTAGAGCAGTCCCAAGACCTAGATAAATGTGTGACTTAAGTATTCTTTACACTACATGTTCTACTAGAAACAGAAAGAACAAATACAGTCTGTGGTACTTGTTTTATTTTAAATTATGGCTTTTGAGGCAGAAAACTAAGTCTCCCGTGGCCAGCTTAATTGTTCTTTCTCTTAATTATAAATAATTCTGTATGTTTTTTATAGAATACTTTCCTAGTCAAAATGACAACAATAATGCTTTTGTTAAAAATCTTAAAAATTTGCTTTCAAATTTGAAATGTGTACATGTGTATTAAAGAACTGGCACTAAAGACATAAGACAGCATAGCTGGCATGGAAGTGAGATATTAAAAAAGGTAATTAACAATGAAGCCATGAAGACTGTTTGTAATCTAATATGATTGGTATCTTTACACTTTGACTTGTTCATAGGTCAAATAGCCAGTTATTTATCAATTATTACATACATTACACTCCAGATAACATGTAAAGTGTTGTCAGAGATAGAACAAACATCAGGTCAAGACTGTACCCCACTTACACAGTTCACTCATTCCTGACCACCATCCTGGGAGGCATTTACTACTATTCCTCTCCATTTTACAGAGGCACCAACTGCTGTTTAGGGAAGTGGAATACTTTGAGAATACAACTTGCAAACTGTGGAATTTAGATTTGACATTAGGTCTTTAAACGTACATCCAAGGTATGATACAGTTATAGAGACATTTAATATGGGTTATAATGTCTAGTAGGTTTACAAATAGTTATTGTATGAATGGATAGACTGTAGGGCAGCACAGACATCGCTATCAGGTGGCACATGAGAAGTTGTAGTAGAGACCAGGAAGATGCTAGTGAATTAGTTTGAGAACAATGTTTCCCAGCCAGGCTACCCAACATTTCCAAGTTAGAGAAACCCTTTACATAATTCTCTTAATGCAGGATAATAGCCTTGTATACAAAAGAAATAATGTAAGTTGGTAAGTTCTGAGTAGCTTTAGACAAACTTTTTGTTGTTCTTATGGTGTAACTTGCTAGGGCTTATTGAGATAGTTTGAAACACTGACCACATTACTCTCGTTTGGCACTTAGTGCCACAGAAATTGTGATTCTGAGCCTTTCTCCTGATGTAGAACTCATTTTGTGAAAATGATGACTTAGGTAGAGGCTGTTAGTGTTAGTTATCTAAAAAGAAGGGCTATTGCAAAATGGATACAATTACACAATGACCTACTTCTGTGTTGTCTTTAAAAACGTGTGTGTGTGTGTGTGTGTGTGTGTGTGTGTGTGTGTGTGTATCTCAGCAAATCATTGGGGGCAAAGATTAGATTAAAGAAGTAGAAACATAAATGTTCCCAGGACTTGTTGTCCAGTATCTGTTCTTCTTTTTCCAAATTAGTAGAATTAATTTAATTTAATTTAATTTTTTTAAACTTTTATTGCATTATAGTGAGAAAAGTTGCATGATTTCAATTTATCTGTATTTGTTAACATTTAAAAACATATTTTAAGTAAATAGAATTAAATCACATTCTTGTTTCCCTTTTGTACCACAACTCCTCCCAGAGACCCCCTTCAATACCTACAATATCTTTTTTGTCATATTCCTTAAAATGTATAAAATATTATAACAATAAAAATAAGTATATAAAAGTTGTTTGGGGGCTGGCGAGATGGCTCAGTGGGTAAGAGCACTGACTGCTCTTCCGAAGGTCCTGAGTTCGGATCCCAGCAACCACATGGTGGCTCACAACCACCCATAATGAGATCGGACGCCCTCTTCTGGTGTGTCTGAAGACAGCTGCAGAAAATTACGCTGGAGCGAGCGGGGCCGGAGCAAGCGGGGCAGGCAGAGGTCCTGAGATCAACAGCAGCCACACACATGATGGAACACAGTCATCTGTACAGCTACAGTGTACTTATACACATAAAAATGAAATAAAATAAATCTTTAAAAAAAAAGTTGTTTGATATAAAACAACAATCCATTTAACAGTCTCATGTAGATGCTTGTCTACAGCAATAGTGAAAATACATTTTTCTCAATATAAATTTTAAATAACTCCAAACATATTAACTGTATATTTCAAAATAATACATCACTACTAGTATTTTCTTAAATGAACATAAATATATAAAGCCTTTTTGTTTGTTTGTTTTGTATTTAGTAGAGTTTAAAATCTTGGCTCTTACTGTAGTACAAGCCCAAAATAAGAACAAGTTTTAGACATTGGATTTCATTGTAATAAGGCTGTACTTTAATGACCCTCATATCACCAAAGGATTTTACCTCCATCGTAGCAAACCTGAGAGTTGACAGTTCTGCTGCACCGAGGAATGAATTGTAGGCACGATTTTTGAATACAGATTTCCTGCTATGGCCAAAGCTAATTGACTTGAGTGAGTGACTTTATTCTCAGCCCACAGAGAACAGGTTACATTCATTTAAGAAATGGTGTGCATATTAAGATGGTCTATCCATAAAGTCATTCACCAACTGTTTCAATGAACAATGATTCTGCTTAGAGGGTGGCACAGACATTAGGTGAGGGTAAGAATTTGGTTCATTAGCTGTGATAATTTGGAAAAGCATTCATCTTAGAGAAAGAGTAACTTATAAAGTCCTCTTCTTCAAACAAGAGTTACAAACGTCAAGCAAAGCATTAAGTTTCACTCTTTGTTGTTCTCTTACAAGCAACCTCCCTAGTTAATCATATATGTTCCTTTTGGGTAT
>NW_022196904.1:79442077-79451135 GCF_008632895.1 Mastomys coucha
TTTTTTTTTTTTTATGCTTGCCCCCTGCCATCTGGTTATCTCTAGTGCTATCTGCCCTTGTTAAATCTGACTGGAGCTTGTCCTTCCTGTGACAGGAAGGAACTGGTTGTATCAGAACTCCTCAGTGTTCTTTCAGGAAGCTGTCTCTGTGATCCTGTTATTCTAAGATCCTGTGATCTTGGGCTTGTTAGAGCTCCTGGGAGTGGAGCTTCCTCTGGGTGTTGTGGGACTGGCGGTGGAGCTTGTACCCAAGGTCTGCTCAGGATACCAGCCCAGAGAGACTGGAAGGAACCTGAGACACTGGGCTGGTGGAATTCCTGTGTGCCTGGTCCTGCTGGTCCCAGTCACTCCCAGTGTTGTGACAGATGTTGGTCCTCCTCACCTCTTTAACTTTTTTATCTGTAGCTGCATTTCTTGATTATTCCTTTTAGTTTATGGTTTGTGTGTATATGTTTGAAAGTTCCCCTGTCTTTAAGCCATATATTCTATTATAAAATTTCTTTATTTTTCTCATATATTAATACTGACAGCAGTCTCTTAGCCCCCTTCTCTTCCCTTCCCTCTGCTCTAGGTCCACTCCTCCTCAGTTTCCCTTCAGAAACAGGCCTTCCAGGGATATTCACCAAACATGGCACTATAAGATGCAATAAGATTATGCACAAATCTTTATTTCAAGGCTTGACAAGGCAATCCAGTAAGAGGAAAAGGGTCCCAGGAGCAGGCAAAATAGTCAGAGACACCTCACTTCCATTGTTAGGAGTACCACAAAAACTCTGAGCTAAATATGCAGAGAACCTAGTGAAGACCCATGTAGACTCCAAGATTGTTGCTTCAGTCTCTGTGAGCCCCTATGAACCCAGCTTAGTTGATTCTGTGGGCCATGTTCCCCTGGTGTCCTCAATCCCTCTGGCTCCTCTTATAGTATTCCCTTACCCTCAGAGGAATAGGCAGGTAGTTCTTAGTTTGATGTTATCCTGGTCTATATATTGAACCTAAGGACAGCAAGAGCTATGTAGTGAGACCCTGTCTAAAACACCAACCAACCAACCAACCAACTCGTCAATCCACCAAGCAACCAACCAAACCAACCAAACAACCAACCAACCAACCAACCAACCAACCAACTGACAGACCGACCGACTGACTGACCGACCAGCCAGCCAACCAACCAACCAACCAACCAACCAACCAACCAACCAACCAACCAACCAACCAACCAGCCAACCAACCAACCAAGCTGTGAAGAATAGTGTTAGAATTTTGATAGGAATTGCACTAAATCTATAGATTGCTTTTTGTAGGATGTCCATTTTTACTATGTTGATCCTATTTAAATATGGGGGTTCTTTCCACTTTCTGATATCTTCTCTAATTTCTACAATGTCTTAAAGTTTTTGTTACATAAGTCTTTAACTTGTTCTGTTAGTTACCCCAATATACTTATGTTATTTGAGGCTACTATGAAGGGTGTTGTTTCCCTAATTTTTTCTCAGTCTGTTTGTTGTTTCCATATAGGTGGGCTACAGATTTTTGAGAGTTAATTTTGTATCCAGCTACACTGTTGAAGTTGCTTATCAGTTGCAGGAGTCCCCTGGTGGAATTTTTAGGGCCACTATGTGTGCTATCATATCATCTGCAAATAATAATACTTTGACTTCTTCCTGTCCAGTTTGTATCCCGTTGGTCTCCTTCAGTTGAGTGATTGCTCTAGCTAAGACTTCCGTGTGCTGTCTTTAATGGTTGTGAAGAGAGCAGACAATTTTGTCTTGTTTTAGATTTTAGTGGAATTGCTTTGAGTATCCTTCCATTTAAATTGATGTTGGCTATGTGCTTTCTGTAAATTGCCCTTATCATGTTAGGGTATGTCTCTTGTATTCCTGATATGTCTAGGACTTTTATTATGAAGGGATGCTGGACTTTGTCAAAGGCCTTTCTGCTTCTAATGAGATAATCATGCATTTGTCTTTCAGTTTATTTATATGGTTGATTACATTAATCAATTTATGTATATTAAACCATCTTTGCATTTCTGGGTTGAAGCCTACCTGATTATGTTTTAGATATGGTTTGCAAGTACATCATCAAGAATTTTTGCATCTATGTTCATAAGGGAAATTGATCTGTAATTTTCTTTCTTTGTTGAGTCTTTGTGTAGTTTGGGTAGCAGGGTAACTGGTTTTATAAAACAAATTGAACAATGTTCCATCTCTATTTTGTGAAATAATTTGAGAACTATTTGCATTACCTCTTCTTTCAAGGTCTGGTAGAATTCTGTGTTGATAGCATCTGGCCGTGAGCTTTTTTTGGGGGTTGAGGTTCGGAGAATTTTAATGACTGCTTCTGTTTCACTAGGAGTTATAGGTCTGTTTAAATTGCACATTTGATCTTTATTGATCTGATACATGGTGTGTATTGAGAAAATTATCTATTTTTTCTTATATTTTCTAAGAAAACCTGTATGTCCTTATGATTCTCTGGATTTTCTTGGTGTCTGTTATGTCCCCTTTTCATTTCTAATTTTGTTAATTTGGATGCTGTCTCTCTGCTTTATAGTTAGTTTGAATAAAGGTTTGCCAATATCATTGATTTTTCTCAAAGGACCACTTCTTTGTTTTATCCACTCTTTGTATTGTTCTCTTTGTTTCTATTTTATTGATTTCAGCCCTTAGTTTGCTTGTTTCCAGGAGTCTACTCTTCTGGGTTGTGCTCACTTCTTTTTGTTCTAGAGCTTTCAGGTGTGCTGTTAAGTTACTAGTATGAGGCCTCTCCATTTTTTTTAAATGCAGGCACTTAATAATGGTATGAACTTGCCTCTTAAACCAGCCTTCTTTATGTTCTATAAATTTGGGTATGTTATGTATTTATTTTTATTCAATTCCAGAAAGTCTTTAATTTTTTTCTTAATGCATATCTTGACCCATTTTTCATTTAGTAGTGAGTTGTTGAGTTTCATGAGTTTGTAAGCTTTGTGTTCTTGTCAACATCCAGCTTTAATCTGTGGTTGTCTAGTAGGAGGCAGGGTGTTAATTCAGTTTTCTTCTATCTGTTGAGACTTGCTTTTGTGTCTGAATATGTTGTCAGTTTTAGAGAAGGTTTCATAACTGACATGCAGGTTCTCAGGAAATGCCTGCTAGTTGGGAACTGGGAGAAAACAGTGAGTCGGGGAGGGAAGTTTGGGTGAGGAGATTTGTGTGGTCCACTGGAAATGGGGTCAGGAGGGGAAGTGAGGATCAGCAAGTGGTATGCTACAGATCTAGCAACAAGACAGGGGGCATTGGATTTTTAAGAGTTGGAAGATCTGCAGAGAGCCTATCGGCTTTTCTGGCCTGAGTAGCCTGTGGGGTCCTAGGGAGTTCCAACTGGAGTTGGGGGCTGGGTAAACCAATGAGTCTGGGAAAGGATGTTAGGAGAGGTAGATCTGTGTGATCCACTGAAGATGAGGGTTGTGAGGAGGGGAGGACACAGGTGGTTTGTTAGAGAGCTAAGGGTAATACTGGGAGATGGAATATGGAGGAATGGAGGGATAGCTGAAGATTTGCAATTAGCCTGTTTATTTCCCTGGTTGGAGTGTATTTAGATATTTAATGATGAAATTAAAAAATATATTAATATTATCTTCAGTGTTAACATTCTGACATAAACAAATGTACTGGTTTTCCCTGTCCAACTCCTTCTCCTTTCTGGTATGGTGCAACAGAAGCTGTGCTTTGGGATGGAACCTTGCAATTATGAATATAGCTGTTTAAATAGTATTGCTCAAACAGCTGGTGATCTTTCCTCCTAGGAGGAAACAGAAACAAAGTCCTCTAATATAAATAAGGAGAATAGAAAAAAGAGATGAAGTGTCCATGTCCTTATACCTTTGAATACAAGCAGATATTTCTAGGGGGAAGATCACACAAATGACTCTTGGTTTCCAGTGCCTGGGAAGTTTGTTTCTTCCTGCTGTGAAATGTACCTGCTCAGCTAGAAACATTAATTTTTTCCTATTTTTTAAAACTATTCACTCATTTACCTTCCAAGCCGCAACTACTAACAGTTTCTAGTAAATTTTCTTTTTTTTAGGGAACCCTAACAATGTAGAATGTGTTCTTTAACTCTTGGTAATATCTTCAGTGCGATTCTTTCCCTTTCTCTGTGCTATGGGGTGACTCATAGACAGCCTGTATAAAAGACTGTCTCCTGTATACGGCTGGAGAGATGGCTAAGAAGAGTAAGGTATGAGTCCCCAAGCCTGATGTCCTGATCTTTGGGACAGGAGACAGTTGCCCTGCCAACATGTACTAGATACCCAGCATAGATGTACTCAAACTAAAACAAAATTCAATATCATTTCAAAACCAACCAAGAATTTTCTCCTTTACTGGTTTTCCTTTGCTTCTTTCAAATAACCCAAGGGGTTAGGAGTCATCCCCCCTTTTCATGTTAAATTATTGGGTTGAAAAAAACTCTCTCTATAAAAAACAAGGAAATTAATTTGTTTTAAAGATTTTCTTCTTATCAAAACTACTTCTCCTACATTGTATTCTTAAGATTTAGCTTGTTTTTATTTTCCCAGGGATTTAAGTGTATCATTAAGTTATTTATTTGAGGTTATTTGAGATTTCTCAATATAGGCACTTAGACTGTGAAGTTCCATGTATAGCTACTCTAATTGTATCCCATAGATTTTTTTTTTTAATATTGTGTTTTAACTTTTACTCAATTTTAGGAAAGTTTTTATTTTCTTCTTGGCTTCTTCAGGACTTATTTATTGTTTAGTAATGTGTTTTTTAATTTCTATGAGTTTGTATATGTTCCAGGATTTCTTCCCAGATAATTAAAGCCTTATTCCATTATGATCAGATAAAGTTCAAGGAATTATTTCAATTTTCTTATATTTGTTATGACCTCCTTTATGTCCTAAATATAATTTTAGAGGAAGTTTCATGGGCTGCCCAGAAAAATACATGTACTACATTGTTTGGATGGGATGTTCTTCTTTTTTTATTAGATATTTTCTTTATTTTCATGTCATATGATATCTCCTTTCCCAGTTTCCCCTCCGAAAAAAAGAAAACAAAACAAAAACAAAAAACAAAAAAACCAACCCCAAAACGAAAACAAACAAACAAACAAACAAACAAAAAGCCTGGTCCTCCCTTCCCCCACTCACCAACCCACCCTCTCCTGCTTCCTGGCCCTGGCATTCCTCTACACTGTGGCATAGAACCTTGACAGGACCAAGGGCCTCTCCTGGAGAGGATGTTCTTAAGAGGTCTGTTAAGTCCATTTGCTCTTTGATATCATTTATTTAAGATGTACACACACACACACACACACACACACACACACACACACAGAGGCACACACACAGTAGGATGGCCTATCAATTGGTGAGAACAGGGTTTTGAAGTAATTCACTATTCTTGCACAAAGGGGTAAATCTTTGATTTTATTTCTAGTGTTACTTGTATTATGAACTTGGACATACTTGTGTTTGAGACATACATACTTATTTTATTTATTTTTTTTTAAATTTTATTTTATTTTATGCATATGAATGCTTTGGCTAAATGTATATGTACCATGTGCATGCAGTGCCCTAAAGACCAGAGGAGAGTTTAGGATGCCCTAGAAATGGAGTTATAGATAGTTGTGAGCTGCCACATGGGTGCTGGGAATTAAACCTTGGTCACCCTTGAGACATATATGTTTAGAACACTAAACATATATGAATTAGTATTAGTCTTCTCTGAATTAGTATGAAGTGATCTTTATTTTTTTCTCACCAGTTTTGGTTTGAAGTTTATATTATCTGGTGATACCTGCTTGTCTGCTTGGAATACCGGTTTCTACACTTTTACCCTAAGATTGTGTCTGTCTTTTATGGTGAGATGCATTTCTTTTTTGTTCTTTTTAAAAACCATTTATTTATTTATTTATTTATTTATTTATTTATTTATTTATTTATATATTTATTTATTTAAAACTTCAGATTTTATTCCCCTCCCTGTCTACCCTCCGACTGTTCCACATCCCATACCTCCTCCCTACCCCCTGTCTCTATGAGGATGTACCCACCCCCTACCCCACCAGACCTCCAAACTCTCAGCCCCCCCCCCCAAGTCTCTTGAGGGTTAGGTGCATTTTCTCTGACTAAACTCAGACTGACCTGGCAGTCCTCTGCTGTATATGTGTTGGGGCCCTCATATCAGCTGGTATATGCTGCCTGGTTGGTGGTCCAGTGTTTGAGAATTCTCAGGGGTCCAGGTTAACTGAGACTTCTGGGTTCTCCTACAGGGTTGCCTTCCTCCTCGGCCTTTTCAGCTTTCTCCTGTGCTTTCAGGGGTCAGCAGCTTCTGTCCATTGATTGGGTGCGAATATCTGCATCTGACTCTTTCAGCTGCTTGTTGGGAAATAAATAATTTCTAAGTCCTTCTGGCTTTTAAAGTTTTAGTAACTGAATGGGCTACTTTTTAAAAATATGACTTTGTCTTCCTCTTTTGTTGGTTTCAATATATATTTTTTGGTACTGTATACTTAGTGTTTTAGTAATAATATGACCAGGTTGAGGTTCTTTTCTAGTCTTGTAGAATATCATAAGTGTCTCCTATATCTGGATTGGCATCTCTTTTCCTAATTCTGTAAAATATTTTGTTATGGTTCTTTTGGAATTGATTTCTATGCTCTTATAAGAAGAATAATTTTAGATGTCTATAACAACTAAAATTGATATTTTCAGAAGGTCTTTCTAATTTTAGAAGTCTTCTCACTGGTACCTTCTTATTCTCTTTTTGTTTTTGAACCTGTTGGATTGGACTGTTCTAATTTCTCCACATTGTCTTCAAGCTCAAATATTCTGTCTTCTCCTCATTCATTCTACTGCTAAGTATTTCAACAGAATAATTCCCTTTTTTTCCTTCCTATGTTCCAGTTTGGTTACTCTTCAATAATTATGCTTCTTTGTTGAATCTTTTTTCATATTACCCATAGTCTTTCATATTTCCTTCAGCTGTTTGTATTTTTGAACACATTTAAAATCACTATGTTCTCTGACTGGGATTTCATCTAATTCACTATCAGTAGATGCAATTGCTATGGTAATAATGCTTTTTGGGGGACTCATATTTCCTTGCTTGTTCATATTTCTTAGGATGTTGCATTGGGATTTATGAAATTAGAGTTATTTCTTTGCTTGGCTTAACTTTTATGATATATTTTCCAGTTGAAATATTTTTCTTTTTTTTAGGGAACAAGAAGAAACTTTGCTCATAAAATAATTAAACATTACTGACCGATCAAATTAATTATGGTGGAGAGCCCAGAGCCTTCCTTCACTCATTTGTACTATAAGCTCTTAGTAAGACTACATTAAACACTGTCCAAGGAATATACAAAGAGCTATCCACAATTTTGCCCCCCCCTCTCTGTCTCTGTTTATAGATTCTTAAATTAGAAAGCCAAAGAAAATAAATTAAATGGATTATCAGCACTCAGATAATCATGAATGTCTGAAAATATCTTCCAGCTTTTATATGGTCAGGAAATTTGGTGGGAACAGTAGATAAGTATAAGTTTGCAGTAAGAGAGAGATATTATAGCAGAAAATCAAACACAGGCAGAGTTTTTCAGTTGAGTGACGTGGTAAACTAAAGTTATCTTGCTTGTGGTATGGGGAAGAGCCATATCAACTCTTCACACTGACAGTATCACCAAGGACTGCTATTAGCTGACTTAATACTACGCCTGGACAAAGATAATAGCCAGTTGAAGTTTTTTCAGTGTTGATGTGGGACTTGGACATGGAACCATTGAGTGTATAGCTCAGAAAAGAATTCCTCTTACCAGGAATCTGGTTGCCTGGTGTAAGTGCTATGTTATTACCTCAATAGAATATTGATTGGGAAAGCAACCACAGCTGTTTGGTTTTACAACTATGAAATTGTCATACTAGTCAGTTAATAACAGTGGCCCCTTAGGCTTCAAAAACTGTTGGAGAATAGAAATACAAAGATAGTCTTTTGTTTTTATTTATTTGACCAGGGGCTAAAGGTTGAGGCAGGTGTTGGGAATAAGCTCAGGTACATGTGGATTAGTAAAGTAGCATGAAGTCACACAATTGCAAGATGTTAGCTTCTTTGACTATTGTGGTGAAATAGACATAGTGAAAAAATAGTCATATTTGAGCTATATTTTGAAGAAGAGGTTGATAGGATTCATTGATAGAGTAGATGTACGTGAGGGAAAACGTATGCAAACTTTATAGTTTTTCTTTTGCTCTGTTGGAAGAATTGCAGTTCTACTTATTAAGGTAAAGAATAGTCACACTCAATAAATGAGTATTAAGGGAGTGATGTTGGAGGTATGAATAAGAGATTAGAGAAGAATGAATATAAGCACAAGATCCTCTACCATCAATATATTGTTGGTGACTAAACAACAAGCTCCAGGAAGGAAGAAACTCTTCTATTTGGTACTGCACATTTGTGCAGACTTGGAGATTCCTTCTAGGATGCCTGTTGGTATCAAATTCTATGAATGTTCAAGTTCCTTCTATAAGATGGCATAGAATTTGCATATCACTTGTTAATTCTTGTGTATACTATAAATCTTTTCTGTTATTTACAATATTTAATACAATGTATCATATAAATCATTGTTTGATTATATTATTGAGGGAACAATGACAAGAAAAAGCTCTGTATGTATTTAGTACATATACACCTTTTTCCAAATACTTTTGATTCATTATTGGTTAAGATTGTAGAACCTACAGATACAGCAGGACAATTTTATATCTGGAAACTAATCAAGTAGTTGTGCCTCAGGTAACACAATTTCCTCTCTCTGTTTTCTCTCTCTTTGTATATATGTATGTGTGTATTGATCTCATAATTTAGTTTAAATTAAATTCAATATTTATATACTAATAGGCATTTTCCTTATAGCAAGCAGTGAGATAATAGTAGCTATTTTTGTGATTTTATGGCTAGGTGCTTTTTCATGTCACTTTTGGTCAATACGAGCATATAGGTATGAACAATTTTCTGTTTTTTTTTTTCTTAAATTTTTTTTT
>NW_022196904.1:79451280-79452531 GCF_008632895.1 Mastomys coucha
AGAAATCCGCCTGCCTCTGCCTCCCAAGTGCTGGGATTAAAGGCGTGTGCCACCACTGCCCGGCTTAAATTTTTATTGATTATTTGTGAGCCCAATCGCATTCACTTCCTAGTCCTTCCAGGTTCATCTCCCATCCTGTGGCTTCCCAAGGAGAAGGAGGAACAGGAGGAACAGGAGGAGCAGGAGGAGGAGGAGAAGAAGAAAGAGTCAAACAAACAAACAAAAAACAAGTCCAGTCTGTGTTACCCATATATTCACTGAAGCATGGTCAAACTCCCAGTGGCCAGCCCCTTATAACTGAGTCTTTCCCCCACTTGCACCCCTGCCAGAAGCCATCAGTTCTGGAGAGCTGTACTTGAGCATTCTTATCACATTTTTTTTTTTTTTTAAGAGTTCTGTTTGTAGCCTAGGCTGGCCTCGAACTTGTGATCCTCTTGCCTCTGACTCCTTCAGCAAATCCTAACCGGCGTGCACTAACCCCATACAAGGCCAGTCCTTTAGCAAGGAGTGGTGACCACCTGCCTATCTCTCCCCTGGCCCCACCCATTTGAATGTAGACATTGGGTTGTACTTTCCTTCACTTGGTTGGGGGTGAAGATGTGCCTCAGCCTCTGGTGTGGACACTCACAGCGTCACAGTTGAGCCCATTTGGACCATATGGTTCTCATCTGGTAAAATGGTGATCTTATTGCCAAGTTCTTCCCACCTATTGAGGAAGGAGCTCAGTGTCAGTGAGGTGGTATTGATTTTGCTTTATAAATGGCGGACCAGACCTGGCCGCCAGGGCTCAAGACCACTTCCTTTGCACAGAATGAGCTACGAGCCTTGTTCAGACTAACTGAATGTATTGGGAGGACTCGGGCATAGGCCTTCTCCTGGAGAGTGTGTGCTGGGATGAGACTGCAGTTTTATTGTTGAACTGATATTGGTAAGAGACTATACAGCATCTATTTATTTAGATGATTTATCTGGTAGATGAGGCAAAAATTATTAAAAAAATACATTAAAATGACTTTAGAAACTTCAAAAAAAAAGAGTTCTGTTTGATGGCTTTCTGCCTAGGCTAGTAGGTTTTGAGGGTGGTGGTGGAGAGTGTAGGGGTTGGCATATAGGCCTCTTATGCCCCTCTTTCTCAACTGTGAGTCTGCAGTCATCAACGCTACTGCAAAAGTAGGGTTCTTGACCTTTACTATCAGTGGAAGTATACCACTCTGTATGAGGCTATGGGGCCATTTTCATCCCAAATATCAC
>NW_022196904.1:79452541-79476626 GCF_008632895.1 Mastomys coucha
CTTTCTTTCTTTCTTTCTTTTACTTTTCTAACCAGCGTGAGTCACTCCTACTCAAACTGTGTGTGGTAGACCTAGCAAATTAATATATTTTCCCACTAATTTTGACAATCCTGTCCATATTCTCAGGTAAATTTAATAAGTACCATTCACTTGTCAGTAACATATCAACAATGGATATATGAGTACTATTTAATGTACTTGATGGAGTATGGATTTTTAAAAATTCATTTTGTTTTTTCATTGTTTAAGAGTACACTAGTGACTTTACAATTTTATCAATTTCTAGCTGCCTTTCTTCAATCCATTATTTTCAACATATAGCTTTTTGTTCCAAGTGTTAGTTCCAGGTGGTCAAGGAGATATCTCATGGTCACGGTATTGCTATGATGTGGGATCAAAGAAACATGGAAGAATGGCCAGTTTCAAGTAAAACCAAGGTAATCTACAAAGCTGTTAAACTATCATTGACCCAGATATCATATTTCTTGTCTTTTTTTCCTTTTAAAAATTAGTTTTTTGCAATTGTCAGTATACCTAAATGAAGAGAAAAATCTATGTGTGTGTGTGTGTGTGTGTGTGTGTGTGTGTGTGTATGTGTGTACCCAGTGTATTTATGCGTCTAGTGTAGTTATGGTTGTTACTAGTTTATGAATAGTACAGCTTGAAGTAGAGGCATCTCTAAGAAAAATTATTCTTCATATTTTGGTAAATATCATCAAATGAGCACTGTCAAACAGCAGGCAAGATCAACACAACTCAAAACAAGCCCTTCACCAGTGACTTTCTTGCTATGTTGCTGATAATCACATGATAGATCAGTACAAATGCAGCACACCTAACTATGAGTTCATTTTATTTTTTAGAAGCAGGAAGTTGTAAACCTATACAAAGGTCAAGGAACTAAAGTTCTCAGCAAGACAGTAGCAGTCACTCATTGCACAGGACTGCTAGACCCTACAGCTAGGACATGTGTTTAGGAGAAATACTGCTTCTAGGAAACTTTATAGTTACCAACAAGGAAGCTGAAAACTGTTTGGGTGTAAGTTTCTTAAATGTTTTATCTTTATTATGCTACACTTTTTATTGAAACTATTTTAAAAATTATATGTACATATATATTATGTATGTAGGTCTTTTCCTGCATGTGTGTCTGTGTATCATGTGTGTGGAGTGCTTGTGGAGGCAGAGGCAGTGTTGGATTCTCTGTAAATGGAATTAAAGATGCTTGATAGCCACCATGTGGGGTCTGGGACCCAATTTGTATCCTCTGCCAGAGCAACAGGTGCTCTTAACTGTTGAGCCATCTTTCCAGCCCATAATGTGTTCCACTTTAATGTAACATAAAATTCTATGCTTTTTCAAAGTAGTAAATTCATGGCATGACAGCTTATATGACAAAATTTGCTACTTTACTTGAAAGGAACAAGATCACTTATTTTAAAAAGGCACAAGTTATATTTGAGGCATGATATTAAAATGCTACAGTGTATGTGGCTTTGGGGAAATTTTCTGTATGCTTCAAATTCCTCCTTTATGGATTAGTGATAGTGAATTCACTTTGTAGAGTTGTAAAGGACAGTGTACAGAAAGCTCTTGTATTTTTATGACAATGTTTTTGTCAATTACAATATGTATGTGGAATGCTTGATATTTGAGGTGGTTAACAGGATATTTAAAATTAAAAGAAAAACAACACAAAACAAAAAGTATATGCCAAGTTTCTAGAAATAGAAATGTTTTTAAATGATATATGCCTGCTTTGATTAGATTTCCGTATCATGAAAGTCCTGGTCAAATGAACTTTAAAATTGAAAAACACTGCTGTCTTACTAGGGTTTCTATTGTGAAGAGACACCATGACCAAGGCAACTGTTATGATAGAAAGTATTTAGTTGGGGGTGTTAGTACAGTTTCAGAGGCTTAGTCTGTTATCATCATGGTGGGAAGAGTGGTGCCATGCAAGCAGGATGCTTCCAGGCACTGGAGAAGTAACAGAGCTTTATATCCTGATCCAAAGGCAGCAGACAGAGAACCACTGGGCCTGGACAAGGACTTTAGAAACCTCAAAGCCTGCACACTTTCTCCTACAAGGCTATACCTCCTAATCCTTCTCAAGCAGTTCACCAACTGTGGACTAAGTACCAACTGTGCAAATATATGACCTTACAGGGCCCGTTCTCATCAAACTACCATAGAAAACTCACTTACTATTCTATAAGGTTGTATATTGGAAGCTTTAAAAAAAATCACATACTATAAAGTATGGTATGGGTATTTTGGCTCCTTATATGTCTGTGTATCACATCCATGCAGTATACTTGGAGACCAGAAGAGTGTGCAGGAGCTCCTGGAACTGGAGTTACATACATGCATGAGCTGCTGTGTTGGTACTGGCATTCAAACCTGGGTCCTCCAAAAGAGCAGCCATATCTTAACTGCTAGTCAATTTCTCTAGCCCCTATTATGAGTTTTGTTGAGACAAAATATGGCACAGCTGGAGACTATTTCTCACATGTGTGAGAAAGTGTTTCTTCCCTGTCTCAAGCCTACACTGTAAATCTCTTTCCTACTTCTCTTTGCTGATAGTGTCTGGCGTGTGTGTGTGCATGTGTGTGTATGTGTGTGTGTATGTATGTGTGTGTATATGTGTGTGTGTATGTGTGTATGTGTATGTATATGTGTGTGTATGTGTATGTATATGTGTGTGTATGTGTGTGTGTATGTGTGTGTGTGTATGTGTGTGTATGTGTGTATGTGTGTGTATATGTGTGTATGTGTATATATGTGTGTGTGTATATGTGTGTGTATATGTGTGTGTATGTGTGTATGTGTGTGTGTGTGTGTGTAATGTATATGTAAAATCCTTAGTGACATATGCTATCTACCATAGTAGGTATAGGGCCATAGAAGATCTTTGTAGAGGTTGCTTTAGCATTATGTAGCAGTATTAGTATATTTTATTTTTTGTATTTATGCTGTTTTACCTGTTCTTTTTTCCTTCATTTGTTTTATTTTTATATTTTAATGTTTTGCATTCCTACCTTCTCCCCTTTAAAAAAGAAACATATATTTCCTTGTAGCCTAGGCTATCTTAGAAATTACAATGTTCCTGCCTTGCCTTTTGGTTACTGGAATAACAGGTGGGCTCCACTATGCCTGGCATCATTGTCTATTTTTGTTGTTATATTTTATTTTAAACTTTATTTCCCTTGACTCAATCAGTCTTCAATTTCTATTGATTTTTCAATATGTTTTATCATATATTTATGCTTAGTTTAATTTTTTATTAACAATTTTTTATACAACATATTTTGATCATATTCTTTTCTTTCTCCAAGTCCCATTTTAATATTTAATCTTTGGAATTTTTTGTTTTGGAATTTTATTTCATTAATTTCTAATTCTTAAATCTACTTTAGGTCAAATAAGATGTATTTCACCTCTTCATTTTTTCTTTACCCCTTTTACTTAAAAAATGTTGACTTCCTTTACTTGATTAAAAATCTCTCATGGCAACTGTTAAGTCCTCACTTTTTTATTGGATATTTCCTTTATTTACATTTCAAATGTTATCTCCTTTCAGGATTTCCCTCCCTCCCCGAAACAACCTATCACATCCTCCCTCCCCCTGCTTCTATGAGGGTGTTCCTCCACTCACCCACCCACTCCCACCTCTCTGCCCTCAATTCCCCTACACTGGGGCATCCATTGAGCCTTTATAGGACCAAGGACCTCTCCTTCAATTGGTGTATGACAAGGCTATCCTCAGCTACATATGCAGCTGGAGCCATGTGTACTCCTTTGTTGATGGCTTAGTCCCTTGGAGTTCTGGGGAGTCTGGTTGATTGATATTGTTGTTCTTCCCATGGGGTTGCAAACCCCTTCAACTCCTTCAGTCCCTTCTCTAACTCTTCTATTAGGGACCCTGCACTCACTCCAATGGTTGGCATTAGCAGCCAACCATTGTATTTGTGTATTTGTAAGGCTCTGGAGACAGCCAAATGAGGATCCTTTCAGCATGCACTTCTTGGCATCCACAATAGTGTCTGGGTTTGGTAACTGTATATGGGATGAATCCGCAGGTGGTACAGTCTCTGGGTGGCCTTTCCTTTAGTCTCTGCTCAATACTTTATCTCCATATTTGCTCCTGTAAATATTTTGTTCTCCTTCTAAGAAGGACTGAAGCACCCACAGTTTGGCCTTCCTTCTTATTGAGCTTCATGTGGTCTGTGAATTGTATTCTTGTTATTTGGAGTTTTGGGGCTAATATCCACTTATTAGTGAGTGCATACCATGCATTTTCTCTTGTGATTGGGTTACCTCACTCACAATGGATGATTTTTTCTAATTCTATCCATTTGCCTAAGAATTTCATGAATTCATCATTTTTAATAGCTGAGTAGTACTCCATTGTGAAAATGTATCACATTTTCTCTATCCATTCTTCTGTTGAAGGACATCTGGGTTCTTTCCAGCTCCTGGCTATTATAAATTAGGCTGATATCATAGTGGAGCATGTGTCCTTATTACATGTTGGAGCATCTTCTGGGTATATATACCCAGAGTGGTTTAAGCAAGTCATCCATAGCAATAGACTTAAAAGTTCATGGAACATGATAGATGAGAGGTAGGATGATTGTACATGCTGAAAGATGTGGAGAACTATGAAATACTGTCTTCAGGACCTGACAGTGTTATTGCAATGAGGAATACACTACATTGTGGGCATCTACAAGACACACACACACACACACACACACACACACACACACACGAGTGATTTAGAAGGATTTTGTCTGTAGCAATGGGAGAAGATGGGGAAAGAGGGCAATGGGAAGTGAGTACAATCAGAATATATTGTAAATATACACCAAGCTGACAAGCATAAAAACAAAAACCCAGTAAAAATGCTCTAACACATCACAGAGAGATGATTTATTTACTTAATATAGAGTCCTTTAGTATCTATCTGTTCAAAATAAGTCTTGGTATTTCTCATAGGAAAACACATTTCAATTCTGTTGATTTTTGAGGTTTGTTTTATGGTTAACGGCATTGCTCAGATTGCCTGTATCCTTCCTGCTTTTCTGCTGTCTGCTGAAAGAAAGTTTTGTAGTCTCCAACTATAGTCAATGATTTGTTTAATTATACTTTATGTTTTTCCAATTAATGAGTGCTTAATTTATTTTGTTCATTATTAAAATTTACTCAATTATATTTCAACATTATAATTTATTCTTACCTTATTCTAATTTATTTTTTCTGAGTATTAAATTTACATGATGTAGTTGTTTTCGCTTTATAACTCATTCTATTTCTTGCTCATCTGTTAAATGCCTTGAAGTGTGGATCTGTGATGGACCAGGAGTGGCTGGAGGCTGCTTTCCCTCCAGAGCTCTATGGGCCTCCTAGCTTCCTTAGCAGATATTTTATCACTTTCAGGAAGGGCTTTTGAAAAATGAAACAAAATAAAACCCACAACTCCAGGTGTCTTGGCAGATTCTATAACACAATAGCCTACAAGGATTTACTTTCTACCCAACAGGAATATTTTTTTTTTCTGTGCATAAAGCAATTGATCTTGTTACATTGCTACTTTTTGTTGTCTCCTGTAGTCTAGACCTCTCACTGAGATCTAAACGGTCACAATACATATACATGCGTGCCAGTTAGGATTGAGTAAACTCTCAAAAAGTCATATTTTAATCTAAAATGGTCATGACAGCTGGAAGATAGTTTACTAGGAAAATAGCTCTTGCTTAATCTCTATGAGAAAGTAAGTGGGTGAGGATATAATTGTAGCTCTGGCTTTACTTTTATACAAACATAGTTCTCATCCACCCACCAGAGTGCTATTTCTCTTCTTAGCATTGATGGCCTCCATGCTGCCAAACATAGGACATTCTTTTCAGTTTCCTCTAGCTTGAATGCTCAACTTTGTCCTCAATTTTCTTCTCTTGATTTCCAGTGTGTTACATGTTCCCCAATTCCTACTCTACAGCCTTTCATTAGTTTCTTCAGCATACTCTTTTATTTGTTTTCGTTTTTAGCTTTATTTTATTTAATTTTAGTTTTTTATTACATATTTTCTTTATTTACAATATCTCCTTTCCCAGGTCCCCCCTCCCAAGTAAAATAAAATAAAATAAAAAACCAAAAACTAAAACAAACCCCTGTTCCCTCCCCCCTCCCACTGGTCAACACCCCACCCCTCCTGCTTCCTGGCCCTGGCATTCCCCTACACTAGGGCATAGAACCTTCACATGGCCAAGGACCTCTCCTTCCACTGATGACCGACTTGGCCATCTTCTACTAAATATATGCTGCTGAAGCCATTAGTCCCACCATGTGTATTCTTTGGTTGGTGGTTTAGTCCCTGGGAGCTCTGAGGGTACTAGTTGGTTCATATTATTGTTCATTCTAAAGGGTTGCAAACCCTTCAGCTCCTTAGGTCCTTTCTCTAGCTCCTTCATTGGAGACCCTGTACTTAGTCCAGGGGATGGCTGTGAGCCTCTACTTCTGTATTAGTCAGATACTGTCAGAGCCCCTCAGGAGACAGATATATCAGTCTCCTGTCATCCAGTACTTGCTGGCATCCACAATAGTGTCTAGATTTGATGATTGAATATGGGAAGACTTCCTAGGTGGAGCAGTCTCTGTATTGTCCTTCCTTTAGTCTCTGCTCCATAGTTAGTCTCTACAACTCCTTCCATGGGTATTTTGTTCCCCCTTTTAAGAAGGAACAAAGTATCCACACTTTGGTCTTCCTTCTACTTGAGTTTCTTGTAATTTGTGGTTTGTACTTTGTGTGTTCTGATCTTCTGGGCTAATATCCATTTATCAGAGAGTGCATACCATGTGTGTTCTTTGTGATTGGGTTACCTCACTCAGGATGATATTCTCTAGATTCATCCATTTCCCCAAGAACTTCATAAATTCATTGTTTTTAATAGCTGAGTAGTACTCCATTGTGTAGATGTAGCACATTTTCTGTATCCATTCCTCAGTTGAGGTGCATCTGGGTTCTTTCCAGTTTCTGGCTATTATAAATAAGGCTGCTATGAACATTGTGGAGCATGTGTCCTTATTACATGTTGGAGCATCTTCTGGGTATATGCTCAGGAGTGGTATAGCTGGGCCCTCTGGTAGTACTATGTCCCATTTCCGGAGGAACTGCCAAACTGATTTCCAGAGTGGTTGTACCAGCTTGCAATCCTACCAACAATGAAGGAGTGTTCCTGTTTTTCCACAACCTTGCCAGCATCTGCTGTCACCTGAGTTTTTTACCCTAGCCATTCTGACTGGTGTGAGATAGAATCTCAGGGTTGTTTTGATTTGCATTTCCCTGATGACTAAGGATGTTGAACATTTCTTTAGGTGCTTCTCAGCCATTCAGTATTCCTCAGTTGAGAATTCTTTGTTTAGCTCTGTACCCCATTTTTTAATAGGGTTATTTGTTTCTCTGGAGTCTAACTTCTTGAGTTCTTTGTATATATTGGATATTAGCCGTCTATCAGATATAGGATTGGTAAAGATCTTTTCCCAATTTGTTGGTTGCTGTTTTGTCCAGCAAGTCAGTGGCTTTCCTCTACACAAAAGATAAACAGACTGAGAAAGAAATTAGGGAAACAACACCCTTCACAGTAGTCACAAATAATATAAAATACCTTGGTGTGACTCTAACTAAGCAAGTAAAAGATCAGTTTGACAGGAAAGTCAAGTCTCAGAAGAAGGAAATTGAAGAAAGTCTCAGAAGATGGAAAGATCTTCCATGCTTGTGGATTGGCCGGATTAATGTAGTAAAATTGGCCATCTTGCTGAAAGCAATCTACAGATTCAATGCAATCCCCATCAAAATTCCAACTCAATCTTCACAGACTTAGAAAGAGTAATTTGTAAATTCATCTGGAATAACAAAAAGTCCAGGGTAGTCAAAATTATTCTCAACAACAAAAGGAACCTCTGGTGGAATCACAATCCCAGACCTTAAGCTGTAGTACAGAGCAATTGTGATAAAAGCTGCATGGTATTGGTACAGTGACAGGCAGGTAGATCAATGGAATAGAATTGAAGACCCAGAAATGAATCCACAAACCTATGGCTACTTGATCTTTGACAAAGAAGCTAAGACCATCCAGTGGAAAAAAGACAGCATTTTCAACAAATGGTGCTGCCTCAACTGGCAGTTTGCAGGTAGAAGAATGCAAATTGATCCACTCCTATCTCCTTGTACAAAGCTCAATTCCAAGTGGATCAAGGACCTCCACATAAAACCAGATACACTGGAACTAATAGAAAAGAAAGTGGGGAAGAGCCTCGAGCACATAGGCACAGGGGGAAATTTCCTGAACAGAACACAAATAGCTTATGCTCTATGATCAAGAATTGAGAAACAAGACCTCATAAAATCGCAAAGCTTCTTCAGCATACTCTTATTCCTCTGCTTTAAATATTGATAAGTGGTCCTCAGCCCTTGATTCTCAGTCCTTGGTCCTCATCTTTTGCTGTCAGCATAGATGACTGCATATGTTCTCATCAGTTACAGAGTCTCTATAGTTAATGGCTTCCCAGATTTTAGATATAGTCAGCCTTTTCTGGGTAATTCATTTATTCAAGAAAAAAAATTGTTTGTGTTTCTCAAGTGTATGATGGTTTGATGCTGTTCAAGGCACAGTGAACCACATACCTTAGTGTTCCATTGCTGTGAAGACACACTGTGACTGTGACAACTCTTATAAAGGAAAGTATTTCATTGAGGCTTGCTTTCAGTCTCAGAGGTTTAGTCTGTTATGAGAATGGCAGGAAGCATGGAGGCACTCAGGTAGATGTCGTGCTAGAGAAGTGGCTGAGCTTTCAACATCTAGATCTGCAGGCTTCAGGAAGAGGCAATACTGGGCCTGGCTCGAACATTCGAAAGTCTAAAGCCCATTCCCAGTGACACACTTCCTCCAACAGTTGGCCACACCTCCTGATCCTTGTCTTGCTACTTCCTAATGACCAAGCAGTCAAATATATGAGCCTATGGGTCCATTCTTATTCAAACCACCACAACACATAAACCAAATGCCTAAGAGTACTTGCATTTTTGTGGATATAGAGAATTGATATGGAAACCAGCACACACACACACACACACACACACACACACACACACACACACACACACCCCAGATGATGGCAAGTACTATAAAGCATATATCAGGAAAGTGTAATAGAGTCCTAGGAGGAAGGTGCATCACACATCCCAGTTTAGGGTAGTTTAAGACTTACTCTCTGAACAGGTAACCTTTTAACAAAGAGGGGAAATGTGGGAGGGCAGCATGCAAGTCAATGTAAGGGAGAAGAGAATCCTTATCATGGAGAATGGCAAGTACAAAATGCAAGGCCGTGTGCTATTCTAGGTCACTTCTTCAGGTAGAATATTCAGAAAATTGGTTTACTTTTGGGAACTGAGCAAGAGATAATAACTTTTTCCCCAACTGAGGGCAGCAACCCTTCATCTCTTCTTGCTTTCTGGGATTACTGTTATTAAGCAGCACCTGTATTGGCTGTCCCTTTATTTTGTCCCCAGGAATACTAAGTGTTTTCAGGTGTCCAGTTGAGATCAAGGGATTACAGAAATTGTGCATGTCCAGCTTCTGGCAGTAAATCATGGCAATTCTGTACTTATCCTTTCATTCACTACAACTTGCCTACAAAGAGCCACTGTTGACTTGGTTGATGCTGGTCCCAAGCCTTTTGTAGGTTTTAGATGTCTTATGTGAATGGTGCACCCTGAGCCCTCTTACAGGACATAAGCTAGGTTCTCAGGCATTTTAAAGCCTTCCAGCATTCCTGTTTCTCCCACGCTTCTTATACCTGTCTCTATCATCTGCCAGAGAAGTATAGAAATTTCTATTATATTGAGGAGTCTAACTCCCAACACAAGAAAAAGTTTTCCCCACCACTAAACATCTTGATTAAGATACTAAGTTCTATATGTTAAGTGTTTCTAACTCACCGAGTTCTTGTTTATGTATTCTGAAATTCCAGCTCCTGTTTCCGTTGTCAACAAAGTCATCTCAGATGTACTTTCTTGGTTCCTGTAGTACACTTACAATTCTCCAGATATATCATCTCTTCCAGCAACTGACCAATTAGGTTATGCTAAGGTTAGTCCTCCATGTTCTGATAGCCAGCATGAAGTGGTGGGCTTACCTGCTGTCTTGTGGGGTTGAGGCTCCATCCATATTCCTCTGACCAGGTTTGAGGCATCCAATGGTACCTAACCCAGAGGGAAGCTCAGTGATAGGGTCTGTGTGTGAGAGCACAGAGCTGATTCATGTGAGCATGCTGTTAATTTCCACAAAAATGTTTCTAGGTATTAAAAGGGTGTATTACTCTGGAAAGAAATGGATTTTTTTTTTTTGTCTCAAAACTTTATACTGAGATTGTATTTTTAGATTTAGTTGCAAATATTTGGTCCAGAAAATCATGTTCTTGCACTTCCATCACTGTTCAGGTGCTTTCAGTTTTTTTTTCCAGTTTATACTTTTAGATTATTTTCATTACGTTCCAACTATTTTGTGTTTTTGAAAGATTTTTTTGTCCTGTTACCTTTTATGGTTTGATAAAACTTTTTTCCACTTTAAGACAAATTGAAGTAGTAGGTGAGTAAAGTTCAAGCACTGTGTAAAAGGTAACCATATATAATGGGAGATATCCTTATGAAAATGGGTTTCTTATTAAACTGCACTTCGCTAATAGATATTTAAACACGAGAGTCAATATCAGTAAAAATTGAGGCACGTGGTTAAAAAACACAGAGCTATCTCAAGCTAAGATCTGAGATCTATCTTGTAAATACACTCTTAAAAAATGAGGACACACTTTGTTGTCCTTGTAATGATTCATATATAAAAAGAACAGCTTGATGAAAGATGAGTCAAAGAGAAGCCATTAGTTGTGGGCATATCCTTGCAAAATTCAGTAAGGCAACATTTAGCAGGCAACGAGCCTCATCTCTTATCACCAGTCACTTTAGAAAAATGTTCCTTCACTTTTTAGCACTTACATTCTAATCATCTGACATTTAAATACAGTTTGCATCGTTAACGAGCTTTTGTACAATGGGGCATTCTGATTTTCATTTCACAAAGTGGAAGCATGCAGTAACTGTGGCCCCTTTAGGGGCCTCTAAAGGCTTGACTGGAATTTGAATTGATTGCAACAGTTGCCTTTTGGACTTAATGTTTCCACTAATCACAGAGACAATGTAATCCTAAAATGTAAAAGTCAGCAGTGATGGTAGAACATAGGAGAATCAGAGGCAGTCTACCCATTCAGCACCTGGGTATGTTCATGTTTTACAGAAATATGGCACAGTCTAGTTCACAGCTTTGAGTTCTCTTCTCATAGATTTCATAAGTCCTGAATGAATAATAATGACATCTTCCATGAGCTAGAGCTCCAGTCTAAATAAGAATAGGAAAGAGAAATAGCCAAGTGAGTTCCAGCATCCCATCTCAGCCCTCCCTGCCTCTGCTTGACGATGCAGTGTGACTAGTCACTGTATTTCCAGTCCTCACACCTGACCTGCCTGCCGTTATGGACCTCAAATGTGAGCCAAACAAATTCTCTCTCATTAAGTTTTCCTTCCTCCTTCGGGGAGGGTTATGTATTTTGTTATAAAAATATAACAATAAAAGTAAAGAATACAACCAGTCTCTAAAGTTTCACCTTGGAATCTCAGTTCTATCAGCCATTTTTTTTTTTATACCCACAGAGACCTTATGCTTCCTCTTTCCACACACAGACAAGATGAAAATATGGATGTATTTACTTAAATTATTTCACTGTGGAAAAAGAAAGACTTAATTATCCCTATAATAATTGATGCGATTCAGATATCAGTGCTTTTAGAACTCAGGTTTCAACAGCAGTTTGTAACCATAAATGGAGCATAAAGATACCATGGGTTGTTAAAGTTGTTTGTTATAAAGGGCTGGCACTTTAAAGTTAATGTAGCAAGATAAAGTGCTACACAAGGTATTTCCTAGGAAAGTGACAGGTGACAGCCTGATTCATGGGAAAAATGAAAAAAAAAAGTTTGTGCTACAAAACAGTATGATTAGGAGAGGAAGGGAGGCTAGTCTTATCTCACCCTTTCTGTCTGCCAATTATCCCAAATAGTTTATCTTTTTAAAACCTTAGCACAATCCTTTGAAGTTTTATATTTTTTTTGTACAGATGAGGAAGCTGTGAAATAGTTATGGTTTGTCTGAAGTTATAAGATCTGGAAAAATAAATGAATCAACTTTATAATAGCTTTGTAGTAATTTAAAAAGAGAGACAAAAAGTCAAGGGAGAAAAAAAGAAGACAGAACAAAATAATAATAGCTGGCAATTACTTTGTGTGTGTGGGGTTTGATCCTAAATTCATTATGCTTATTGATACTTTTAGTTTTCCCAATGCCTTGATGAAGTATCAGTAATATTGCAATTTTACAAATATAAATGTAGAAAGATGATGAGTCACTTACCCAAGTCATATAATGAGAGTGGTGGAAATTTAAGTTCAGATGATCTGACCTTAAGGCCTTTCCCCCATTAACATGAAATGCCTCTGCCTAGGATTTAGGATTTTATTATGACCAGAGGATACTACATGCAATTCTTATCCTTCCCTCTGGTAACCAATTCTTCCTTCTTGTATTTTTCTAGTTTCTACCACATTTGAAACATATATTTATAAAATGGCATGCTGCAGAATCAAGTTTGTCTTTTATGTTTGTTTATTTATTTGATCTTATGTGCATGATTATTTTGCCTGCATGTGTGTCTATGTACATGTACTTGCTGGTGCTTGTACAAGTTAGAAGAAGGCATCAGATCTCCTGGTGCTGGAGTTGTGGATAGTTATAAGTTACTATGTGGGAGCTGGGTACTGAGCCTGGATCTTCTGCAAGAGCAATGAGTGCTCTTAACCGTGAACCCTCTCTTCAGTCCACCAGTCCTTTTTCTTAAACAACACTGTACTCACTCTTATTACTTGCTGACTTTTTGCTTCACACACATATCTTCTTTGAGCTCAGAAAGATTCCTAGCAAATCATTATGGTCTTTAGTTTAAAAGCTGATGAAACAAAAGCTTAAAATAAGCATCTTATGTATCTTCATATGGTAAACAAATGGTTGGACCAGAACTCAAAACTAGATTTAAAACACTCTTACCCCTACGGGGAGGACTGTGAAATGACATGGACACTATGGGATAAGGTTTATTACATTCTCACAAAACTAAACAGTAGTTACCATATGTTCACATATGTGAGTGCTCACAGCAGGTATTATTTTAATATCCAACAACTTCAATAAAGCTCGGGGTGCTTTAGTAAGCGAGTAGCAAAGCAATCTATAATAGTCTTATGCCAAGGAATACTACTTAGCAATAAAAAGTTAGAAACTGTTGCCATATAAACTGATGGGTAGGTTTCCAGTCAATGATGGTGAATGAAAAAGGCTGATACTAAAAGGTTGCATATTTAATTAATCATTTGCATAATAATTTGAATGATAGAATTTTTGAAATAGAGGTTAGACTAATGATTGGCAGGGGTTAGGGATAGAGGATAGGGACTGGGTAAGATGAATGTTATTAAAAATATAAGAAGAAATTTATAATCAGATGTGATGTACAGACTGGGTCATTTTGCTTGTTTCTTCTGAGTAGTATATTTTTGTGTTCCAGTCCAGATAGGTGAGGACACCATCATCTTTCTGTTTTTTTTTTTTTTTTGACCATACATTATTCTTTTTATTAAGAACATGTTTTTCCATTCTCTAATTCTTCCTCCCAGGTCCTCCCCACTTCCTTACTCAGTCAACTTTATTCTCTCTCTCTCTCTCTCTCTCTCTCTCTCTCTCTCTCTCTCTCTCTCTCTCAACAAACAACCAAGAGAACTCCCCAAGAAACAAAACCACCCTCAAAACCACAAAAATGAAAATCAAAACAAATGGGCAAAAAAAAAAGATAAAAAATATAAAAAAAAAACAAAAAGAAAGAAAGAGAGAGAGAGAAGATAAAATAAAAAGCCCAAACAAAGCAAAACAAAATAAAAACTTCACAAAAATAACAACTGAGTTCGTTTTGTGTTGCCACCTACCATGAACAGTAGTTAATAGACCAGTGAGACTCCATTGGAGAAAACTGATTTTCCCTTCGTCTGTGGGTGTCAGTTGCAGATAGTTTCTTGGTTAGGGTTGAGATCTTGTGATCACTTCCCACTCTCAGTTCTGGGACCTCATCTTGCTTGAACCTGTGCAGGCCCTCCCTGAGCATGCTCTCTGGATCTGGAAGGGAAGAGTTTGATGAAGACCACTCAGTGCTGAGTGCTGCAAAGTCTCCCTCCCTCTACCTTGTCCAGTTGTGGATCTCTGTGCTGATTTTCATCTACTGCAGTTCATATAGTTAATATATACTGAATATTTAAGCTAAATAAATAGGGTGTTTATACTTGACATATAGAAATAAAAAAAAAAGTCTAGACTAACTCTAAGCTAAAATAATTTTCAATTTTTAAAATATTTTCTTTACTTGTTGAAAGAATAGCTTTTCCATTATAAAAATCCTAGTAATTTTGGAAGGTTTTAATGGTTGAGTGTTGTATATTTTAATCCAGTTCTTCTGAAGCTGGTAAATTATTTGTGTGAGATTTGCCCAGCAAATAATGTTTAATCAAAAATGGTATATTCTGACAGACTTGATCATCTAAGGTTAAGTCCATGTTACAAAACAAATATTTTAGTTCTGCATAATGGAATTGTTAATTCTGTTTTTTTCTTTTTCTTTTTTACAATTTAGCTCATAGTTGTTAAAGTTTTCAAAACTTGGATTTTTAATGGATTCATAACAGCATGTTCAATAGCTAGATGATGTTTTTCATAACTAGCCTGCTATTATAAGGTAATTAGATTTTTCATTTTTTTATTAAAATGAAACCATAATCAACATTCTCAAACATTCTTTTTCAGTTTTTGAATTATTTCCTTTATTTAAATTATAGAAGGTAGTATTGTTAGGGCAAATATTGTAGTTAATTTTATCTTTCTTGCACTGTATTGAAAACTTATTTTTCAAAGTGTTTGTGTCAATCTGAAAAATTATCACCAATGTATGTGCTAATCTGTCAGAACCTTGAAAACAGTACACATTAATACTTAAGTGATTACTTGTGTATCTCCTTTATAGTGAAATACATTTCTGTCTATAGCCTCTTGTTTAACTGTTGTTAACTTCTGTGTTCTTTAGAGATACTGAAATGGAGGTATTTTCGTAAAAATACCTATTAGCATTTTGTAGCTTATAGAATACATATGGTTTTTTTTTTTTTTAGCTCTGTTACTTTCCCTTTTATTTTAGTATTATTTTAAGTAACTGAGTTATTATATGTGTGTGTGTAAGAGATGTTATGCTTCACATCTTAGAAAACAACATTCATATATAGATCTGGAAATAGTCTACTTAGTTCTCTGTAACATATTCACATAAAGAATTACATTTTAATATTTTTCTGTTTTATGGAATGATGTTTTGATTTATTTATTTACATTTTATGTTCTAGAAGAACTGATAGATAAAGCCATCCATAGAAACATCTTAATCATTTCATGCTGCCTCATCATAATACCATATCTTGGGTGCTGTAGTCAACAGAAATATTGAAAAAACTACTGGAGGTTGTGACTTTTAAGGTCAAGATATCAGAAGACCCCATGTCTCATGAAGATCCCTGCCTTGGTTTGTAGAATGCCTTTTCTTCCTTTGTCTTCACATTGTAGAGACCAGAGGGAAAAAGCAAGCTTCCTCATCTCCTTTTTATGTTTCTTACTTTTTAGTACTAAAGGCTCTTATCCCACTAATGAGGCCTATGCCCTGGTGGCTCAGTTACTTCCCAAAGGCTTACTAAGACTGTAACATTTGTGGTAGGGCTCCAACAACTGGAATTTGGAGGAATAAGAGCAATTAGTCTCTTAAAGAGATAAACAAAGAGCATAATAGTATAGAAGTAATATAATGAAAGGAGTCTTATGAGTCTGCAGCTGGATTTGTCTGTGTGTTCCATTCTGCACAGCTCAATCATGGTTAAGTTTCTCATCTTCCCTAAATTCCTAATTCTTTGTTTGCAAACTGGAGACAGAAATAGTGTCTATTAATATCTGGGCTATTATGACCCATACTTGTTTTTAAAGCACTAGGTTCAGATCCTGGCATATAGCTGCCTGCTACCTGTATTATTGCTGTTACTTCCACTGTTATTATCACTGTTGTCTACACTGTGACTACATGTGCCTACAGTTGTCTAAGGGTGCACTAGTCTTATAGGCAAAAAGTAGACTCTATTAGGGAGATGATGATGTGGACACATTCTTGTGACTGAGTTAGGAAGTGATTCACATAGTATGAGCAATGCAAAAGATTGTAGTGCAACTGAGGGAAAGAGGGATCATGTCTAGTTAGTGAAGTAGGCTTGCTTCGACACACATTCCAATTGAGAGACTGGAACCAAGGGAATTCTAGGCAGAACTAGTAGCAAAAACTGAAGCAAAAATAGTGTGTGTAAGATTCAATTTGATTGGAATTTGAGTGAAGAGGGAGGAGGATTTGGGAAAATAGGTTTGAGCATTAAGGTTATGATCAAATTGGTGAGTACTTGGATTCAGTTCATAGTGTTGGGGCCATTACAGAGAGAGGACACTGACATTTGAGTAGGAGCATTCTCTGACATGTGGGTCTAATTTAGAAAACTATAAGCTCTTTTGGAAAGAGGCCCTATTTAGTTCTGATTTGGCCACCTGATTTCTTACTTTTTTTTTCTGAAAAATAGTTTCAGACTTACAAAAATTTACAAAAAATCCTACATGATCTTATTCTTCTTTATTATTATTCTCTAGATCCTTACATTTGAAATCCTCTCCTCTCTATGCACACTCTTCTGAATTGTTTGGCCATACTTGCAGACATACTGCTGTTTTAATTCCTGAAAAATTTCAGTATGTTCTTCTTTCTTTTTTTAAATTATTTCTATAAATTCTTTTTCATTGGATATTTTCTTTATTTACATTTCAAATGTTATTCCCTTTCCCGGTTTCCCTACCTCCTGGAAACACCTTATCACATCCTCCCTCCCCCTGCTTCTATGAGTGTGTCCCTCTGCCCCTCCACCCACGCCCACCTTCCTGCCCTCCATTCCCCTACACTGGGGCATCTATCGAGCCTTCATAGGACCAAGGACCGCTCCAAAGTTTCAGCATGTTTTTCTTAAAAAAAAAAGTACATCTTACCTATCTATCCTATAAGTTTCACAATTACAAAGTAGGCATCAATTATCTAGTTAACAGACTTTATTCAAATGTGACAATAATTCTATTAATGATTTTATAGATAATGAGAAAAGTATATATATAGAATGTAACTAGAAATATCCTACCGCACTCAGCTGTCCTTACTATGCTCCTTTAATTTAGAATAAAAATGCTTTGTTTTCAAGGAGTACACATGATGGGACTGATTGCTCAGGCAGCATGTGTATAGTAGAGGATGGCCAAGTCGGTCATCAATGGGAGGAGAGGCCCTTGACCCTGTGAAGGTTCTGTGCCCCAGTGTAGGGGAATGCCAGGGCCAGTAAGTGGGAGAGGGTGGGGTGGTGAGCAGAGGGAAGGAGGAGGGAGGGGGGAGCAGGGGTTTGTTCTTGTTGTTTTTTGTTTTTCTTTTTGGAGGGGAAAATGGGAAAGGAGAAATAATATGACATGTAAATAAAGAAAATATCTAAAAAAAAAAGCTTTGTTTTTCATGAACTTTACTTTGTCTTTGAAGACTATAGGCCACTTATCGTATATATAGATATATATATATATACATTATATATATATGTAATTTTAATTTTGAAAGAATCTGATGTTCTTCATGATTATATTCAGAACATTCATTTTTTGCCAGGAATAGAAACAAAGAAAGAAAAAGAACAAAGGAAAGAGAAAACAAGGAAAATAAAGTGTCCTCAGTGCATAAGATCTAGAGATGCCTTAGACATCATGACCAATGCAAGTCTTATAAGAGAAAACACTTACTTTGGGACTTATTTACAGTTTCAGAGCTTTAGTCCATTATCATTATGGGAAGCATGGCAGCAAGCAGGTAGACAGAGTACAGGAGAAGTAGTTGAGAGCTACACCTTGATCCACAGGCAACAGTAGAAAGAGATAGCTACTGGGCTTGGCATAGGCTTTTGAAACCTCAAAACCCACCACCAGTAGCACACTTCCTCTAACATGGCCACACCTACTCCAACAAAGCTATACCTCTTTTCATACTTATAATCTTTTCAAATGCTTCTAGTCCCTGATGACTAACCATTCTAATATATGAGTCTATTGGGGCCATTCATATTTTATGTATATGAATACATTGTAGTTGTCTTCAGACACACCAGAAAAGGGCATCAGATCCCATTACAAATGGTTGTGAGCTACCATGTGGTTGCTGGGAATTGAACTCAGGACCTCTGAAAGAGCAGTCAGTGCTCTTAACCGCTGAGCCATCTCTCTAGTCCAGAGTCATTCTTATTTAAACCACCATACTCCACTTCCTGGCCCCCATAGACTTATAACCATATCAGTCCAACTTCAAAAGTCTACGTAGACTTTCATAGTCTAAACACTATTTTATTTTTTACTAGATATTTTCTTTATTTAAATTTCAAATGTTATCCCCTTTCCTAGTTTCCCCTTCAAAACCCTCCCTGTCCCCTTTTCCTCCCCTGCTCACCAACCCACCCTCTCCTGCTTCCTGGCCCTGACATTCCCCTACACTAGGGTATAGAGCCTTCATAGGAACAAGGGCCTCTCCTCCCACTGATGACCATCTAGGCCATCCTCTGCTACATATGCAGCTGGAGCCATGAGTCCCAACCAAAGATTGTACTCTTTGGTTGGTGGTTTAATCCCTGGAGGCTCTGGGGGTACTAGTTAGTTCATATTGTTGTTCCTCCTATGGGGCTACAAACCCCTTCAGCTCCTTGGGTCCTTTCTATAGCTCCTCCATTGGGGAACCTGTGATCAGTCCAATGGTTAGCTGTGAGCCTCCACTTCTGTATTTGTCAGGCACTGGCAGACCTCTCAGGAGACAGCTATATCAGGCTTCTGTCAGCAAGCACTTGTTGGTATCCATAATAGTGTCTGGGTTTGGTGACTGTATATAGGATGGATCCCCAGGTGGGGCAGTCTCTGGATGGCCTTTCCTTCAGTCTCTGCTTCACACTTTGTCTCTGTAACTCCTTCCATGGGTATTTTGTTTCCCCTTCTAAGAAGGACCGAAGTATCCACACTTTGGTCTTCATTCTTCATGAGTTTCATGTTGTCTGTGAATTGTAACTTGGGTATTCTGAGCTTCTGGGCTAATATCCACTTATCAGTAAGTGTATACCATGTGTGTTATTTTCTCAAAACTATTTTAAAGACTAAAGTTCAAAGTTTTTTTCTGACTCTCAGGGAAGTCTCTGAACTACAACCTAGAATAAAACCAAAAGCAAAAAGCAAATCACATACTTCTAATGTATAATGGCACAGAATATACATTACAATTCCAAAAGGGAGGAAAGGGGCATAATGGAGAAATACTAGACCAGAGCAAGTCTGAAAACTAGCAGGACAATTCCTACTTTCTGCACATTTATGTGTGATGTATAAGTCATGCTCAGAACACCAAGTCCTTCCTGGTTTGTTGACTACACATACTTCTCTCTCCTGGGCTGCTGCTACATTCTACTAGCTTTTCTTCTTGACTATGGCTATGACTAGTGGGTGGTATCCCATGACTTTGACATCTCCAACATCCTCAGTTTTCAACACCAGCCAGACTTCACCCTCACAGTTCTACCCAATGGCCTCCCTGAACCTCTATGTAGGACACTTCTGACACATGGCTGGCTTTAGTGGTTTTCTTTAGCTAAGGAATGAGAATCCACAATCTTTTTCTTGTATTCTTGACCATAAATACAGAACCATGTGCCTGAAGTTGCTAAGTTCTGCTGCTTGATAGGGGTGTAACATTGCCTTCCTTCAGTTATGTTTGCATCAGCTTTCTGTTGTTGATGGTTTGTATCACTGCTTAAGCTTTTCTTTAAATCATTTACATAAGTTGAAAGCTTGTTTGGATGGGGTCTTGCCCTGAGATCACTATTCCTCTTATGACATTTAGCATTGGGCTTTTCTTTTAACTTTTTATTTCCTTGAGCACAAGACTTGGCTCCAACATCACCTTTTCTGGTGTTCCTTCTTTCCTCATACTATATATTTTATATTTGCCCAGTTCACTCCTTTTCATTATAGATCTGCATAAGAGTGATCACTAACAATCACATGACAGAGTCAATAGGCTGCCTTGAAATCTCCTTTGCCAACACTATTAATCTCAAACTCTTCAATTTATCTTGAGGGAGGATTTTAGACAAAGGCAAAAAAGTAGTCATATTCTGCCAAAATATCATAAAAATGTTTCTAGGCCATTTACTAATATTCTTCCCTACTGAAATGTTTTGAGCTGGGCCCCACAGTTCAAATTGCCCTCAGCATTGTACTTCATGCTCATTAAGCTCTTATTTAAAGTGCTCAACCACTTTTTAAGTTCAAGGTCCCAAAGTCTTCAACATTCCTCCTAGAAGCAGCATGGTGAGGTCTGCCACATCATTACCCAGTCCCTGGTTCCAACTTCTGTCTTAGTCACTGTTCTTTCTATTGCTGTGAAGAGATACCATGACCAAGGCAACTCTTACAAAAGAAAACATTTAATTGGGGCTGGCTTATAGTTTTAGAGTTTTAGTCCATTATTGTTATAAGAAGCATGGTAACAGGCAGACATGGTGCTAGAGAAGTACTTGAAAGCTGCATCCTGATCCACAACAAGCAAGTGAAAGAGAGAGAGAGAGAGAAAGGAAGAGAGAGAGAGAGAGAGAGAGAGAGAGAGAGAGAGAGAGAGAGAGAGAAGGAAAGAGAGCTGCTAGGGGCCTGGCATAGGCTTTTGAAACCTCAAAGCCCACCCCTAGTGAACACACTTCCTTCAACATGGTCACATCTCACATCTACTCCAGGAGAGCCATACCTCCTAATCCTTATACTCTATTTTTTCCTTTGTTTTTATTATTATTTTATTTATTTACAATCCAACCATTGCCCGCCCTCCTTGTTTTACCTCCCACAGATCATCTCATTCTTCCTTCCTCATCTCTCCAAAAAGATACTCCTCCCCTATCAGGCCTCCTCCCTCCCTGGGGCCTCATGTCTCTCAATGATTAGGCATGTCTTCTCTTACTGAGGCCAGACCAGGTAGTCTTGTGCTGTATATGTGCTGGGGACCTCTGACCAGCTAGTGTATGCTGCCTGATTGTTGTTTCAGTGTCTTGGAGCTCCCAGGGGTCAGGATTAGTTGAGACTGCTGGTCTTCCTATGGGGTTGACCTCTCTTCTTCAGATTCTTCCAGCATTTCCCTAATTCAACTACAGGGTCTCTGACTTCAGTCCAAAGGTTGGGTGTAAGTATCTGTATCTGTCTCAGTCATCCACTTGTTGGGCCTCTCAGAGAACAGCCATGCTAAGCTCCTGTCTTTAAGTATACCATAGCAGCAGTAATAGTGTCAGGACTTGGTGCCTCCCCATGAGATGAAGCCCAAGTTGGGCTGGTCACTGGACTGCCTTTCCTTCAGTCTCTTCTCGATTTTTGTCCCCATAAGTTCTTTTAGACAGAAACAATTCTGAGTCAGAAATTTTGACTGTGGGATTGCAAGTCCATCCCTCCACTTGAGGCCTTGTCTATTAACATCATTATCAATAAAGGTACAAAGAGATGCTATATGATTCCTATGGTGGTTTGGCTAAGAATGGCCCCCATAACCTCATATGTTTTTTAATGTTTAGTCACTAGGGAGTGGTATAAGGATATTTCCATTCAGCAGAATGAATGGAACTAAATGTTAAAAACATATGAGGCTATGGAGGCCGTTTTTATTCAAACCACCATGGGAGTCACAGAACATCTCTTTATACTTTTATTGATGATGTTGTTAATTGAAATTGATCAATTATGGCTAAAATTATGTCACTTCTTTCCAAAAGTTAACATTTTTCCCTTTTGTGACATAATATTTTGTTGGAGTTACTTTGAGACTATCTGATGATATCATTGTGTGTTACCTTCCATCCTTGGAATCCACTGGTAATTTTGGCCTCAAACATTCATTAATACAGTAGCTATAAATGTGGCTTTTTCAATCCTTTCACCTCTGTTAGATTAACTGGTGTTATAGTGTAAAAGAACCTTAGCTCTTGCCAGTTTCTTATGTATTTATTTCTGGTGTATTATTTTAAACTGTGTTTTACAATACTTTACTAATATCTTTTAATTTTTATCTTTATTTGTTCCAGTTTTGGCCACTGAAGGTCCTTCCCAGTGAGCTAAGCTGTCCTCCTTGGCACATCCTCATCTTTATTTAGACACATGCTTTATTTCACAGCAGCATGCTCACGACAGGTCTGTTTTAGGGAACAGTTAGGATAGGAGAGAAATATCTCTAATCTTTAAAGTTTCATACCTACTGAATACTCAATGAATACTTTATAAGTAAACACATGATATACATATGCAGTAGATTAACAAGAGTCACATGATTTATTTTTCTTTCTTTGTATGTTTGTATATTAACTTAATCATTCTTTCCAGAAAGACTAGCCAAGAAACAACCTCTGTGGACTTTTTCAGGAGGAGAAAAATCATTTTTATGAAGTATGAATTAAGAAACTAAGTTGGTTCATTTACTGACACCTAGTATGTCTCAAATATTTTGTTTGGCACTGAGGATAAAACATCAGACAGAGCAGACATAGCTGGTGGTCTTCTGGAGCATATAGCATAATTAATAAGTATGTTCTTACTCAAATATTTGTAATATCCAGTTTTAGTCCTTAGTTCATCCAATTTTCCTTTGATAGCATTCTACCAAAGAAGGCATGGGAAGTCAAAAGAAGAAATGAAAAACTTACACTTTGTAAAGCATCGAGATAGGGGCTGGTCTTTGATTGGAATTTTAAAAATGTATCAGAAATACCTTTCTGCTCATCATACAATTAATAGCTTTTCAGGGCAAATCATGTGGTGTAACACAGTAGAAATGGTATCTTCCCTGGATATATTTAAATTTTAAATTTCCCCTCCTAGAGTCAGGCCTTTAGTCTCAGCACCTGGGAAGCAGAGGATGCTGGATCTCTGAGTTCAAGGTCAGTCTTGTCTTTGAAGTGAGTTCCAAGACAGCCAGGGCTACGGGAAACTCTGTCTCAAAACACAAACAGAACCAAACAAAAATTGCCTCTGACTTACTGCTCTGTCTTGGTTTCACTCTGTCTCTATTTCTGTCTCTCTTTTCTCTTTACTTCTCCCTTTCTCCATCTGTCTCTTCTCTCCTGTCTCTCTGCCTCTGTTTCTGTCCTTCCCTCCTCCCCTCCCCACTCTCTGTTTATCATGATCACTGGATTTTCATGATCACTGGATTCCCTGGCTTTTACCATGTAGTTCCTGGAGACGAAACTTAGATTGGTTGATCTTGGCTGGAAGCACTTTTACCCACTGAAACCATGTCACTGGCCTGGCTCAGAGATGTTTTTTAAAAGTCTAAGTTTGAAAGGCTGGAGAGATGGCTCAGTGGTTAAAAGCACTTCTTCTGACAAAGCATTTGGGTGCAGTTCTCAGCACTCACACAGTGGCTCACAACCATTATAACTTTCCAGTGCCAGTGGATTGAATGCAGTCTCTGAACTCTGCAGGTACCAGGCATGCCCAAGGTACATATACATACATGTAGACAAAACACTCATATTTATAAAAAGATAAAAAAATTGAAAAATCTAGGTTTGAATCGTAAGTCTGCTTTTTGTAACTCTTCATCAGTCTTCAATAAATTATTTAACATTTCTGAAATAATACCTAGTCTCTTAACTCTCTGTGAGAGAACACACACACACACACACACAGACAAATACACACACACACACACACACACACAC
>NW_022196904.1:79476636-79490032 GCF_008632895.1 Mastomys coucha
ACACACACACACACACACACACAAACACATATACACCTACACCCAGACCCTAATGCTTAATCCCTGGGATTGATCTTTTTTAGATTTTTTTTTTTCATCTCAAGGCTGCCTTAGATAGCAAGAAAATGCTGTGACCATCAAAATTCAGCGTTGAAAGGCTAGGTTTTCGGGTAGTTTTGTTCAGTGCATCATGTGTACCATGGGAGTGCAAGCTTCTGCTCCATGGCTTTCTGCAGGCTGCATTTCAGCCAGCCTCCCTCAGGCTGGGCACTTTGGTTGGTGTTGCTCCATCCAACAGGAGAGAAAGATGGCCTCACGCCAGCTACTGTGTAAGCATCATTTTCATCAGTATTCCTGAAGCAACTTAGGTAATGCACACCTTCCTAGCTCAGACATGTCACGGGAAACCACGGCTTGATTTGGGCAGGCCTAGGGAAAAGGGGGTGGATGGTGTTCACCATGATGGCTTTAGACTCACTAGGACTTAAACCAGACATGAGTTAAATGATCTAAAACCTTGGTCCTTGAGTGGGAAAATATAAAGAGGATTTGGGAGGAACTTTTTGTTTCCTCTGCAAAATACTTAAATTTAGGCAACCTTGAAAAACAGGCAAGTGCGCCCTAGACAGAGGTGTAGAAGGGGATGGTGGCCTTTTCTGTCATCACAGCATGAAAAAGAAGCTGATTTCTGTTTCTCCTTTATTCTTTTTTGGGGTGGGGGTTGGTAGGTAGAGTTTGAGCTGTTTTTTGTTCTACAGTTCTTATGCTTGTATTTAGATATTTCTTCCATGAAGCTAAAACCACTATTTCCTTCAATCTTACCCCTTAATTCAGTCAACTGCAACAAAATTTATTGTATATTATTTTACCAGTGTATCCTGAGGAAGAATTGTCAATTTTCTATGCTTAGACTGGGAAATATACTGATCATTACAATTATGAGCAATTTGCCTCACATGTTAAAGACTGCAATTACAGGGACTAGTGACTTTTTCTTATTTAAAAAAAGCTGAAAAGCTCATGTTTTAACATATACAGCACCTGAATTTTAACATTTGCTTAATGTGCCATCAAATTTCTTTCAAGAATTCAGTGTTCCACTGGAGTGTAGCTCTTGGGAGGCCAAGGCAAGCTGATCTCCGTGAATTTGAGGTCAGGATGTCCTACCTAGTACCGTCCATGGCTACAAAATGATGCCCTGTTCTTTAAAAAAAAAAAAAAAAGTCTGCATTCTGTAATGCAAGAGCTTCATAGAGAAATCTATATTCTCGGTGTCCAGATAATACCATTTCCTCCTTTATTTCCAAGTACACTTTTCTTTTTCCTGTTGTTTCCTCCTTCCATTTGTCTTTGTGTGTGTGGGGCGAGGTGTGATGGTGGTTATCGCAGTTGCCTGAAGAGACTGTGGACACTCACCACTATGCATTCCTCTGAACAGACTGTGCTGCTCTCCTGGTGAATGATGGTTCTCCTGCAGAACGGTTCGTTCTGTTCCATGCTTGTACTTGTCTTAGCTTTTTTCTTCCCCTTCACCTGCTGTGAAGCCCTCTCTCCCACTTTTTCCCACCTATCATCCTTTCACTCTCCTCCGCTTCCATTTTCTTGTCTCTTTCCAGGGATAAATCACCACGCCTTCCTAGTGGGGCCACTCATTATGAAGGACAGTTTGGCTCTGGAAGTAAACCTGCTGTGGCTTCATTTTCTTCAGATTAAAGCTTCTCTCAGATGAAGCAAAGAGTGACAATAATGAGCATCAACCTTCTCCAAATGGTTATGACTTGCTGTTTTATTCTGTAAAACCACGGCCATTTAAGTATGAGCAAATGTGTTAACACGGGCTCCCTACTAGCCAGGTTCGGGATCGCTCCCCGGCAGCACAACATTTCCTAAACCGTATTATAACTTCGAGTTTATTTGGCTGTGAGCTTCTGTAGGGTAGGGGGGCTAGAACCATACTTTCTTAAACTGCATTTTCCGCATTTATCACAGTTTTATTACAGCCCACTTTTATGACAAACACTTTATTTATTAAACAGATCTGCTGGTATAGAGTTCTACATGTTCACCCTAGGGGACAGCATTAGTATCACATAAAGTTTAAATTTGTATATTCATTGCAGCCTTTTGGCAGATGGTAGTAAAGTCTCCAGCTGTGTGACAACTCTCCAGTAGATGAAAGTAAATTCTTTTGGTGCTAGGACCACACATTTTTTAAGCACCCTTACATCCTAATTTATATTTAATTAATATTTGTTAATGTCATATTTCATGAGAATTATACTTGGGCCTATCTTGCTCACTTTTTGGAAGGTAAAATGCAATGTACCTTTAATATTAAAAAAATGTTTTAATGCACATATTGGAAGGAAAAAAATGCCTTTTTTGTGTTGCTTCTTTTCGTATACACTTCCTCTTGTTTTCATTAAGTTTCTAATTTCTTATTCCTGTGTCATGTGTCACTCAGTTTCACAGCAGTCCTTTATTTGTGCATACCTGTACTACTGCTGCTGAGAATGAAGGTTGTGAGTAGTCTTTTACATTCCTCATTTTTCCAAATAACATCTGTACCGAAGATCAAAGTGAGTCTTCTGACTCCAAGATGGAATCCTATTTCAGTCAATCAAAAACGTCCTCCAATTTAGTATACTTAATAAATAGTTCCATAATGTGGTAGTAACGATGAGTGGCATTTGTTGATCAGCAACCTCCAATGTCATCAGCACTGTGCACAGAATTTTTAGGTGCTTTTGTTGCTTCTATTTTGGAGATAAGGGAAGTTTAGTTTAGAGTTTAAATAATTTGCTGACAGCAAGATAGGTAGGATGGAACTGGAGCTCAAGCCCAATGCTTAGCAGGGCTTTTTAAACTACATGCCTTCTCTCATTAGCACTGATAACCTCTGTGAGGGTCACGGAAAGTTTTTAGCCTCTAAATGGGAAGTCTACAAAGGCTAAAACTGTATAATGCTATATTGTAACTACTCATATTGAAGAAGTTCCTTAGCAGTATCCATTTTTCTCCCTTTACTGCAACATATGTACTTGTTAGAATAAATTCTTACAAAATCTTAAGGGGATGGCTTCCTGGATATTCAATTAACCCTTACTATTGCTCTGATACTAATGTTTCCATGTTTCCCATTTTGAATAGGAGAAATATCCCAAGGTAGTATTGCTCAGGTGGATCTAGAAGCCTTTCAACCCAGTTAATTCCAGTACAGTTCTTTTGCTTATATTAATGGTCATGATTGTGGGACTCAGGACTCAGGAGGCCTTGAGTCCCTTTATCTATGAGATCTAGGGCTACATCTTTATTTTGGTTTCTTCTTCTCAGATAAAAAACTTGGCTTAGATATTCAGCAGACATTACTTGTTTTCTGAAGGTTCTGTCCAGATTTTCCATTTCACATGGAATAAGGGCAGAGTTCTGAAGGTAATGGCTACACTCGTATATGGTTTCCTCTCTGCCTTTGCTGCCATTTTAATGTTGTATTTTCTGTGGTTGTTCCCTCTTACTCTGTTCTGTGTGTGGCCTCTCAAGTTTTCCTAAAAGCTGCTAAGAGTAGTACTCTTGGTTTGGGGCCTTTGTGTGTGCTTTTCTATATTTTTCACCGTATCTATGTGACACACTTCCTGATGTCCTTCAGCTTTCTCCTTAAATGTTAAGAGCTCATGGGAACCTCTTCTTTCAGTTCACTTAAAAGTACCTCTCCCCTGGACCTCTCCCACTCTCTTCATTTTTACTTTATCTTCATAGCACTTAGCTCTTTTTTTAAGTTGTTTATTAGAGAGAATTATACTTTGCAAGAGCAGAAATTTTTCCCTTATTCACTTGACCATGTTTCTAGTATCCCGCAGAGTAGCCTCAGTAAATATTTATTGAAAAGTGAATGAACAAAAAAAGTTTATGCTACTTGATGCTGTTATACTTCCTATAAAATCTTTTCCCTGATTCTCAGCATTTTTTTCCTGGTTCTTACTAGTCATCATACATTTACAGTTGTCACTAAAATTGTAATTGTGTCCTTTGTCTCAGCAATATGATGACACATCCCAGCAGCTGGTAGGATTTGGTTTTGATAGGTTGTCCGATGCTGTTTGAGTGCTCTTTCAGTATTCTAATTGGTTTTGGGATTCAATAATTCCTCTGAGAGTTTCTTCCACTTTCCTAGAGCGCTGACACATACATTCTCATATGCAGCTCGATGCCTCTTCTCAGTGATGTCATCTTAACTTACTCAATTGACTTTTTCCTTCTCATTTCTCTCACTCTTTCTGTCAGAGAGAAGTCATTCTGTTTATATCTGCATTCTAATTGGATCACAGTTCCTGCATCAGCTATTGGGATGTAGTTTTCTAATATTATTAGGAATATATATTCCATTAAGGATGTAACATTAACACTCTGTTTAGGACTTATGTGTAAACTCAGTGTGGCCTATGATCCTTATGGTAAATTAACAGGGATGACTAGCCAATAACTGTTGACTTAAACATATTCAGCTTTCATTTTTCTCCTCCTCACAGTGAAATCCATTTGATCATTTAAATACCATGCTAATACCTCTTATAAATCATGCTGTCTCCTTCATCACCTTTTCTGATCCACTTCATGTAATTTTGTATTTCTTAGCAGAAGTTCAGACTGAATCTTCATTTCTCTCTGCAGTTAGTATTGTGGAATGGTGGAAAAATGCGGCCTACGGATTCAGATAAATTGTATTTGGTCCTATTAATGCCAGTGATTAGCTTTGTACTCTGAAATGAAATATCTGAATTCTCTGAGCCTTAGTTTCTTCATCTCTAAAATGGGAATAGTAATTCCTACCTTATGTTATAGAGATTAGCAACAGAGTGAAGTGCAGAGCAGATGTCCTGTCTAATAAGTATCCAGTACATTTGATATTTTTCAAATTGTTTATGAAACCACAAGTGAATAACAATAAAACTGATCCATACACATTTTTACATTCTCCATAGTATCTTTAGTTTTTTTATTATATTAATTTTTTTAAGTCTGCAATATGTTTAATGGAATCACTCAACGTTTTTGTCTCTCTGAAGAAAATAGATGGACAAGGATAAAATGAAATGAACAAATAACAAACAAACAAACAAAATGAACATACAACAAACAAAGAAATAAACAAACAAGCAATAGGAAAAGAAAGAAAGAGCTCGAGAAAAAGCATACATATACACACACAGGCACACACAGAGACACACAAATAAAACCAATAAAAACACAAAACTAGAAAGCATAACATACAAACAAAAGACCAATAAGATAAAAAACAAAACAAAACAAAACAAAACTTCAAACAAAGCAATAGAAAAGTCTCTGAAAATATCATTGCATGCAGATCATTTGTATATAGATCATTTCTTTATATGTTAAGCTCTCCGAGAATGTTAGAGAACTTCACTAAAATGCATCACCTTACCAAGCAAAGCACTAAAAGCCAGCATGCAGTGCAGAGCTGACACAGGGCATAGCACTAATCTTACTTTAGCAGTGCCAGAGGGCCCTTCTGGGCTAGGTGGGTACTCAGGGAAAGCTTGGGGCCTGAGCAATTAGAAAACCACCCAAGTTTTAGCCACCTATGTTTTATAATAGCGTTGTTCTACTTCTTCTGTTTGCTTAGCTGCAGAAAAAGTACAATTTCTACATTTTTTTTTTCTCACAGGAATCTCCAGAACCTTTGACTGTTACAGAATCTCTATGGTCTGAATGCAGTGAAGTTGAGCATGGTAATTCCATCATAAGAGAGTGTTTGGCCATTTGGTTTTAGCGTGATTTTTTTTTTCCTTAGGTGGTGTTTTTCTTGGCTTTGTGGTCTTTCCTTGAGAAAGAACTTAAAGTTGGGTAGGTAGGTAGGGAGGGGAAGAGGATCTGAAAGGATTTGGGGAAAGGGAAGGGAAGGCTATGATTAAAATATATTTAAATTTAAATATTGTTTTAAATGATAAAAATATAACTGAAGTGTTTCTTTTCTCCAGTCCCTAATTGCTGTGCTCTTAGCACACGTGAAATGTTCACAGTAACTATTCTGAAGGTTAGGAGTCAGCATCTTGCACTGGAAAGAGAACCAGGGCAGACCATAAAGGTTGATATTTGAATTTTAGGAGCGCCTAGTGTGTGATAACAGCACATCTTAGTTTTCTTGTCTTTTTTCTATGTAGGTGCTAGTCTGTGTTTCTTCTCACTCTACATAGAGGCCACTGTTAGGCAAGTGTCGCTCATGTGTTTCTCTGTCCATGACATCATCAGGTTGCACTCCTGTTGCAGAGATTCTATTATGTTAATCATTATATCCCCACTTCCTGCCACTGACACGTTTCAATCTATAATAGGTGATCAATTATAATAGTATAATCATAGTAGTCAGACAATAAGCGAGTCTTTATTTTTTTTTTACTCTTTGATGTGTTTTCTGCTTTTATAAATCTATTCAATATTGGTCTTTCCCACAGCTGTGGCTTTGCTCACCTCTGCGCATTTTACTTGAGTCATCTTATTTTTTCCTATTTTATGAGCACATATATCAATGGTTACAAATATTTATCTTGAGCACTAATTTCTCCCATCAATTTGAACTTTCGTTTCTAACTATATTATGGGGAACATTACTTGTCCCAGCCTTATCTCAGAATCCAGTCTAGGTCAGGGTCTCTGGTGCTTTCCTTTTCATGTGACAATGCAGGTCTTTAAGCATCACTTAGCACCTGGAGCCGACAGTATGTTAGGGTTACCAGCTCTCAGTCTTGCCTCCTGAAGTCTTGTTCTAGCACTATGCTGCCACTTTTCTGGCCTATCACAGCAGCTTGCTGCATTTTATCTTTCTGCTTTTTTCCCACGAATTTTTTCTTTTTTAATTAACTAATAATAACATTCCAAGTTCTGCCCCATCCCAGTCCCTCCTCACTGAGATCCTCCCTCTCTCTTCATCTCCCTTTGTCCTCTGAGAGGGTTGAGGCCCCCTGGGTATCCTATGCTTTCACATCAAGTCTTCTTTCAGAGTAGGTACACCCTCTCCCACTGAGGCCATACAAGGCTGCCCTGTTGAAGAGAACAGATACCATAGTCAGGCTACAGCTTTAGGGACAGCTGCCACTCCAGCTGTTGAGAGGCCCACATAGAGACTGAGCGGCCCATGTGCCAGGGCCCTCATTCTAGCCTGTCTGTGTTCTTCGCTTGGTGGCTCAGTTTCTGAGAACTCCCACAGATCCAGGTTAGTTAACACTATGGGTCTTCCTGTGGGGGTCCATATCTTTCAGGGCCTTCAATGCTTCCCCCAACTCTTCCATAAGAGTCTTTGAGCTTCATTCAATGTTTGGCTGTGGGTATCTGCATCTGTTTCAGTCAGCTGTTGGGTAGAGTCTCTTAGGGGACAGTTATGCCAGATTCCTATCTGCAAGCATAACTGAGTATCATTAATAGTGTCAGGGATTGGTGCTTGCCCATGGAATGGGTTTCAACTTGGGATGGTTACTGGTTGACCATTACTTCAGTTTCTGCTCTGTCTTTGTTCCTGCATTTTTTCTGGACAGGACAAATTTTAGGTCAAGGATGACAAGAGTGAGTTGACATCCTTACCCCTCCATTAAGAATCCTGCCTGGCTATAAGAAGTGGCCTTTTCAAGTTCCATGTCCCCACTGTTAGGCATCTCGGCTAAGGTTCTTACTTGGAATGGTTCAGAGTTTATTTCTCTCTCACAACAGAGACACATGACATCATCCTGCTTAAAGACTCTTTATTATCACCCCCCCTCCCCTGATTTTCTTACTGTGTCCCTCTTAGCTATCTCTACTCAGCTTAAATGCTACTCTTCTGTGACTCTCTTCTAGTACCGTGCTCCTAGCACTTTTAAAATTTATATATTTATATGTCTGCTCCACAGTAACTAGTGAAAGTGAGGGGATTGGTTTCCTGTAATCCTGAATAGCTGGACTTTACTCCATATTTAATTGGTTAATAGATGTCTCGAATTAATAGAGTAATGCCCGAATTTTATTAAATTTTCAAAATGTTTTGAAACATGAAAAGTATTTTGACCATCTATAGTGATAAATCACAGAAGTTCACATATTCTAGTATGTTCTGGCAGGGTCATGACTTGGCAGAGACACCAGGGACCTCTTTGCTGGCACTTAATTGCTGTATGTTGCTTTAGCTCCTCAAACTTTATTCCTTTCATCCAAAGCCACCTATTGTCTGTTCACTGGCTTGTAAGAGCATCCAGATATACTGAGGCTTTAACTCATGTTACTGAATTTCTTTTTTTAACTGACAAGTAAAAATTGTATATGTTTAAGGTGTACAACATAATGTTTATATATATATACAAACATATAATGGAATTGCTGAATTAATATAACTAACATGTACTTTCTCTTTTTTTTCAGTAATCTTCAGCTATACAAATATATATTTCTAACCTTTAAAAAATATAAAAATATAAAGGGCATTCTAAATAATATGTCTTGTGTTAATATATATAATTTTTTTTACCCCTAGAATCTCCTTTTGTAAAAGATAACCATATTTTGTCCTTATTCTGAATTTATTGAACTTGGAGTAATTTTCAATTGTTGTTGACTTAACTTTTCTTTTGCACATGGTAGTCAGAAATTAGTTAGTATTCATCTATCCCTATGGAAAAATAAATAAAATATTTGGCTTTTTGACAGCTACATTAGCTGCATTGTTCAACATGCACAGCTGCCAGACGTAGAATGGCTGTTTGGCAGCTGACAAGGCTTATATCACCCAGTGGTCTCTCTTTCAAAGGGTTTGCAAGTGCTACATACTGAATACAGTTAAATTGGGAGCTCACTAGTAGGGCTTGTATTTAAATGGAAAATAAAACAAATATAACACCATTTTCTTCAGAAAATTTGAGGCTGTCTCCTTGCCTGCCGTATGAGTCTAAACTAAAATGGAAAAAAAAACTGTCTTATACTTTATTTCAACTTTTAAAAATGAAAACCATCAAATGTCATTAAAGTTTGAGTATAGTTTGCAATAGTTTATGTGCACAGGAATATTTTCATTGACCATTGAATGCCCTATCTTACTTTTTGTGTTTGAGGTTGGTTCTGGGCTGATTTGGTCTATCCTTTTGGCTTTTCTATCTTGGCCTTCTTGTTTTCTATTTTAGTTTCTCTCTTCCATTTTCTTTCATAAACATTTATTAAGTGTCTTTAATTTTTTTGTGCCAGGCACTGTGCTGGAGAATGTAATAGATATAAACATAAATATAAAACTAACCTCCCTCTCTCCTCAGGAGACTTCACTTGTCAAAGTAGAAAAGCCACATTTAAAATCAGGACCTCGGCCCTGTGAAGGTTCTGTGCCCCAGTGTAGGGGAATGCCAGGGCCAATAAGTGGGAGAGGGTGGGGTGGCAGGCATGGGGAGGGGGGAGGCAACAGGGGTTTGTTCTTGTTGTTTTTGTTTGTTTGTTTGTTTGTTTTTTGGAGGGGAAACTGGGAAAGGAGAAATTTACGTGTGAATAAAGAAAAAAATATATATATAAAACCATGCAGAGGGTTAGGTAAGAGAGATCCAGGAGCCAGGGAGCACTGTAAGTATGGGCTATAAACTACAACAAAAGCTTATGTGGATTCTTCTGTTCATGGCCATTGTCTGAGTTAATAGAAATAATAAAAAAAAAACCATATTACATGCATCTACTCTGTGCACAGCCTTTATTGTTTACTCTTTAAGAAAGACCTGTGCATTCATGTTATTTTGCAGTTGAAGAATGAATAATGAGATAGAAGAGTTCTTTCTGGGGCTAAGTGCCTGCACTCAATCTTGGTTCTGTCACTGTGAAGTTTGACAAGCTACTTCATCATAATTTACATTAGTTTTCTCATTTTTTTAAGTTGATTAACAGGGCCTTTCATGGTGGTTCATGCCTGTGATCTCAGCATATAGGAGGCTGAGGCAGGAGGATTACAAGCTTGAGATTAGTCTATAATCCATAGCAAGACTCTCTCTCCCTCCTTTTCCTTTCCCTCTCTCCCTTGTCTCTTCCTCTCTCTCTCTCTCTCTCTCTCTCTCTCTCTCTCTCTCTCTCTCTCACACACACACACACACACACACACACATACACGGACACACACACACAGACACACACACAGACATATACATACATTCACACATATAAGGCTATTTGAGTGCGTCAACTCCACCATTCATATATTAGACATTTGGTTCTCATATGACTAGACCTTTAGGAGATGATGGAGGTCTTATGTCACAAGACTCTCCTTTCCTTTTTTTCTTCCTTTCTATTGGTGATGTGGTCTCTTCTCATCACCCTGGCTATCATGCTACCATCTTCTATCAGAGTCAGGCTGAAGTCTGTTTCATGCTCCTAAACTTCTAGAATAGTAAAACCAATAACTTAATTTTCTTTGTAAGGTTAAAAAGATAGATTGATAGGAAGAACAACAATATCAACAGACCAGACCCTCCAGAATTCCCAGGGACTAAGCTATCAACAAATGAGTACACATGGCTCCAGCAGCATATGTAGCTGAGGATGGCCTTGTCATGCACCAATGGAAGGAGAGGTCATTGGTCCTATGAAGGCTGGATAGAGGCCCCAGTGTAGGGGAATTGAGGGCAGGGAGGTGGGAGTCGATGGGTGGGGGGAGGAACATCCTCATAGAAATAGGGGGCGGGAGGATGTGACAGGGTGTTTCCAGGAGGGAGGGAAGCAGGGAAAGGGGATAACACTTGAAATGTAAATAAAGAAAACATCCAATAAAAAAGATAGATTGACAATAATATCTCTACATAGGGTTTTCATAACGGATATAATTAAGGTACTATAACAATCCTAGACAATACAAGTAGAGAAATAGAATTTTTTTTGTATGTCTGTGTGCCACATGTATGCTGTATGCATGGGAGCCAGCAGAGGGTGTCAGATGTCCTGGAAGTGGAGTTACAGGTAATGAGCCATCATTTGGATCCTGAGAATCATATAGTGGTTCTCTAGAAGAGCAGCCAACAGAGCCACTGAGCAATCTCTCTTTCTCTGATAATTACATTCTTCACATTCTTGAATTTGATTCATAATTCCAAATGTCTCTAAGATATATCTATGTCTGTGGATCATACAATTTTGAGAGTGAACTTACAATAATCAATTAAATTTGTGTTTCTTGGAGAAATATGGACAAGGAATTTTCAGCTAACAGGTAAGGGTGAACTCTGGTGCCCCAGAGGCTGATGAGCAGTAAATGATCACTGCACAACAGTTTTAGGGAACAAATGATGCTGTAAAGATAGACTGATGCTGAAGGTGAGTTCTTGTCATTTCTTTGTTATCAGAGATTAAAATTTCTCTGGTTCTTAGGATGTCTGGAGAGGAATCCAGCTCTCCACAGCTGCTCAGCACCTGTTGCTTCCATGACTCCCTCTCTGCTTCTTTCAATTACTCTCACAGCACTAGCATAGCTTGCCTAAGTGGCATGTTAGAAATGAAGGCAGAAAGAATCTACTGATATAGGCAGGCTAAAATATTTGTTTCTGTAAACTCGGTACAGTATATTTTTCTTTATTTTTGAGAAAGGATCTCTGAGGCTTGGAACTCACCATGTAGCCTAGGCTATTCTTGGACTTGCCAGGGCTCTTCTATCTCAGCCTGTCAAGAACTGTACCACCATTCCTGGTTAGATTTTGATGAAAGATCCAGCTCAGTCCTGTCTTTCTAATGTTTAGTGTTAGATCAGAATTCCATCCCTGTAAGTTTGCTCTAAAAACCACTTTGGATTTCCATTATGATTCTCCTTTTGATGATCATTATATAGAGGTTTATACAACATTGGAAGAGGGTTGGAAGATGACTCAGTTGGTAAAGTGCTAGTTGTGTAAGTGTGAGAAGGACCTGTGTAAGTGTAAGTATTTGGATCCCCAGCATGCATGTAAAAAGCCAGCTTCAGTAAATGTCTTCAGTCTCAGCACTGGGGAGACAGAGACAGGAGGATCTCTGTAGTGAGCTCACTAGATGGTCTGGAAAAATTGGTAAAACCCAGGTTCAGTGAGAGAACCTACGTCAAAAATAAGGAGAATGGAGACTGAGAATGACACTCAGTGTTGGCTCTTTTTAACTACTATACATTAAATGTATAAATAGGTTTCAATATGAATTATATACTATACATACATATAATCTTTGTGCCATATTCAAGCCTCTGTATCTTGTTTTATTTTCTCTCCTTCCAGCTTTTTCCATTATATTTTCTTTCTTTTCAAAAATATCTCACTTCTACTTTTTATGCTTTCAAAAAATTCTAGAGTCTATATATGAAAAAGTGCTCTTTTTTGGTTTGGCGTATTATTTTTCTAGTAGCAAAATGTTCACACTGAGAACAGGAGTAAATTAATTAAAGAGTCTGTTGACTCACTAAGACTATCTTCAGGATACTGACAAGAGCTATAGGTTTGAACAGAGGAGCCAGAGAGATACATAATGTCATAATGTAGTACTGGTCAAGAGATACATAATGTCATAATGTAGTCCTTGTCAAGGTGGGGCCAGATGGATTTTAGTCTCCATGTCTCCACTCTGACTCTGCAGGCCAGTCCAAGAGGCCCTTACTGCCTGAAGTGTATAGAATGTTTCTCAGAGAGTGATTTCATGCTCCAAAGTGACACCTTCTCATTGTAACAATGGCCCTCATCTGAGATCATGGGGTCTGTCTTTTGAGGATCTGTTGTTTCAAAAATCCACATGGATTATAGATAGATGACATGGATGACATAATCTCTGTGTCTTCAGTCTTCAAAGGAGATAGACCACAGCAGTCAGACAAGTACTCCTTGAGTGATTATCAGGATTTAGCAGTGTCAAGCTCCTGTCTGAGCTAATATAAAGGAAACCAACACAAAGTGAAGGCAGGGATTCAGGCTTCTATTCTGTTTTTGTCACCTAGTACGTCTGATTTATTTTGATTAACTGGATGATCTCCAGTTGCATCATTTGTCCTATAAGTGAATTAACATTTTCTCTTTTTTAAATGACTAAATGGAATTCCACTGTATCGTGCACCACTTTTATATATTAGTACATACTTCAGTTAGTTCCATAATTTACCTATTATTAATAGTGACACACTAAGCAAGAGTGTCTCTTTGGGTATGCTGACTTAAATTCTTTTCTTTATATATCTAGGAATGATATAATAGGCTTATATTGGCCTTCTATTTTTAGTTCTTTTAGGAGTCTCTACAATATTTTTTCAACATGGCTTGATTAATTTATATTTACACTGATAATTCATAAAAGCATCCCCACTCTTATTCTTGTCAGTATTTTTGTTTGTTTTCTTAGTGATAGCTACTCTGACTGGTATAAGATTTCCATTTTTTTTTTTTTT
>NW_022196904.1:79490051-79506781 GCF_008632895.1 Mastomys coucha
TTTTTTTTTTTTTTGTAAATTGGTTTTGTGTTTCCCCAAAGGCTAAGAATGTTGAATATTTCCTGTATTTATTGATCATTTGTACATTTTTTCCAATTTTTATTAGATATTTTCTTTATTTACATTTCAAATGTTATCCCCTCTCCTCGTTTCCCCTCTGAAAACTCCCTATCCTATTTCCCTCCTCCCCCTGCTCACCAACCCACCCACTCCTGCTTCCTGGCCCTGGCATTCCCATACATCGGGGCATAGAGCCTTCACAGGACCAGGGACCTCTCCTCCTTTTTTTTTTTTTTTGACAGGGTTTCTCTGTATAGCCCTGGCTGTCCTGGAACTCACTCTGTGGACCAGCCTGGCCTTGAACTCAGAAATCTTCCTGCCTCTGCCTCCCACCTGCTAGGATTAAAGGCGTGTGCCATGACTACCTAGCTCCTCTCTTCCCATTGATAACTGTGCAGGCCATCCTCTGCTATAGCTGGAGCCATGAGTCCCACCATGTGTACTCTTTGGTTGATGGTTTAGTCCCTGGGAGCTCTGGCAGTACTGGTTAGTTCATATTGTTCTTCCTATAGGGCTGCAAATCCCTTCAACTCCTTGGGTTCTTTCTCCAGCTCTTCCACTGGGGACCCTGTGCTCAGTCCAATGGTGGCTGCGAGCCTCCATCTCTGTATTTGTCAGGCACTGACAGAGTCTCTCAGGAGACAGCTATAACAGGCTTCTGTCAGCAAGCACTCGTTGTCATCCACAATAGTGACTGGGTTTGAGAACTGTCTAACTCATCTGTCCATTTATTGATTGGGTTATTTATTCTTTTGCTATTTAATTTATTGAGTTCTTTATATATTCTGGTTATTAATCCCTTTTCAGACGAATAGCTTCTAAATATCTTTCCCATTCTGTAGGGTATCTTTTCATTTTGTTGTTTCTTTTAGTTAATTTATTCAGTTCCATTTGTCAGCTCTATTTTTTCAGAGTCCTTTTCAGGAAATCTTTATCTATGCCTATATGTTAAATTATTTTCTTGTGTTTTCTTCTGGTCGATCTTAGATTAAGGTATTTGATCCATCTTTGATTAATTTTTTTTATAGAATGAAGTGGGGATCTACATTCAGCTGTCTTTATGTGAGCACACTTTCTCTGGTAATGTTTGTTGAAGACAGTATCTTTTATTCCATGCTGGTTTAGGCTATCTATTGAGAATCAGATTTCTCTATTAGACTCCACTGATGTATGTTTATTTTTATGCCAATATCAGGATTTTTTTATCCCTATAGGATCTGTAGTATAATTTGTAGTCAAATGTTATATTTTGGTTTCCTTTAACATTTTTATATACTTCATTTGAAGTATAAATTTTATTAAAGTATATTTTTTCTTTATTTCATCTGCTCTTTTAATATCTTAACTAAGAAGTCAGTACCTAACACAAGGCTGTGAAAGTTTACACTTATTTTCTTTTTAATAGAGCTTTATAACTTTATAACTTTTTTTAACTCTTAAACTTTTCAATCCAATTTAATTTTAATTGATGATATGAATTTAAGTTAATTAGTTTATACATGTGAATATTCAGTTATCCCTAAACAAATTATTAAAGAGACTATTCTTTCCACCATGGAATTATCTTGGTCCTACTGTTGAAAACTGGCTGATGATGAATGTGTTTATTCTTAGAATCACAATTATACCCCATTCATCTGTATGGCTATTACTATGCCAGTACCATATTCAGTTTTAAAATCAGAAAGCATGAATCTTCTACTTTGTCCATCTTTTTCAACTTTTTTGATCTCTTGTATTTTTATATGAATTTTGGGATCAGTTTGTTAATTTTGGGGGAGAAGATCATGTCAGCAAAGATTATTATGATTGCCTTGTTGAATCTCTAATATGTTTGAGTAGTTCTATCATCTTAGCAACATTAAGTCTTTTAAATTACGATGATGAATGTTTTCCATCGATTTATGTTTAATTTTATTTTAAAAAGGTTTTTTAGTTTTTATTGTAGTAACCTTCCATTTGTTTTTGTAGATATTCATAAAGGCTCTTGGAATATAAAATGTTGATATATGGTATGTCTTGTATATTAGTACATATTGCAATCTTACTGAATTTATTTGTTAGCTGTAATAAGTGTGTGTGTGTGTGTTTAAATTTCTTTGTTTTTTTTTTTTTTGTATACAAGATTGTTGTTAGTTGTGACTAGACATAATCTTATTATTTCTTCAATCTGGTAGCTTTTACTTGTTTTTTTCTGCATAACTGCTCTGGCTGGAACTGCTAATGTAATTCTGAACAGAAATAAATACTCTTATGTTATTCCTGATCTTAGGTAGATACATACAGTATTTGCAGTTAAATATGATAATTGCTGCTAGTTTTTCAGATATATCCTTTATTCAAGTTAGGGGACTAGAAATATTTTACAGAGTTAGTCTTACCCTAAAAATATGCTTATATATTATTTATGCTTATATATTAAACATTGAAAGCCGGTGTACAAAGATTAGGAAATTTCACACAAAAATACTGTTGCCCATTTATGTATTTTTTAGCAAGTTTACGCAGATATTCATAATTTTGTTACATTTAAAAATGAAAACTAGTGAAGATTTTGAATTAAAATTATTTTAAGTAAAAACAGTTGGTATTTATTTTTATCATTTTCAAAGAGTCAAGAGGCACTTTCTTATATGCTTTGTACTACTGCATAGAAAAAGAACAACCAGGGCTATCTATGGTATCTCTGTAATACTGTTGCCAATCCTCTCATTCTTAGTTTTAGTTTGGGACAGTCTGGATTATGAAGTGTTTTTTTACTTCCTGTAGTAGATTGTTATTGCAATTGCTGCTTTCTAACACACATCTTTCATTTTCAGTGGCCCCCAAATGGCTGTGACATTTGTGTTTCTTCCTGGAGTGCTCACATTCCAGCTGAAAGAAGAGATTGGTACTGGGTAGTCTTACTGCTTAATCGATCAGTTGATATGAAAATGAATTTTATAGTTTTTCTCCCCCCTTTTTAAAATGATTATTTAGGGAGATAAAGCACTGCCATAGAAGGAGATGATGTTTTTTTGAAGTAATTTATTTTTGGAAATTTTAAGTGTTGTGTGTTCCATATTATTGAAAAGATTTTGCTTAAACTTAAAGAGAGGATTAAAGACCAGCTGTTAGGAAGGAATGCCTGTGGCTGTGTGCCTGGTGAGGTGGTATGAACAAGAGACACTGGCGATTTCAGTAGCAAGTGGGAGACTCCTGCTGAGACATCTAAATTCTCTCTTCTCTTCAAAACACTTTCATGGAGTCCAAGGAGGTTCTTGTTCAATGTAAGTCAGTTTACTTTTCTGTTGACATTCCTGTGGTGACTGATATATTAGCAACTGGGAATACTTCCTTCATAATTGCCTCACATTAATTTTTGTCTCATCTTTTTTCTTTTCTTTTTTTGTTTTTTTTTGGTTTTTCGATTTTGTTTCATCTTATGTTCCTTGCTGCACTCATTCTTAGTCTTGTGAAGATATTCTCACACTCCTGATTACAAAATAAAGGATGAAAATCAAAGAACTGCAAAATTTGAGCCATGTTTAGCAGTTATATGCCTGCTTCCCCTACCAGGATATCTGTAGCAATGTTTGACTATGGAGCGCAAAGAAAGCTGTGTTCAAACTTCTGTTCTGTGTGTGATCTTGTAAGCATTCAGAGTAAACATGAGATTTGGATTGCCACTTTCATGTAGTTTTATTATAGATTATAAAAATTGTAGCAATATGGGTGGAACACTGATACCTCTTCCCTGAAGCTCAGGGGACATTGTTTCTTTCTTTCCCGTAGTGGTCTTACCTACTTGTTTTGAAGTGATAGAGCTGCAAGTCATAGTTTTTCCTTGGACTGAAATGAGTAATATATGGAAAGTAATAGTTCACTTTTTCATCTAGCATACTTATTTTAAGTAGCTAAGGGTAATGATAAATGTAACAAGCACAGTTAAATAAAGCGCAGTATCGCAGGCCTTTAGTATGACTTCTCTCTGTTGGAAACTTTAGGCAACAAGTACGATCACTTTCATTTTGCATCTGAGGTGCCTGAGGATCAGAACAGCTGAAACCTTCTCTCTGATCAGTTCTTTCATCTGTCTTTTACACTTGTCAACTTGACCCTAGTTGCTGTTCTTTATTTCTCTAGGCTGCATTCCACAGGCATAACACACAATAATATTGGTAGGCCAACATACCAGAGGAATAAAAAACATCTAAAACATAGAAACTTGTTTCAGTTTCTTTGTGATTTCCTTGGGCGCTGTCATGCTAGAGTACGAGGAAAAACAATATTTTTTTCTTTAACAAAGTTTCTATAAGTCACATTGATTTTTTTTTGTCTTTCATAGAAGTTCAGCTCAATGCCATATATTAATCTACATTTCAAAAAAATGTGTCCTGAGAAAAGAGTGTGTGGAGCATCTGTCTGTGTCAGCTGGAGGTAGTGAACACCAAAGTCTGCACATTTACTCTCTTCATTTTTCTTTGTGCATTTTCTACATAATCATTGCAAGGAAGAATGTTTATAGATACAAACAACTTAGACTTGGCAAATGAATAGAAGCCTGGGACGGTTTCTCAAGCTTTACTTTAGAACCACAGACTATTAATGCCAGACAGTAGCTCTTGAATCTAGACAGATGATTCAGCAATTAAGAGTGTCCACTGCTCTTGAAGAAGATTGGGGTTTGGTTCCCAGAACCCATTTAGGATGCTTACAACTGCAGCTCCAGGGGATCAGATGCTGACGGTCTCTACAGGCATCTGTAGTCATGTGCACATTCCCCCACACAGGCATGAACACACACACAAAAGTAAAGAAAATATAAAGGTTACTTTGTTTTGGTCCTTATTTTAATCATCAAGGAAGCTGATGGGCAAGCATGAATGGATAAGGTCTTAGGAAGTATGGATGGATATCCACGATGTTCAGAGAATCATAAACAAACCCAGACACTATTGTGGATGCCAACCAGTGCTTGCTGACAGAAGCCTATTTTAGCTCTCTCCTGAGAGGCCCCACTAGTGGCTGATAAATACAGAGGTGGAGGATTGCAGCCAACCGTTGGACTGAGCACAGGGTCTGCAATGGAGGAGCTAGAGAAAAGACCCAAGGAACTGAAGGGGTTTGCAGCCCCATAGGAGGAACAACAATATGAACTAACCAGTACCCTCAGAGCTCTCAGGGACTAAACCACCCACCAAAGAGTACACATGGTGGAACTTATAGCTCCAGCTGCATATCTAGCAGATATGCAGCCTTGTCGGTCATCAGTGTGAAGAAAGACCTTTGGTCCTGTGAAGGCTCTATGACTCAGCCAGAGGCAGAAAGCATGAGTGGGTGGGTTGGTGAACAGGGGGTGGGCGGAGGAGATAGAGGGTCTTCAGAGGAGAAAGAATGAAAGGGGATAACATTTGAAATGTAAATAAAGAAAATATCTAATAAAAAAGGAGTTTTTGCCTGATGGGTGTATTTCCCTGGGCCACATGTCCAGTTCACGGCTAGAGGAACAGCCAAGCATTTTGAAATTCAAGATTGGTGTTTTAAAAAAAATAATATTTTCCTGCCTCTTTTCATTTCTACCTCCATATAACAATTGCTATACTTGTTTGGAAGGAGAAAGCTAAGTATCTGAGAAGTTAAATGAATTGCTTATGTCACATATAGGTAGGTGACTGTTGAATAAGTCCCCAAATGTCTTTTAATTTGATACCAGAGATTGTTTATTTTCTATTTAATATACTAACCTATTCTTCCTAGAAAACATATTGTTGTCCTACAGTTATAATAAATTCTTCTGTCATAAAACCTTCTATAGAAAGAATGTTTGACTTCATTTTTTTTCTCATTGGTAGTGTACAGGACAAGCTAAGGTAAAGAGCTACAGCCAGACAGTTGACCTGTCTGATCCTCGTTGTGACAGTTATTGATCTGTGGCTCATTCATCATTCTCAAATAATAATAAAATAATGATGAAAGTAATAACAATAATGCCTTACGTCATGAATTTTCTGAGGACTGAGTAAGTATAAGTTATTTAGAACACTGGTTGATGCAAAAGGAGCTGTTTTTGTGTGTTTGTTTCCTTGAGCGTTCATTGCCGTTGGGAGAAATTTATCTTGTATCCAGGGACACTTAATTTTGTTGTTATCTACTCCTAGGACACAGAGATTAGTGGGTGTGACTCTTACTGTCATAGTAAATGCTTTAATTATAATGAGATTATTTTTCTTCCTTCATTACCAATGTCTTAATCTGTAAGTGTAGATCTACTTTTTCCAATGCTCATACTTAAAACACGACCAGAAATTTCCTAAGGTCAAAATCTGAAATAATTTTAATATCTGGAAGAGAAGTCCTTCTAATTGGTTTTGTTGTCTAACTTACTTGTGCCATCTTGTATTTAATCACCCTCTTCTCTGCATCTCCAAATACTGTATCTCAGGGCCAGTTCACCAAGAATATAATTAAAGTCTTTATTAAGTCCCAAATGTGAGTTATAGCATCCTAATTGGTATCCAAATCAAATAGTCGTGGTTTCTGTTTTACAAGAACATATTAAAAATTACTATCAAATACCTCAATGCAAGTTACATTGTTTTTATCATTGTTCATTTTTAAATTAAGCAATTAGATTAGTGACATCTAGATTTCCAGCGTAGGGAGAAAGGATGGGATGTGCTTATCAAGAATTGTTAAAATTATTGAAAGAAACAACACCACATTGACTTAAGTGTATAACAAGTTCTATTGGGAATTATGACAAAAGGGGAAACTTTAAGCAAAATGTTCATATAATTTCTTATTCATTAGGAAAGGCTGTGTATTGAGGTGTTTCACAAATAACTATGTATCTAAGTCTGGTCTCCAGCTATGAATTCTGCCTCAAAATGTGATTATAGTGTGTTTTTCTATGCCAGGGTTATAAGGTTTTGACAAAGCCCCTAGCAGTTTTATAACACATCTTGTCTGTCCCACAATGCTTCTTGAGTTCACAAAGTTGCTCTCCTGTGATATTTGCTCAGTTTGTTGAGATGTGAAGAAGTTTGATCCAGTATTTTTACAACTAGGGAGAAAAAATATCTCATCTTTGAGCATATAAGCATGTTGTAGGACACACAAAAATAAGCAGGAAAATAAAATAGAAGAGGGAACAAAGAGAATAAAAAGAAACAGGAAAAATACGTGAAATCAAAACCATGAATATTTAGATATTTCTACTTGTTATCTAGTAGAAAATTATAAAACATGTGATATATTCAAGTTTAAATGTTTAGAAATATTTAAATACAAATTTCAGAACAAAGTTTTTTTTATGAAGTATTGATTTTGAATATATACTTTTTTTTGTTGCCATGTGACCATAAAACATTTGTATAAGCATCAGCAATCAGCTTAAAAACATAATAACAATAGATTTACAGCTGCCTTGGACCATATACAGGGCAGTCTCTACCCTGAATTCTAATGCTATATGTCACTTTGGTAGGTTACCATTTCATTTGAATTCACTCACAATATGATATTATTCTATGCATCTGGCCAATTTCATTAAATATTAGATTTATGAGATTCATCTAAGTCACTGAATCTGTTCATAGCTTTTCCATTTATGCGGCTTTAAATCATTTTATATTTTAAAGTGGTCAAATAAGTGAAATACTATTTTCACAAGTTGATTGTTATTAAAGTAAACAGAGGCATTAAACTTTAAAGGAAAGTATGTGTTAGCATGAATTGATTTGTACAGCAGTGGAACCTTGATACTTGGCCATGATCAATCTAGTTAACATAGTTCCCTATAGTTAACTTAAAATCCCAAGTAAATTAAAGCAATAGAGAGAGAGAAAGAGAAAATAAGATGCAAAGAAACAAAAAAATCTTAAGTTCTGTTTTGTCTTTTGAGATCTATATTGGATTCTTGCTGTAATATGATATAATCTGTCCTCTTTGAGACACTGAGTTGTGAAATTATCAGTCTACAGAATGTTCTTACATTTATCTTGATGACTTATAGTTATTCTAATAGTTTAGTGAGAGGGTATGCAAAATGGTGGTTAAACTATACTATTGTTCAGATTTTCAGGTTTGAAGCCAAGCTCTACAGTTTCTAGGGTGTCTTAAGTTCCTTAGATGTCTGAGCGCCACTCTTCTTCCCACGTGTACACATTTCCTCATGTGTTTGTGAAGACTGCATGCTAATTAACAACATTGTCTGGCTTACAGAAATCACTCAACAAATGTTAGCATTTTTTTCTGTAAGAAGAATTTCCCATCCTCTGTGACAGGAAGCAATGCTTCCAGGAGGAAGGAGAGGTCTCGCTCTTACCCAGGGAGTTTTGATGTGCACTGATGTCTTGCTGATAGCTTCCTTGAAAGAACAGAGATGTTTCTATGGCTTTGCCATGAGGCTCAGGCACATAAGGGTCACTGGTATTAATGGCAGCAGGTCACATGCTGTTGTGCAGAGTGACAGATCATTTGTAGTTGCAATATGTTGATTTTTGTGCAGAGTGACAGATCATTTGTAGTTGCAATATGTTGATTTTGTAGTCATTAACCTATCAGGTGATCTTGTTTGCATGTGAAGTGCAAATAAGGACAACAAAATGTTTTTCATAGATGGTATGTTAATATTTTAACAAGAGTCACTCTTGAATGTCTGTTCCATGCTGGCTCTGAGTATTGTCTCATTTAATCTTTACACTAATTTTATATTTTCACCCCAATTTTACTAATATGTTTATCATAGAACCAGCATTTGAACCCACACTTTCTCATTAATGAAACTCTGCTCTTTACCTGGACAGTGGGCTACAAGTAGCTGTTCTTAGGAATAACAAGCTACTATATTGTCCATTCACTATTTCTGACCATAGATGTTTACTGATAATAAATAGTAATTATAGTTAGGGTTATCAATCTGAAATTACAGACTATTTCCTTGTAATTTAGGCATTCTAAGCTAAGTATTAAAAGTTGTAACTATTTTGGGTTAAATTTGGAAAATATTATAACCATAATGAGACAAAATATGATTTTGGGTTGTATAATATCTGATACAAGCATACACAATACATTCATAATTGTGAAATTCACAATTTCAATGATATACCATACTATTTTATTAAAAGCTCTCAAAGCAGAAGAGTTTTAAGAAATCTGGGTTGATAAGAGACCATATTCAGAGGTTAGGAACTGCCCCTGATTGAGGGATGGTGCCACCTACTCATCTCAAATTTATTAACCCAGAATTGCTCCTGTTCAAAGGAAATACAGGGACAAAGAGTGGAGCAGAGACTGAAGGAAAGGCCATCCAGAGACTGCCCCAACTAGGGATCTATCCCATCTTCAGACACCAAACCCAGACACTATTGGTGATGCCAAGAAGTGCTTGCTGACAGGAGCCTGGCATAGCTGTCCACTGAGAGGCTCTGCCAGAGCCTGACCAATACAGATGCAGATGCAAGCAGCCAACCATTAGCCTGAGCATGTGGACCCCAATGGAGGAGTTAGGGAAAGGACTGAAGAAACTGAAGGAGTTTGCAGCCCCATAGCAAGAACAACAATATCAACCCACCAGACCCACCAAAGCTCTCAGGGACTAAACCACCAACCAAAGAGTACACATGGAGGGGTCCATGGCTCCAGCTGCATATGTAGCAGAGGGTTGCCTTATCTGGCATCAATGGGAGGTGAGCACCTTGATCCTGTAGAGGCTTGATGATCCAGGGTAGGGAAATGCTAGGGCACTGAGGCAGGAGTAGGTGGGGGGGCATCCTCATAGAGGCAAGGGGAGAGGGGAGGGGATAGGGGGTTTGTGGAGGGGAAACTGGGAAGGTGGATAACATTTGAAATGTAAATAAATAAAAGAACCAATAAAATGATACTTTTAGAACTATGTGTATGCATGCATCACACTAGAAAGAAATTGTTTAATAATTGTGAATAGAGATTTACTATAAACAATGCAATCTAAAAAATTTAATTTGTTCATTCTAACAAGGTTATCTTTCTCAGCTGCTTTTTTTGATCAGCTTATCATGTTTCTTAGTTCATAAATTCTGTCTGCCTTTATTGGCACCATAAAATATATTTAAAAAGTGTTTGGTGCTGTGTTTTAATAGAGGTGGAGTTGGTTATTTTTTATTTTGTGTCTCTTCTATTGTATATATAAGGCTATTAATTTCTGTCATTTCTTCCTCTATCATTTTCCTCACCCCCTCTCATCTCACCACACTCTCTCCGCTTCAAGAAGATACAACTCATAAGAATTCTAGTATTCTTTTTTTTTTTTAATCTGAGTATATTTCTTTAATAATGACATGAGGCTTTTACAATCATTGTAAAAGAGAAATGAAAAATCTGGCAGCTCAACAGTTGAGGTACATCTGAGGCTATCTGAAACATACTGGGTCTAAAGCAGCAGCTATCTCCTCTGAACTGGTGCTGCATCCCCCGGGCCAAAGTGGCCTGGGCTCAGGGGACTGCGAGAGATACATGAATCTGAGTCCTACCCCATCTAAGTTCTAGTGCTAGTCTTGCTAGTATTCTTTAAAAGTTTTTATAACTCCCTGTATTTTCTCTATCAACTCCTTATTCCCTCCCTTCCCTTGGTCCTTTTTGTTCCAATGCCCCATCTGCCCATAACTATCTATTCCATTTCCCTTTCCGTTTTTTGAATCAAGTGTTTTTATTTTATTTTTATTAGACATTTTATTTACATTTCAAATGTTATCCCCTTTCCTGGTTTTCCCCTCTGAAACCCCCCTAATCTCTCTCCCTCCCACTGCTTATCAACCCACCCACTCGCATTCCTGGTTCTTGTATTTCCCTACACTGGGGCATAGAGCCTTCACAGGACAAAGGGCCTCTCCCATTGATGCCTGACAAGGCCATCCTCTGCTACCTATGCAGTTAGAGCCATGGGTCCCTCCATGTGTACTCTTTGGTTGGTGGTTTAGATTCTAGGAACTCTGAGGGTACTGATTGGTTCATATGGTTGTTCCTTCTATGGGGCTGCAAACCCCTTCAGCTCCTTGGGTCCTTTCTCTAGTTCCTCCATTAGGGACCCTGTGCTCAATCCAATGGTTGGCTGAGAGCATCCATCTCTGTATGTGTCAGGCACTGGCAGAGCCTCTTAGCAGATAGCTATATCAGATTCCTGTCAGCAAGCACTTGTTAGTATCCACAATAGTGTCTGGGTTTGGTGACTGTATATGGGATGGATCCCCAGGTGGGGCAATCTCTGGATGGCCTTTCCTTTATGAGTTCTATCTGTCCCCACAATCCTTTACTCTATTACTAATCTTTGTGGTTCTACAGATTGCAGCTTGGTTATCATTGACTTAACAGCTAATATCCAAATATAAGCAAATGTATAATACACTTTTGGTTTTATGCCTGAGATAGTTCACCTAAGGATGATTATTTATAGTTCCACCCATTTACCAGTGAATTTCATGACTTCATTTTAAAAAATAGTCCATTGTATAGATATACTACATTTTCTTTATTCATTTTTCTGTTGAGGGTCATCTAGGTTGTTTTCAATTTCTGGATATTATAAGTAGAGAATGAGTGGTTGAGCAAGTATCTCTGTGGTAGTATGAAGCAGCCTTTGATATATGCCCAAGAGTGGTTATCACCGGATCTTGAGTTAGATTGATTCCCATCTTCCTGAGAAACTGCCACACTAATTTCTATAGTGGCTGTACAAGCTTCCCCTTAATCCACATACTTGCCAGCATGAGCTGTCATTTGATTTTGGCCATTCTGATGAATGTAAGAATGAATCTCAAAGTAGTTTTGATTTGCATTTCCCTGATGACTAAGGATGTTAGTCATTTCTTTTTATGTTTCTCGGCTAGCTGAGTTTCTTCTTTTTAAAATTGGCTCTTTGGATCTATACACATTTTTTTAAAAAAATTATTTTTATTCTTTAATCCTTTTTTTACAGTCCAGACTTCCTCCCCCTTCTGGTCTGCTCCACCCCTCAACTTCTCCCCATCCCATACCTCCTCACCCTGTCTCCAAGAGGATGACCCCCACTCTTCTTTCACTGAGGTCAGACCAGGCAGTCCTCTTTGGTATATGTGTTGGGGAGCCTCATATCAGCTGTGTATGCTGCCTGGTTGGAGGTGCAGTGTCTGAGAGATCTCAGGGGTCCAGGTCAGTTGAGACTGCTGGTCTTCCCATGCAGCTACCCTCCTACTCAGCTTCTTCCAGTTTCTCTCCAATTCAACCATAGGGGTCCCCAACTTCTGTGCATTGGTTGGGTGTAAGTATTTGTGTAAGACTCTTTCAGCTGCTTGTTGGGCCTCTCAGAGAGCAGCCATGCTAGGCTCCATGCTAGGCTAAGCACAGCATAGCATCAGTAATAGTGTCAGGGTGTTGGGCCTCTACTTGAGCTGGATCTCAATTTGGGCCTGTTACTGGATCTCCTTTCCCTCAGTCTCTTCTCCATTTTTGTCCCTGTAGTTCCTTCAGACAGGAACAATTCTGGGTCAGAGCTTTTGACTGTGGAGTGGCTACCCCATCCCTTCACTTGATGTCTTGTACCTCTACTGGAGGTGAATCCTACAAGTTTCCTTTTCCCTGTGGAGCACTTCATCCAAGATCCTGAGACCTCCCAGGTCTCTGGTACATTCCAGAGGGTCCCTCTCCTACCCCACCTCCTACCTCCTGAGGTTGCCTGTTTCCATTCTCTCTGATGGCCCTCAGGGCTTCAGTCCTGTTCTCCCTCAATACCTTATCATGTTTTCCCCTTCCCCTCCCTGTCCCCTCTCCCACCCAGGTTCCCCTGTCTGTTGGTGACTGCTTTCTTCTCTCTCCCATGTGGGATGGAGGAATCCTCACTTAGGTCCTTTGGCTTGTTAACTTTCTTGAGTCTTGTGAGTTGTGTCCTGGGTATTCTGTACTTTTTTGGCTAATATCCACTTACTAGTGAGTATCTACCATGCATGGCCTTTTGTGTTTGAGTTACATCACTCAGGTTGATATTTTCTAGTTCCATCCATTTGCTGTACACAAGATTTTAATTAGGTTATTTGTTTTCTTGATATCCAGTCCCTGGCATTTTTAAGTACTTTATAATTTTTGGATATTAGCCCTCTATTGGATGTGTATTGCTTAAAATCTTTCCCCATTCTGTAAGCTGCCATTTTGTCCAAATGACAGTGTCTTTTCCATGTAGAAGCTTTTCAGTTTCATGAGGTCTCATTTATTAATTGTTGATCGTGATGCCTGCACTAACAGTGAATCCAAGGATAGTCTCCACTTTCTCTTTTATCAGGTTCAGTGTATCTGTTTTTATGTTGAGGTCATTCATTGATTTTAAGCTAAATTTTATGCAAAATAAGTATCTACCTATTTGGATTCCTCTATATGTAGTCATCCAGATTTGACCAGCACCATTTGTTGAAGGCATTATTATCTTTTCTTCAGTATGTATTTATGGCTTCTTTATAAAAAATCCACATGTCCATAGTTGTGCGGATTTATATCTGGGTCTTCAATTTGATTCTTTAGATTAATATGTTTGTTTTTGTGCCAATGCTATACTGTTTTTATTACTATAGCTCTAAGTTCTACTATTCTCATATTTTGTTCTGTACTCTGACTTTTCTGGCTGCAGGAAAACAGTGTTTGGTTTATTGCTAGAGAGTTCAGTTACTTCCACATATTGCCTGAAACTTGTGCGATTAATAAGTTTTAGTTTTGCATTGTCTGGCTCTACATCATAGACCACATTAATCTAGATTTTGTACAAATACATAGTCCTTAGTGTTATTATTTTCCCTAAACCTCTTCCATAACTGTATTATACATGCCAATGTATTCCTTTCCTTCAGGTTTTTAAATCATCACTGTTAATCAGTTTTCATAATTGCATCTTTATAACATGTCTAGAATGATTAACATCTGTTTCTTATCAATTATGGGTTTTTATTATTTGGTAGTGGTATATTGAAGCTCAAGAAATCCATTTTAAAATTCCTTCCTTCCTTCCTTCTTCCCTTTATTTGGGGCTTAGTAGCCCTGAAAAACAGAATCAGAGTTGGAAAACTTCTATATAGAACATTTATTGGGAAGCGTTTGAGGAACAGCATCTGTGCGGGACTAATACAAGACTGGCTCGGTGTCGATGCACATCCCTTATCCCAGTGCTCAGGAGGCAGTGGCAGGGAGGTTTTTATGAGTTAAAGGCCAGACTGGTCGACATAGTGAATTCCTGGCTAGCCAATATTATATAGTGAAATACCATCTCCTAAACAAAAAGCTAAAAACGAAAACAGAGCTGATAATGAATGGAATACAAAGTGTTGGTTACAAAGTACTTAACCAACTTAAAGGGTCCTCCCCTAGGATCACTAAATGCCAGATGTCTTTAAACCTGGGTGAGGGTTCCCGAACTCACATTGACCAAACATTAGATGCTGGTTATCTTTGGGAAAACATTGTAACATTGAGTGAAATAAATAGCAGTTTCTTAACTGACAGCAATTTCCAGGGAAGTACAAGGGATAAGCTGCCAGTAGCCAGCAATACTGGAAGCTAGGAATCTGAAGGCTGCCACACTGACTGAGAGAACTGCATAATCCACTATCAGAGGCAAGGGTGAAATTAGAAAATCCTTTTAAAAAGTTAAGGAAATTCAAGCTGGGACCTAGTTGGAAGATCTCTCTTCTTTGGGTATGTTTCACAGTGCTGGAAGGTGCTATACAGACTGTTCCAGGAGAAAAGTCATCCATGATCTTCCTCTATCATAAATTCTGTGAACAACAAAACCAACCTGCAGGGCAAGATATAACACTGTTGCAATAAAGGTACAACTGCTATGAGGGTAAGCAACCACTTGCCAATTGGATTTGAGATTTGTACTACAGGAAATAATTTGTGTCTGGCAACAGGCCTGGTCAGAAATGCCCATGGCTAGAGGATCATAGACTCTAGAGTAGTGTTTATTACTGTTATTTTTCAAAGTGAATATTCTAGTAAACTGTCTTCTAAGTATTTATACTTATATGCTCAGCTAAGTGCTTTCCCCTGAATCAGGGAAGCTTTTGTTTGCATAGGGCTGAGTTAACAAAGATATTCATAACTAGATAAAATGCTAATAATAAATGACTACTGAGTGTGCAAACGTAAATCTATATCACTTTCTACCCCAAGGCTCAAGAAGCATTTTGGAAAAGGGGTAGAAAAGTACCAGTGCCTTCTGGGCTTCATGACCATTGGAATCCGTAACTCATAGCACTGGCATTGAACTGCACAAGACAGGCCCCATGTAATGTTCTGTCATGTGTGGGAAAGTGGGTCATAAGGCCCCCTTCTTTCCAAAGAAATGATAGCCAATTTATGACTGCTGAGGGAAGAGAGTTGTAATTCTTAGTGGCAGAGTCATTAGTAAGTTGCCCTTGCACAACTAAATAACCCCTATCCTTAAGCATGCAAGCATCCTTATAGCAGCCCCCCCCACACACACCATGAAAGTAGGAGGGGACTTTTGTGGAAGAGAAAAGGGTTTTGCCAGATGGGGAGAAAAATAAGAGAAATAACCAAACTACATTATATATGTATGGATTTGTAATTGAAGAAAGTTAATGAAATAATCTTGATGAGAGATAATGATAGTTTTGTAACTGAGAAATCAATGGGGTAGATTCTGGATGGATTTCATAAGATTTGTCTGTATATTAAATGCAAAGTTAGAGAGAACTGTCAAGGTGTCTTCAAAGATTGTGTCCTAAACATGTGGAAGATGGCAGTTACCTCACCTGTTATACAAGAACTGATGGCTGGAACAGGGATTTGTCTTTGTAATATAGTTGTATTTAATGAAGAGTATAACCCATTATTTCATTTACAATTTCTGACTGAATTAAAGAATATGAGCTTATAATTTTGTTTATATAGCACAAACTGCCTAAATTTGAACAATTTAAAGTTGAAAATTTGCATACGCCTTGGGATAAAACAAAATTGCTACCAAAGAATTATTTTTAATGAACTGAGTCATACAGGATTAAAACCAAACATTCTTAAACATTTGTAATTAGGAGTTCATGAGTAGCCATTTCTAAAGTACTGGAGTAACAAGAAACCTTTCAACTTATTTTAGAGAAAATGGGCATAAAAACCTAAATACAGCTAGCACCAAAAGAAAATGAAGCTCACTCTAATCTCTAGTTATGGGTTAAATATCCTAATGAGTCTAAGTTAAGGTTCTATTTAGAACACTGAGAAAGAGGAGACCTATAAGCATTAGTTATAGAGTACTCATAACCATTAGAAGTTAGAAATGTAATAGATGATAGCATGCAGTGCTGAATGCTATCATTAGCTATATTCCAGGCACTGTTTTAAGCATTTTTCATCTATATACTAATTATATATACATATTGTTAATTCATTAGCAATCCCATGATAGATGTAGTATTTTTAACAAAGCATAGAAAGAAAGGTTAACTCATTTACTCAAATTCACAGATTTTTGTACATAGGAAAGCTAAGAAATAAATCCAATGTAACTTGTAATATGAAATCACCCTGCTGGGTTATTTCCTGATTATAGTAGTGACACTGTGAAATTTTTTTTTTTTTGATATTTTCTTTATTTACATGTAACTTTCTCCATTCCCGGTTTCCCTCCAAAAAACAAACAAACAAACAAAAACAAATCCCTGTTG
>NW_022196904.1:79509011-79513468 GCF_008632895.1 Mastomys coucha
CTATCAGATATAGGGTTGGTAAAGATCTTTTCCCAATTTGTTGGTTGCCGTTTTGTCCTATTCACAGACACTGTGAAATTTTAATTGAATAACATTTATTAAGTGTTTGCCCTGTACCAGACACTAAGTATTCTAAATAAATCATTCCATCCTTGCAATGAACACATGATATGAATATTTCCACTATTCCTTTTTCACAGATAAGAAAAATAAAGTATAAATAGGTTAGTAAGTGCCTCAAGGACACATAGATCTAAATGAGCAGTTAGTATTTGGATCCAGGTATTCTACCTTTAGAAAAGAAAATATATTACATTCAAAATATTTGAAAAAACTCATCCCTGATTATAAAGATAAATAAAGCTATACAAACAATTACATTATTAAAACAAATTAAAAAATGTCCAGTGAAATGATTTTGAAAGAATATTTAAAATCACATTTCATTTGCATTTACGGAAGTAACACAGCCAGTAACAGGAGTTTGATAGACTCAAACAATGTTCTTTATAAAGTTACTATTGAGATATAAAAACAGTTCAATGGTAAAAACAGAATCCCATCCGTGTATAATTGAGATGGAATCATGATCAGAGAACTCATAAAATGTGGTTACTAGTGGTTTCAGTTGAAACACTAAAAAGTGTCCAGAAACACATGCTTAATAATATTTCTTGTAAATGTTTTAAAAATAGTACCCACGTTCAGAGAGAATGTGGGACAAGGGGATTTGTTCAGGCTTGTGGGAAGGAACATGAGTTTAACCATGTTGGTTACTTGCAATGTTAAATGGAAAAGAAAAAAAACCAACAACAAACCTTAACTCTCTTACATGTGTCCAGATTCCCTGGGAATTTATAATCTTCATTCCGGATGAGACAGTGACAAAGACTTGTACATGAGAAAGTTTATTTCTATGTATTTTAACAGTAAAATATTAAGAAAACTAAATATAGAACATTAAATTATTGCTTTGGAAATGATAATTATTTAATAGGATACATCTATCCAGTTATTAGAAAACCACTAGACATGCATTATCGCTGAAGATAGATGTTATTTCTGAGTTTCTCTCATTCCTATTCTTCCTACAGACTCATGACCTTTCCTTTCTGTTTTAGTCTATTTTGATGGAAAAATTAGTAATTTTGCTTTAATTATTTTTTGTTTGCAAAAGGAAACTCAATTCATATTGATTATAGTTATAGGAAATGAAGTGGGCTAACGTAGAATAAATAATGTAATGAGTGGCATCTGTAAAGGTGAGGAAATGACACTCAAAAAACTTCCAACCCAAAATCTATCCTATCTACAAGAAATGCAGGGATGGCGGAAGGAACAGAGACTGAGGGAACAGCCAACCAATAACAGACCCAGCTTGAGACCTGTCCATCAGCAAACACCAATCCCTAACACTATTTAATGATACTCTGCTATGCTTGGAGACAGGAGCAAGCTGTCCCCTGAGAGGCTCCACTCAACAGCTGACTCAGACAGATACAGACACCCACAGCCTAACAGCGGATGGAGCTTGAGGACTCTTATGGAAGAGTAGGAGGAAGGATTGCAGGCCCTGAAAGAGATATAAACTCCACAGGAAGACCAACAGAGTCAACTAACCTGGCCTTTTGGGGCTCTCAGAGTGTGAACCACCAACCAAAGAATATAGAGGCTAGACCTAGGCTTGCCACACATGTAGCAGATGTGCAGTTTGGTCTTAGTGTAGGTTTTGAACTACTGGGGCAAGGGCTATCCCAAAAGCTGTTGCCTCTATGTGGGATATGTTCTCCTGTCTGGACAGCCTTGCCTTGCCTCAGTGAAAGAGCAAGCACCTAGCCTTGCAGAGACTTGAAGTGCCAGAGTGGGGGATACCCAGAAGGGTCCCTACCTGCTCAGATGAGAAGAGGATAGGGAGATAGGGGAAGAATTGTAGGAGAGGGTGACCAGGAGTTGGGGGAGCAGTGAGTAGAATGTAACATGAATAAGTAAATAAAATAAAATAAAAAGGTGAGGAGATGAAATGAATATTGCTTAAGCTTAATCATTTTTAATTTATTATTCCTTAGAAACGTCCTAAAACATGGATTTACATTTAAATGTTTTTTTAAGATAATGATCACACAAAATATCAGAAGGAAAGTGGGGAAAAACAAAAGAAAGGAAGGTTTAGTACCTAATAAAGAGACATTATAATGTCAGTATCTCAAGCCCCATGAAATTCATGTATCCCTGCAGAAGAATAGTCTTCATTAATCTCTGTCTCCCTGCTGACAAAAGAGCTAGGATATTTATACACCAATCTCTGCCTGTCATTAGTTAAGAGCTGTGCTTTGTGAGAGCAAGTATCTGTGGACTCTCTAGCACTTCCAAGTCTGTACTGTGTACTGGAAGAGTCCTCTTTAGTATCAGAGGAAGCCTTAAAATGGATGAAAGTCTGGCTGGCCCCAAGATGGCGAGATCTGGGGTGTATATGGTTGGGATTGTGGCTGTGTGTACTATACTATTCTCATATCCTGATGAACTTCTGGTACATACTTAGGTAGCAGTAAATTTCTTCTGTAAGATGGTAATAAAACTTCATCCCAGACCTTTTCAGAAATTGGAGATAACAGTTCAGTTGGACCTCAATTAACATGCTTATTTACTGAAAAGAAAGAAAGAGCCTTGCTTATGCCAATTCATTTATAAAAAGCTGTTCCTTTGTAGAAAGTGCTAATACAATAGTATCTGCTTGTTGGCAAGTCTTGTATTAATAACAGGGACACGACTGCTTCTTTAAGACCAGAGGGAGGTAGATTTTAATCCTATGAACCAACCATCCTACAAACCCAGTGAGAAATGATGCTGTCAACTTGCAGTGCACAGACTATAATTTCCCTTTATTGCAAGGGAAGAGGGACTCTGAATTCATCCTTAACTACTATTGTTGCATTCTGACAACCACATGAGAAGATAAATGAACATTTCTGCATTTTAAAAAACATTAAAATATCAAAGCACTTAAAAATTGTTCCAAGTGGCTAGTTCCTAGCATGGTGTCTATTACACTGTAGGTGCTTAAAATATAATTTTTGAAACTCAGTTATTACTAGTGGTTTTTTAGAACTAAATTGATTTTTATACATTTTTCCTCACAGACTAAGTCTCTCCAACTTGTTGGGCACTCCTCATTTGATGTTTTGGATAGCTAGATGCCTGTGTATTATCTTCAAGAGACAGAATAAACTCAGAACTCTCAATAATGTTACACACAAATAGCCTTAAAAGTCTTCCCCAGTGATTGGAAAACCTTTACACATAATATAAATTTTAGAGATTTGTTTGTCCTTCTATAGCTCTTCCTAGTCTCTTTCAAACCTTCTTTACTTTCTATTCCCCTTCATTATTCTAGCTCTCTGACAGCCTCCTTAATAGGAAATCAGATCACTAAGACTCCTGGGAAATTTACAGAAGATTACACAGAGGGGCAATCTCCACATTTTCTGTCTTCCCTTTCAGTAGAACACCATATTTAATTGATAAGTTTGAGCACAATGAATAATGTCACAGTTCCAGTCATTCTTCAGGAATCCTGTAACATGTAAATTTTGTAGGTTATTTCATATCTGTCACTGTTTTAGAAATATCACACACACACACACACACACACAGAGTTGCTCATTAATTACCTTGGGTACTACTTTGATTAGTAACTTTTCACATCTTGCATTTTCCATGATGGTGTGTCAATTTTGTGATCATTTTATCATTAAGTAAGTTCTATCTTTTGTTCTTTCAAATAAGTGATTCCTAGGCAGTCTGGCTCAGTAATTTGTAGATAAGATGACTTTGCTTTGAAGCATTATTGCTACTCAAAATTATTGCTACTTCACCATGCTTAGAATTTTAGAAGAAGAAATCCAGTATCAATAAATACATCATAGGTCACTCCATTTATTTTATTTATTTAATAATTCATTTCTTCACTGACTGCAATATTATACAAAGAAAAGTCATAGGATTAAGAATGTCAGGTGGTGGGGTCTTGGATCAGACATGACTGACTGTGCCTTCAACTATATAAGTTGTGTGCTTTTATAAAAGTCATTCAGATGATTTTGGTCTAGTCTTTGATCAATAGAAATGAAGAAAAGTATTTTGTTTCATATGAGATACTCTAATAAAAAGCTATCAAGTCAGAAAGGCACCATGAGTATCAAGTCATTGTTATAACTACTGTGGCCATCTAATGATTGCTTATATTGACTGGTTAAGTTAACCAATTTCCAGACTATTATAGAAACAGTTTCTTACTCAGTTAAGCCTTGGCATCAGGAGAGCTTTTACTGTAGGGAGCATCTTAGTTGAGCTTTGAATATGTGTCACTTTCCACTTTGAAAAAGTGATGGACACTAGTTAGTTCATATTGTTGTTCGTCCTAAGGGGCTGCAAACCCCTCAGCTCCATTGATCCTTTCT